>NC_142133.1:82102823-82411697 GCF_024610735.1 Ursus americanus | reverse complement strand
TGTGGACGCTTC
Source organism: Ursus americanus (assembly GCF_024610735.1). NCBI lineage: Eukaryota > Metazoa > Chordata > Mammalia > Carnivora > Ursidae > Ursus > Ursus americanus. The sequence goes on along the minus strand of NC_142133.1, from coordinate 82,411,685 downwards.
TTCCTCCGTGTCTGGGCAAAGCCCGGTCCACCTCTTTCTCCAGGCTCTGCCCCACAGTGAAAACACGGTACAAGTCCCAAGGTTACCCACGTGGCAACAGAAGCGGGGGTAGGACTGAACTCCGCCACCTTCAAACTCGGCAGAGCACGACTGAGCTCTGCGCTGGGCAGTACTAGTGAATCAAGTCCGGTGCTCCTGCCGTGGGGTCACACATCCAATCTGCAGAGGAGCCAGTTTGCTTACAACAGAGGGAAACTAGTCAAAAACCAGGGACGTCTCCTGATCCCAGGCCCTAACACGGAAGTGATTGGCTGGGACAAGCCACTGGCCCAGGACAAAAGCATCAGATAACCAAACTCAGTGGAAGCCACCGCTGCTTTCAGTGAAGGGGTTAATAAAAGCAATTTTCACAAAGCTCCTGGGACAAGTGAAGGGTATTTGGGTCTCCAAGATCAGATATGTGGCCCAGGTGATGCTGGGTCCTTCCTGCCTGGGGAAGGAGCCCCTTTGGTCTTTGCAAGAAAGGCTCTAGTTCTGCCCACAGCAAGGAGATTTAAGCTCCTAGTGGCAGAGGCTGGGGGGGGGGGGGGGCGGAGACGGACGGTGGGCCCCACAACCTGCTCGCTCTGCAGGTCTGAAGGAGAGAGAGAGAGAGAATGTGGAACTTCGCAGACTTCCGGAAAAACAGGCAAGAGGGGGACAGGGTGAGGGAGGAGGGGACCAATTTGTTTATCCACGAGCCAGGCTGGAGGGGGCTTCTGCCCGCGTTTGTTTCCATATGGCCATGCAATGGTTGTCACTAGACTGCAGGGTGACGGGTGACGCAGCTAGTTCTGACGTGTTTGTTTCTGAGTCCAGTTTGATTTCTAAAGACATCCTCCAAGAGACAGAGCCTTGCTTACCAACTTTAAAACTAGCCAAAGAAAACAAGACCCTAGCACAGCAGTGGGGGGCAGCCGTCCACAGGAAGTCTGAATGAGGGGCTTGTGGATGGTTCGTTTGTTTGGGGAAGTCAGAGAAGGAAGCTATCCAGATACGGAGCCCCCCGCCCCCCCAGGGACTCAACACTTGACATGTATTCTCACTCCTCAAAATAACCCCACGAGAGCCCATAGCATTGCCCTTCTGCAGGTGACAGAAGTGAGGGCCGCTCTACACGGCAGAGAAGGATTCCTGCTTCTTATTGATAACAAATCCAAGATTTGTGCCGCCGTACAAATCGAAAGTTTTTTTCAGCTTGGTTTGTTTTGCCTAAAAAAAAATGTAATGTAAATAGACAGTGTTAGCCCTCACTTTCTGCTTCATTATTCTAGAGCTCAGCAAATGCATCGTTATGAAACTCCGGGAAAATTAAACATTGACGTAAAAGAGCACAGTCTTTGTTGTTTTTGAATTAAAAACAATTAACGGGTTTTGTGTATCTTTAACAGAACAGGTGAGGTGGGGGGTGGCTCCTTAGAGAAGCCTCGGGGTGGTTTGCACAGGCACATAACCGAGTAAAGAGGAAGCAAAAACGTCTTCCTGAAGAGTGACCCGGTCAGCCGAAATGAGGGCCAAGCCAAAGCCTCCGTCCTTATAACTGGCAAGGGGACGGTTCCCCCGGACCCATGTTTTATTTTATCCCCCCGTGGCCGATAGTCGGGGAGCGGGCTGCGCTCCTGGGTGCGCACGGTGATGAAGGCCCGCTCACCGGGGAGCTGCAAAGTTAACCCGAGGCCGGGGACTGAGCTGATAAACACCAAACCCGCAAGGCCAAACGCCAGCCATACAAAACCCAGACTCCATTACTTTATTTGTTTTTATTTAATTTTTTTCATTTTCGACGGTCACTAGCAAGCTCCTTCCAGCTCTGCTCCAGAGTAAGCAAAGGCGTGGTAAGGATTAAGGAGAGCAGGTGAGGTCTAGAGGCAACTCGATCTTAGAGCTACGAGCATGAGGATGTGAGCCCAGCAAACGATCATGATCACGCTCATCAATTCACAAGAGTCAGAAGAGGAGGAATGAGGAGCTCCTCCTGATGACATCCGCTCTTCCAGCTGCATAGGGAACGCGTGGAATCCCCATCCCGCCAGAGACCGGCTGCTAGGGTGTGCGTAGCTTTCTCCAGGATATATTTAAAACAAAAACAAAACACCTTGGCTTTCAAGCAAAAAGAGGCAATAAAAGACAAGAAGTAGAAGAGTGGGGAAGGAAAACATTAGGTAACCGAAGAAAGAGGGAAACCCACCCACGGTGCCTCATGCCCTTCCTTCTCAGTCTCCGCAGTAGGACAGGCCGTGGTGACCCCACTGTGGTCCGCTCCCCCACACCTGCAGCCCTCCACTCCAGTCTAGACTTGTAGAAGGAGCAGGGCTGTGACATGAGAAACTCCCGAGTTCACATCCAGGCACTGCCAACAGTGATCCCCGTGATCTCAGGCAGGTGTTCCTTCCGGACAGGGAGGGAAATGCCCCCAGCTGCCAGGACGGCTGTGGGGACTGATAGGAGTTTGAAGATGGAAGAGTCTAGGTGGTATTGTGCACAGAATAGGCCCGTCACATGCAACAGCGATCATACTTCTTTCCCGTGTTGGACATTCGGGTAATTCAATATCAAAAAGGGACACTCGGATTAGCTGGCTGATTCAGCGGCTTTATCAAGATCTCAACAGAACTAACCTGCAGTCCCCACACATTCTATACTTTAACATTTACTTGTCCAAGGTTTTCTGGACCTTGTCAAAGTCTAGAAAAAAAGTGTCTTTCCCGACAAACCACTGTGGCAGCTGGGTGGCATGAAGGCTTTCCCCGAAGGAGGAAGAAAGGCACAGAGGGACGAGCGCTGGATGCTAAGAAGATGCAAGATGTGGGCTCTGGTCTCACTGCTACGTCCACTTAACTGCCCGACGTCAGCAACCTCAGCCGCCAGGGTGGGACAGCAGAGTGTGTCCTTCCCACGCAGGGCTGGGAGGAGGACGAACCCAGTGCTCACCAAGTCTCCAAAACTCTGCAGTCCCTGGAGCGGATAGGCCTATGACTAGGAACTCTTCCATTAATGCCCTGTAACGTTAAAACAGGCTCCTTGTTCATGAATGCAATAAATATTGGACGACCACAGTTATCATGGACTGACTTTGTGTGCCTCTCCCCAAATTCACATGTTGAAGCCCTAATGAAAGCCAAGCTCCCCACGTAGTTAGGCCTTTGTGAGCTGATTAAGTGTAGATGAGGTCATGAGAGTGGGGCCCTCAAGATTGGGGTCAGTGCCCTACAGAAAGAGACCAGAGAGCTCTCCCTGACTCTCTCCCTCTGCCTCTCTACCTCTTTCTCCCTCCTTCTCTCCCTCTCTCTTCCTCCATCTCTCTCCCTCTGTCTCTCTTTCTCTCTCCCTCTCCCTCTCTCTTTCCCTCTCTCCCTCTGTCTCTCCCCTTTCTCTCTCCCCCTCCGCCTCTCTCTCTGTCTCTCTCTCCCCCTCTCTATCTCTCTGTCTCTCTCTCCCCCTCTCTGTCTCTCTGTCTTTCTGTCTCTCTCTCTCCCCCTCCCCCCTCCCTCTCTCTTTCCCCCTCCCTCTCTCCTTCCCTCTGTCTCTCTCTCTTTCCCTCTCTTCCTCTGTCTCTCCCCCTTTCTCTCTCCTCCTCTGCCCTCTCTGTCTCTCTCTCCCCTCCCCCTCCCTCTCTCTCTTTCCCTCCCTCTCTCCCTCCCTCTGTCTCTCTCTTTCCCTCTCTTCCTGTCTCTCCCCCTTTCTCTCTCGCCCTCCCCCCATCTCTCTGTCTCTCTCTCCCCCTCTCTATCTCTCTGTCTCTCTGTCTCTCTCCCTCCCCCTCTCTCTCTATCTCTCTGTCTCTCTCTCCCCCTCTCTATCTCTCTGTCTCTCTCCCTCCCCCCTCCCTCTCTCTCTTTCCCTCCCTCTCTCCTTCCCTCTGTCTCTCTCTTTCCCTCTCTTCCTCTGTCTCTCCCCCTTTCTCTCTCCCCCTCCCCCTCTCTATCTCTCTGTCTCTCTCTCCCCCTCCCCCCTTTCCCTCTCTCTATCCTGCTCCCTCTCCCCCTCCCTCTGTCTCTCTCTCCCCCCTATGTGAACATATACAAGAAGGCCACCATCTGCAAACTAGTAAGAGAGCCCTCACCAGGAACGGAATCACCAGCACCTTGATCCTGGGTTTCCAGCCTCCGGAATGTCAGAGATAAGGTCTGCTGTTTAAGCGGCCCAGTCGGTGGTGTTGTGTTACTGTCCCGACGTGACTGAGAACCATGTGCTTGCACTGAGTAGGACACAGTGTAGGAAGGATCCTGTAAGAAACAGTTGTCTCTTCATCTTAAAGAGGTTACAATCGGGCAGGAGAGTATGTTCCCAAGAACGATAAGGTATAAAATGGTAAGCTTTACAAAATGGCCAAATTCAAAACACCAAAACACTGAAACTCAGAGGTAGGAGAGGGAGTTTCCCAGTTAAGATGACCCAGAAGGTTTTAAGAAAAAGATGATACTTTGGCAAAACCTCGAAGGGGGAATATTTTGACTCTCAGCAGATAGGGATGGAGTGGCTGGGTGGAGAGGTAGAGTGAGAAGGGAAAAGAGATCAGGTCTAAAAGTGATATTTAAAGATGACTGGTTAAACTTGAGATTTTGGAAAAATTTAGAGATTGTAAAAAACATCAAAATTGGCTTTAATTTTGACCATACGACTTTGCATTCCCTTAATTTATGATGAGGGGTATTTTTGTAATTGCCCTCCTTTATACACCAAGAGAAACATGTGTATATTAAATAAATAATAAGTAAATGTAACCACTTTTTTTTTTAAAGATTTTATTTATTTGACAGAGACAGCCAGCGAGAGAGGGAACACAAGCAGGGGGAGTGGGAGAGGAAGAAGCAGGCTCCCAGCGGAGGAGCCTGACGTGGGGCTCGATCTCATAACGCCGGGAACATGCCCTGAGCCGAAGGCAGACGCTTAACCATTGTGCCACCCAGGCGCCCCTAAATGTAACCACTTTTTATGCACTGAGGAAAATTACACTTACGGATGCTTTAATAAAATTAATAATAAAGCAAACTGTAAAAATTGGTGGGCTATTACTCACAGACTCGCTCATTGGCATCACTCAAACCTTGACTAAACCCTGTAGGAAAGTCACCTCTTCTCCTCGCTTACCATAGCCTGAATAGGCAAGAGACAAATGTATATCCCGGAATCCACCTTCTGATTTCATCCAAATGGTTGATCGGAAGCTGCCCAGTGGCTGGTTTTGTACAATAATCAGAGCACTGGAGTGCAAAAAGCAACACTGAGTTCCAATTCTTGATGTCATTAAATCTCCTGGGATTCAGTGTCCTTGGTGATTAAAAAAAAAAAAAAGGAGATGGAATAGATTTCCATTTGCAAAGGATACTTCTAAAAACTTGGAGGGATGGGGTGGAAAGAAAGAAATTCCCACAACACACCCCACAGGCATCTGGGGGCGGGGGGGCTACACAGCCACACACGTGTAGGGAAGAGGTCTGCTCCCTCTCTTACCAAGTTCATTTGCTCATGGGACCTTTATTTGTATTACTACCCATAAAGATCTCAAGTAAGTTAACTTGAAAAACTCCTGGATCAGATGATCTTGAAGGTTATTTTGAATTTAACAGTCTGTGTCTCTAAATCCCAATTTAAAATTATTAAAGCACCCAGACCAATTTACATAAATAAATTCAATTGTGTGTTAAGTTTCTCTCTCAGTGGATAATCAGTTTCTCAAAATCGTAGCCTAAAGGAAGAGTAGCCAACCCAACTGGCCCTGGGACCTACAGAAGTCATCCCAGCCATGTGCGCTGAAGAGCCCACCCTTGGTCTCATTTTTTTTAAATATTTTTTTATTATATTATGTTAGTCACCATACAATACATCCCTGGTTTTTGATGCAAAGTTCAATGATTCATTAGTTGCGTATAACACCCAGTGCACCATGCAATATGTGCCCTCCTTACAACCCATCACCGGTCTATCCCATTCCCCCACCCCCCTCCCCTCTGAAGCCCTCAGTTTGTTTCTCATAGTCCATAGTCTCTCATTCTTCATTCCCCCTTCTGATTACCCCCCTTTCTTTATCCCTTTCTTCCCCTACCGATCTTCCTAGTTCTTATGTTCCATAGATGAGAGAGATCATATGATAGTTGTCTTTCTCTGCTTGACTTATTTCACTTAGCATTATCTCCTCCAGTGCCGTCCATGTTGCAGCAAATGTTGAGAACTCGTTCTTTCTGATACTCGTTCTTTCTGATAGCTGAGTAATATTCCATTGTATATATGGACCACAACTTCTTAATCCAGTCATCTGTTGAAGGGCATCTCGGCTCCTTCCATGATTTAGCTATTGTGGACAAAGCTGCTATGAACATTGGGGTGCATATGGCCCTTCTCTTCACTACGTCTGTATCTTTGCCACCCTCAGTTTCAAAAGGTTCGCTGCTCCTTCTCCACTTGCTGGACTGTTTCCAGGAGGGAGGCAGGAATGTTGATCAGTGTTGCCTGATCCAGTTTTCCAGAGAGGGCTGCAATTCGGATATTTATAAAAAGCCTGTCCACTTGAAGAATGTCGATAAATCAGTCACTGAAATAATCCCTTTCAGTGGGACTTGCTGTGGCCCTAGAGTCCTTCCCTGCCCTGTGCTGGGGCCACTGGCTGGTCTTCGCCCAAGCACAGGTGTCTCGGCCCCCACCCCTGTGGAGCCCGCTTGGCACCCTGAGGTAAGCTGTCCGCGTGATGCCATCATCCTTGTGCACCCAGTGCTTTACAGCTTATAACAGTTTCTCGATCATACGTGGAGATGCTGTAAAATGCTGACTTGTGGGTCCCACACACATTGATGGAAAAACCGAATGTCTTGGAAAGGGACTCAGGATTTACAGCTCCCCAGAGTCTTCCATGTGCACCAAAATTCAGAACTCCCACTAGAAACGTGCACACCAAAGTGGGAGTTACAAGCTCCATGATGGACTTCATCAATGATTAATTCCAGTAGTTTCTGCTTTATAGCGACAGGGGAGAGAAAGCCCTGAGGAATGGACTTCACTAGAGGGATGTCGGCAGTCAGACAGCAGCAGAATCCCACCAAGACCTACCAACATGGCAGATACTCCTTTGTTGATCTTTCACGTGATCCCATACGCTGCCCAAAGTAGACCAGCCATTTCCCTGGCCATAGAATTGTCTGGCAGGGTGGGCACAGCATAACTGATGTGTGGGCATGAGGCTGGCTCTCCAGCCGTGCCCCAGAGGAAGGGGCCTCCACCCTGGAACACCTTCCTCCAGCATGCGGATTTTTAAAAGTCACTGAAAGGGACAGGGAATGAGTCATAAGGTTTCCTATTTCAGGAAGGGCCCGTGCTCATGCCCTGCCCCCACCTCCACTCTAAGCGCCATCCGGGAGTGGGAACTTGGCATTTGGGGGACATCAGGAGAAGCATCTCCTCCTCAGGGGAATAGCAGCGTGCCACCTGCTCCTTCCTCAGACCTCGGCTCCAGCTTAAGGTAAAGGCGCTGTGTGACTTTCTGCAGGCCTAGAAGGTTCTATTTGTATCAGGTGACCTAGACAAACGTGCCACCTTATTCCACTGGTCGGAGAGCTTGGGTCAGCCTCCGAACTGGGGCACTCACTGACTGAATCCCCCCGCCCCCAAAAAAGGACAATGTCAGGCTGGTATGGAAGGTCATGCCTTTCTGTCAAGGAGACTTCCACCAGACATCTGCCTGACCATCTTCTACAACAGACATTCTCTTTCCAGAAGGAGGAAACCGAGGTTGGAAGCTAAGTGACCTGTCCAAGGTCACCTGTCTAGTTGTGAGCAAATCAGCCTCCATATAGCACACGGAGGCCCACGGGGAGGTCCATGAAAAACTAGAAAGATTCCCAGTGAGTTTTCCAACTAACTTTTTTTTTTTTCCTTTTTAGATAAAGAACAATACAAATGGTAAAATAAAAATCACAACTTTTCTGTGAGTGGAATGCTCTGGGCTTCAGATAGAACTCTTCAAGGAGAAGCAGCAAAAGCTGAAAAAATTTTAAATAAACCGGAGCAGACATGATTCTTCATTGAGTGATTAATTTGAAACCAGGCAATCCTCAGATGCAACACAGATTTCAGCTTCTTTGTAAATCACCAAATCCTGGGCCACAGTCAGAAATGACCTCAGCCGTTTGAAAAATCCCATCACCACCCCCCAACCCCCCAGCAATCAATCCTGAAGTTCCCAAGGGAAAATGGATTGCAAATTGAAAATATTCAGCAAAAAAATGGTATCCGTTTCTTGCCAGAAAAGAAAGCTCTAGGCTCACAAATGACATTTACAAAAGTGCTTGTTCAGAGCTTGGGTCGTGTGCATGTGATTTTTTGTTGGGATTGCTGAAGTGCATTTTCTCAGTATTTGAGTGCAAATCACTGCAGTTATTATCCATAGTTAACATTCAAGTGGCCAGAACCAAGGGCGGTCTGGAAGGTCTCAGCCTCTGCCACAGAGTATTAATACAGGCATGCAGGAGCCGGAGAGCCCGGGGACAGCACCCAGCCTCTGCATTCGCCATCACAGCAGCCCCGCACCGGCCGCTCCTGGCGTGGGCAGAAGCTGCTCAGGCTGGCCATAGGACCACCCTGAGATGGACCGGCCAGCAACATTCTGACCCGCTCTCGAGTCTCTTTACTTGACCCGGACAACACTTCCCATCCCTTGATTTCTCCCCTTCTTAAACGGAGACCTTTAGAAAACCCATTCTTAATTGGTTTACTTTAAAATATGTTCTTTACAGCTATTTGGACAAAAGGAATGTGATCCTTGGCTTGTTTAAACAGTATTCAACTCATGTGAAACACATTGCTCACATAAAGCAAGGGATTACAGGCGAAACCTTTACGGTCAGGAGAAAAAAAGCACGCGTTGACCTGGATTTTGTTTTCTCTCCATAAACTGAATGCAGCACGAGGCACCGCCAACGCGGGTGGGTACCAAGCACCAAGCACAGGGACTGGGGCGGGGGGGTTGAGGTCGGCCTTCGGAAGCCTCAGGGAGCAGAAGCAAGACCCTGCTTCTGTCACTCCACGGTAAGAGCCACCACCGCTCACCCTGTTCCTTACCCTGACACTGCTTGGGTTTCTTAGACGTTCTCTGATGACTACGGGGCATTTTGTGACTATATCCGCAATTGTTTTCAACTTATTTTAACTTGCTCTATTGTGTGTATCACTATGAACCTCCTTAATCTATTATGTATAAAAAAAGTAACGATTTTTCTTATTTGTTTGCCTGACAGTCGTTGAGAACTGAAGGGTCATTAAATACCACCTACTCCAAGTGCATCTGCTCACAGCATTCCAGAAGGAAAGGCAGATTCCAGGACTGGTGCCCCTGCCTCTTGCCCAGCGATCTGTCTTTCCTGCAGGGAGCCGAATCTTGAGCGTGTGCTGGAGTCTTCCGGGGGCAGGGGCAGGAAGCTCCGGATCCCACCGTGGAGACTGCTTCTCAGCCTGACGCACACGCGGGAACCGGCATTTGCACAGGCCCAGGTTCTGAGTCAGACGGTCCTGGAAACACATCAAAGCCTAAACACACATGACTTCCCAAGTAATTATAGCTTTTCCCCCCCAAAATAATTTCTTGTTTCTACGACTAACAAAGCAAACAATATGAATTTCCTAAGCACTTCTTTTTTCAAAGATTATTTTTTATGGTGGTACAACAGCTATAGATTGCAAAACTTGCCATTTTAGCTGGTTTTAGGTGGACGACGCATTGGCATCTGGCACCTTCCCATGGTTGCCGGACCAGCACCGCTGTCCACCTGCAATGCCTCCGCTTCACCCCGGACAGAAACTGCCCCCGTTAAACCGTCAGTCCCCACCTCCCTCCTGCCCCTGCCACGGCTCCTCCACTTTCTGTGGCTATGACTTTGCGTAGCCCAGATACTTCACACAAGTGGAATCCTACAAAATTTGTCTTTTTGCATCTGGATTATTTTAGTTAGTCCAATGCGTTTCTTATGCTGTCGTATATACCACAATATCATTCTTTCTTGTGGCTGAATAATAGTCCACTGTGTGGACACGGATACGCTGTATCTCGTTCATCCACACGTCCGCTGACGGACACTTGGTTTGTTTGTCTCCAGCTTTTGGCTCTTGTGGACAGTGATGCTCTGAACGTCTGTAAACATCTAGTGAGTCCTTGTTCTCAGTCTGCTATGTACACGCCTAGGAGCAAAATTTGGGGCCATATGATAATTCCATGCTCCACTTTTCCAGAGACCGCTAAAGTGCTTTCCCCTGCTCATTTTTTTTTTTTTTTGTAGATCTGAGAGTACATGTCATGGTGTTGATGATACGATACATATTTATTTAATGAGTAGACATGTGATCGTTACTCTTGCATTTTATTAACATCCAAACACATTCCACAAAGACTTGAGCTGACTTTCAAGAATACATAAAATAAAGTAGAAAATATAAATACATATACATGGCATAATGGTATAAGTTAGACTGAGAGAAAAATAAAATTTATATATGCAGGCCGTAGGAGCCTAGATGATTTGATTCTGTGTTTCCTGGCAACCAATATAAAAAGTAAACACCATCCGCATCTCCACCATCCCCACCATCCCCTCCGTCTCCACCTTCCCCACCATGCCCACCATCCCCACCCCACCATGCCCACCATCCTCATCATCACCATCCCCACCATCCCCACCATCGGCACCCCACCATCCCCACCATCCCTGTCATCACCATCTCCACCATCCCCACCATCCCTACCATCTACACCCCACCATTCCCACCGTCCCTGACATTACCGTCCTCACCATCCCCACCATCCCGACCATTCCCACCCCACCACGCCCACCATCCTCATCATCACCATCCCCACCATCCCCACCATCTGCACCCCACCATCCCCACCATCCCTGACATTACCATCTCCACCATCCCCACCATCCCCACCATCCCCACCATCCCGACCATCCCCACCATCCCTGTCATCACCATCCCCACCATCCCCACCATCCCCACCATCCCCACCATCCCCACCATCCGCACCCCACCATTCCCACCATCCCTGTCATCACCGTCCCCACCATCCCCACCATCCCCACCATCCGCACCCCACCATTCCCACCATCCCTGTCATCACCGTCCCCACCATGCCTACATCATCATGCTCACCGTCTTTCCCACCTCCCCCCTCACTGACCCCACCATCACCATCCCCTCCGTCGTCATCAGCTCCACCATCTCCCGGAACCGCACCATCACCACTGCTACCATCTCCCCTTGGTGCCTCTGCCTGTTTCGTAGCCACAAATGATCACGCAGTTCTCTGCAATGAAGAGGGACGTCTAAAAATTATACAGTTTTCTCCAAGTGAAGCACATTTTACATTTTGTTGTCCGATCATTCTCCAAACTTAAGTGGAGACTCAGAACATAGGACTCTGGGCCACTCATCTAAGCCTCTGTGCATAAGCCTGGAAGCTGAGCACCCCCCCCCCCAGGTCAAGGCATCTGCCTGATGACTCGACCAAGACTTGACCCCACGGAGGTGAGGCAGCAGCAGACAGGACAGTTAGGGGGCAACAAGGGAGACTCAAAATCAGCCACTTATGCACATGACAGAGGTTGGGAGTTCCAGGGTAGATAAATTTCTCATGTTACAAAACATGTCTGCTGCAGCTTCTCAAGCAGAAACAGAGGGAGTCCCAAAGATTATAGCAGCAATGTCCACAATAGCCGACGATGGAAAGAGTCCAGATGTCCATCGACAGATGAATGGATAAAGAGGTTGTGATACACACACACACACACACACACAATGGACTATTACTCAACCATCAAAAAATGAAATTTTGCCATTTGTAACGATGTGGATGGAACTGGAGGGTATTATGCAGTGAAATAAGTCAATCAGAGAAAGACAATTACCATATGATTTCACTCACATGTGGAATATAAGAAACAGTGCAGAGGATCATAGGGGAAGGGAGGGAAAAATAAAACAAGATGAAATCAGAGAAGAAGGCAAACCATAAGAGACTCTTAACCATAGGAAACAAACTGAGGGTTGCTGGAGGGGAGGGGGATGGAGGGGATGGGGTGACTGGGGGATGGGCATCAAGGAGGCCATGTGATGTAATGAGCACTGGGTGTTATATAAGACTGATGAATCACTGACCTCTACCTCGGACACTAATAATAAATTATATGTTAATTAATTGAATTTAAATTTAAAAAATAAATAAATGAAAAAAATTTTTAAAAGAACAACTCAGGGAAAAAAGAAAAAAAAAGAAACAGGGGGAGTTACTAAAGACACCACAGCGCAGAATTTGCCAGAAATTCACTTAGAACTGTGGCACCTGGTGGGGTGGGGGGCTCCAGTGAATGCAGGCGCACACGTGTGCTCGCACACACACACACACACACACACACACACACACACACACGTCAGGGAGCTGAGAAGGGAAATATGTACTGGGACACACAGGTGGACTGTCAGCTTGATGACGGCGGAGTCAGCATCTCCTGTTCTCGAATCCTAGCCCAGAACGTGGCCCGTGAAGTGTTTGTGGAGCTGAACCGAGTCACAAGTGTGGACACTACTCCTTCAATTCAGTAAGAGTGTGACGATCCTGTTAAAGCCAAAGGGAAAATCCAATGGAGAGAAGGGCATTCTGAGAATTCCCAGGAGCGCCCGATAATAACGATGATGGCTACAACCCGGAGAAATGACACCGCTCTCCTACGACGCATTGGTTCTGGTGGAGCAGAACTTGAACCCAGGTCAGCGCGACGACAAGTTCGTGTTTCTAAACCTATAATAAATGGTTCCTTTGTTGTCTTTTTTTTTCTATGCAAGAATGACTCTACAATAAAACATTGCTATTTTTCAGGCAGTTACTAAGGCCGAAACTTGAATTTCTGCCAGCAAAGTGGGGTGACCAGGAAAAACATTTAAGAGTAAAATTAATAGACTGTCAAAACAAAAGCATTACACCCGGAGCTCTATGAAGGCAGAGCACATTTACTCAGCAGATTAATGCGTGTGCCCCCATGAAGGACGGGCCAAGGAAGCAGCCGGCGTCACCACGTGTTGGTCGATGTCTAGGCGGGCATCTGGTCAGGCATGGGCTGCTAAAATATTCTACCGGAATCTCACGGAAAGATATAGCCCTAAGAGCCCCTCTATCAATTATCGACATTTTGCTGGACTTTGATTTATTTTCATATACAATCCAATATTTTAAGTCCTCATCTTTCAAATAATGTTTATCCTTTTCTAAAACCTCACCAGTATTATTAATTTTTAACACCTCAGAGACAGGTTCTTATGAAAAGTAGAACTAGACAAAGTCCTGGGAAAACCACCCAGTCCATCGCAGCGCGCTGCTCTGTGCCATTCTCACTGCCCTTTCTTCGGTGCCTGGTAGGAGGGGACCAGGGCCGGGGGGTGGGCAGCTCAGCAGTGCCGGGCATCCCGGCTGCGGTCACTGCTGCCCGTGACTCCGCCACACTCACGTACTCACAGAAATGAAGTCACACTGGGGCAGCTACAGACAGAGTTAAAATGTACTTGTGCCTTCTGAGAAGCGGAAGGAGGAGGAAGAGGGGGAGGAGAGGAGGAGGAGGGGGAGGACAGGAGGAGGAGGAGGAGGGGAGGGGGAGGAGGAGAGGAGGGGGAGGAGGAGAGGAGGGGGAGGAGGAGAGGAGGGGGAGGAGGGGGGAGGGGGAGGAGGGAGAGGAGAGAAGAAGGAGGGGGAGGAGGGGGAGAGGAGGAGGAGGGAGAAGAGAGAAGAAGGAGGGGGGAGGAGAGGAGGAGGAGGGGGAGGAGAGAAGAAGGAGGGGGAGGAGAGGAGGAGGAGGGGGAGGAGAGAAGAAGGAGGGGGAGGAGAGGAGGAGGAGGGGGAGGAGAGAAGAAGGAGGGGGAGGAGAGGAGGAGGAGGGGGAGGAGAGAAGAAGGAGGGGGAGGAGAGGAGGAGGAGGGGGAGGAGAGAAGAAGGAGGGGGAGGAGAGGAGGAGGATACACCGACAAGCCCGTGCTCACATACCAAGCAATTTCTCAGAAAGGTTCCTCAGGAGAAGGGAGGTGATGACGAGCCTGCAGCGAGCCGCCCAGAGCCTGGGCTGGAGAGGTTGTGGCCAACCTCAGAAAGGTCTGGCCCACTGACAGAGTCACAGGATGACGAGGGGCCCAAGCCACAGGATGGACATCCGTGGGGGGGCTCTGTCTGCGGGCTTAGTGGCTCACACAGCCCCCACATGCTTTCCAGATCCATAAAAATGTGAAAGGTAGAGAAAGCACATTATATATCCGTGTCTTTGCTCCAGGTAGGTCCAGGGAAAGGGCCAGAGAACGTGGAAGCTCCGAGGCGCTCTGGTAAGGAGAGGACATGTCCGGGGAGTGGGCCAGGAGACCGAAGCCCCAGGATGCACAGTTTGTCCGAGGGTACGTGGCGAAGTCAGCTACGGTCATAGCCACTGCCTGCAGAGCTCTGGACCTCTGGGCTCACGCTCTGAGAACTCCTCACTTTGGAAAACTTCCATCTCTTCGGCTTCCCCATCAATTCAAAAGACCCACTTTTCCAGTGGGCACGCTGTGCATTAAGCCTGGGCTTGGGTCACGTGGGGCTGCATCCCTCGGGGCAGGCCTGACCCCACTGCTGTCCTCTCAGTCCTGCTGCCCCCTTCACGTGTGGGCCGCGGGGGGAGAGCCTGTGGATGGGGTCACGGAGTCGGGTGGGGGGTTCTAGGAGAAGAGGCAGGAGCCAAAGCCGGGGCAGAATGGAGACTGAGAAGAGCCCTGCTCTCAAATCCGCCTCCACACCCCACCCCCCCGCCCCAGAGAAGAGCGAAAGTGATGAGGGCCAGGCGTGCGCATCTTCCAAGGGAAGAACACAGCAAAGGGAAAGGGGCTGCTCTTTAAATAATCCCCTTATTTTGGGACGCGGGTGCTGTTTTCCACTGACTACTCCGACACGGCACGGCTGTCCGTGGCAAGTGTTGGAAACGTCTCTCCTACGCACCTGGCTCGTGTGGCAGGAACAAAGTCCTTAAAGAACAAAGTGAAACAAAGGAAAGAAATCCGGAACATTAATTTGCATGTGTGCAAATGCACACGCAATTCTCTTTCCTCCTTATCTTGGACCAACAGACAGGCCTACTCTAGTGTTTTATACACTCTGGGGCCTAGCTCTGTGTGTGTGTGTGTGTGTGTGTGTGTGTGTGTGTGGTGTGTGCACATACACATATTTTTCTAAGCAGAGAGACCGAAAAAAACCTTTCTAAATGCAGAGCCGGCTTTTGGCATTTGCATGTGCATTCCGTAAAGGGATCACCAGTGTCCCCGTGCACACAGTGGATGGGGCGACGCACTTAACCACGGCCGCTGAATCCTTGCCTGAGGTCACCGGCTGAAATGGTTTGAGCGCGGTGATTTAAGACCTTTAAGGCATTGTGGCACCAGACCTCCACATTTTGGCTATAAGTTAATTAAAATGGGCTCTGAAACAGGAAGACTTTACTGAGAGGTCTTAAGTTTGGAACCCGGGAGATACATCATGTTTGCAATGAAAAATAAAATAATCGAATTTGCCAAACTTAGTCAATAATATGTGTGCACGTGTGTGTGTGTGTGAGTGTGTGAGTGTGTAGGAGCCTGACTCGAATGTAACTGATCTTTTCTGTCTCGCCCTGTAGGCGTCTGTTTGAGTTAAGTAAAGGAAAATGTATTAAATTTAAAGGCTTTGTGATTTCAACAATAAATAGAGTGTATAGTGAAGGTATTTAGCAAAACCCTGACGCGACTTTCTTCGAGAAAGAAAGGAAAAGTTAAATGGAACAAAAGAAACAAAAGTCGAATTGGGTCCAATACTTCATAGATTTCACTCCCAAAGCTCGGATGTCAATGGCAGATGAACTGAATGTGCCCCACCGAGAAACGCTTGACGTCACAGGAGCAAAAGACTATTACCATTTACCTTTGCTTACCTCTGCTAAAGGCAGAGCTCAGGAACCCCGACAAGCGGAGGACCAGCCGGCCTGCACAGATGAAGGAGAAGGGGCGGCGAATCCTCCTAGAGGACACAGCAAGTCTAGTTTCCTTCTGCGTTAAATCGCTCCGGGCTCTAGGTGCCTGTCAGAATAGTCGGTAAGTCTCCCTGGTCTGCGAGCACACTGCCACCCACATCTTTGTTTCATTAGACTGGTCTTTCAAAGTAAAGGCTCTTTCTGGAAGATGTGGCAGAATGTTTAAACTTCTACTTTCCATATTATAAAATTTGCCCTTTCGGTAAGTGATAACAAAAATTCAAGAAAATTATGTAAATAAACAGGTTTTAGTTTGAACCATATCAAATCTCAAAGCAGAGTACCTTAAGTTACACAGAAATAGGAGATTCACGCAACAAAGAAAAACAAAAAAATACGCTGATAATGCCCTCCCTCAGACAAGCACTTTTTTGTTGTAGATTGAATCAAAATTCAAAAGGTGAACTCACAGCACATTATATATGAATTGCTTTCAAAAAACCACTTTGCTTTTTCTCTGGATATCTCACACGATGACATTGGTTTAGCACTAAATCTTGGCTATCTATTATTCATCAACGACAAAAGCTTTATAATTCTATACTTGTAGCTTTATTTTGGGGATTCACATGCCAGCATTCGTAAGCACAGGCTGAAACTCCCTGGCGAGTGGACGGACACAGCAGTGACAGCCCCTGGACTGTGCGAGCTACAGCTAGACGGGCTGTTTGCACACATGGGGCTCACACACCACACGGCTCCAGCACTACTTTTTCTGGTTATGATGGTTACACCTCGAGAAAGAGAATCACGCACATTCAAGCCGTACCGTCTCTGTTAGGGCAGTCCCTTCACAAACACGGGTTAGAAAAGTCAGGGCACACCTAGACAGCTTCCACCTCCCAACGGCTAGGACTGCGGCTGCCGAGCTGCTGGAGGAAGCACGCTTGCCCTTGGCGGACCGTCGCGGGAGGACGCGGGTTCCAGGGACAGACTCATGGACGCAGCTGTGCACCTGCAGACTTCAAGAGGCTGTCACCCCTGAACGGGGACTTGCTCTGCAGCTGTCGTCGGACGGCCACCCTTCCTCATCTTTGCTGAGCAGACAGCAGCGTTTCTAAATGCATTTGCTCAGTTAGAATCTGTGCCCGCGTAGCGTTATCACTGGACGGTTCCTACGAAGACTCCACACAGTCTGGCATCGGCGACCCGGGGCCGTGAGGGCAGAGCCCATTGGATATGCTCTAAAAATCATCACCCATGTCCCTCTTACAGAATGAAGGATAAATAATAATTAAGGAAATCCGTAAGTACATAAATAAAGAAGTGGAGGAGAGAAGGTGGGGAAGCAGCAGGTGAGGGTCTGCATGGGGAGATGGAGGGTGTTCAGCGAGCATCACCAGCTGGAAACACTCAGACTGTTGGAGCAAAGCGCCCAGTCACCGCTGGTTTGCTGTCACCACTGTTCTAGGAGGGCTTATCACTGGGCATCTAACATTGTTTCATATAAGTGTGTAAAGGCATGTGTATGCATGGACACATACATGCATATGCATATGTATTCATACATATACTAAATTAACCAATTCTAAATATATATATATGGGTACCTGCCCCTCAAAATGTTTGGGGTCAACTGTCTCCTAAACCTAGAGAATTGGGTCCAAGGATTTTGCTGATCTATTCCTCCTAAACACTCATGCTTGATCCTCAAAAAAAAAAAAAAAAAAGCTAATTGAATGGAACGGAGAGAAAAAACTCAATGGGGAGAGAAAGGTTTAAGGTACTCTCGTTGCCAAGGACGCAAAGTGTAGACAATTGCTGTGTGCACTAAATGCTCTGGGAGATGCCCTGATTAGCTCAGTAAGTACAATTTGGTCTTGGCATCAGTTTAGAAGGGATCTGGTTATTCACAAAGCAAGTTCTATCACCTCAACATTTATCACTTGCTCTTAAAGGGTCCTCATGGCTGCGAGTCAAGAGCCAACCCTAACCCTGCTACCCGCTAGCAGAGTGCCTCTGACCAGCTGACCATCTTTTTCATTGCTTTATTCCAGAAAATAATAGGGCAGACAAATAGAGCCAATTTTCTTTTATCAATTATTTTCTGAAAGAAAACAAAGCGTTCTTATGGCCACTGAATCTAAAAGAAAATAATTTAACCAAAAATAAAGTAGCCTTCAAACAATAGTGAAATTATAGGAAAGTGAAATGGATGCTTGCTTCATTTCTTTTTTTTTTTTTAAGATTTTATTTATTTATTTGACAGAGATAGAGACAGCCAGCGAGAGAGGGAACACAAGCAGGGGGAGCGGGAGAGGAAGAAGCAGACTCATAGCTGAAGAGCCTGATGTGGGGCTCGATCCCATAACGCCCGGATCACGCCCTGAGCCAAAGGCAGACGCTTAACCGCTGTGCCACCCAGGCGCCCCGCTTGCTTCATTTCTGAACTATGATACAACCGTAGTCATGTTTACCAAAACCTTCGTTTTTTTCAAAGAAGTTAAGATCAGTGTGTGTCTGAGATAAACTACAGAAAATTGGAAAATGGGGCAAAATCATGGGGGGAAATCTGTTATTCATTAATTTCTTTGTAACATAAATTAATGGTTTTTTTAAAGGAAAATCAAAGGGAGTGAAAGAGAAAGGAGTTTCTGACAATTCCTTCTGGACGTCCAACTACAATTTGAACAGCAGAGGCTACACACCCTAAGCTAAACAGGAGTGATGATATGCAAAGTGCCAGCCTTCTTAAAATTCGGGAAGGGGCTACAGAAACCATAAAAGTCGTTATCAGGGAACCTTTTGTCATGACCCCTAGTGAATGGAAACATAATTTAAATGAATCAGTAAAAAACTGGAAATTAACCTGAAATTAAATTTTAAAAACTCTTGGCTGAAATGGAAATGTCATTATCCATGTGGTTTAGGATTCCATATCCTCTGTTACTATTTCGGAGGGGGAGGAGGAGATGGAGGAGGTGGAGGGGGAGAGGAGGGAGGGAGGGGGGAGGGGGGAGGGGAGGGGGAAGAGAGGGCCAACTGTGGAAGATGGAAGAACAGGAAGC
Source organism: Ursus americanus (assembly GCF_024610735.1). Taxonomy (NCBI): domain Eukaryota; kingdom Metazoa; phylum Chordata; class Mammalia; order Carnivora; family Ursidae; genus Ursus; species Ursus americanus. The sequence goes on along the minus strand of NC_142133.1, from coordinate 82,392,589 downwards.
TGCGCATGCCCACACGGGCTCGTCACATGATGAGGAAAACCAATGAAACTGCAAATCACACTCCAACAACCTAAATGTCTCCAACAGCCCCCGTGGTGAGGAGTCTTGGTGAGGTCACTCTGAGAGTTTACATCTGGGAGCACAGGATCCGTAGCCCCTCATCCTTCACCTACCAAACTGTGAGGCTTCAGCTCTTCCTCCCCCTTTCTTGTGATGCTCTGGGGGCACCCAGTGAGGATGTCGTCCTATCTCCACGACACGTTCTGCCAGCGCCTCTGCGGTGGTGGCCGTCCTTGCCTTTCCTGCATCACATCCGAGGTAGACGTCGCTGGCCCATATCTGACGATTCCCCCCCCCCCCCCGTGTTCTGCACACACACTCAGGAGGTGGCATTTATCCACGCTTGACTTCTTGCTCACCCACTCCCTGTCCTGTAGGGGACGACTTTCCTGTCTCAACTTCTGGGATATGAAGAAAAGGAGGAGGAAGGGAAGGTCCCAAAGTGGCCTTTCTTGGGCCCTCAGCTGGTGTTACCCCCTGTTTCCTGTATGTCTGTCCCCTTCCTGGTGTCATGGGTACCCCCGTGAGGTTGAGCTGGAGTGAGGTCCAGTATCAGGCATCACTCTACAGAGAGCTCGATTTCCACTCTCCCCAGGACCCGCTGCTTCCTACCAACACTGGCCACATTCTGTCTATACTAGGGGCTGTGGGAAGGGGCGGTGAGGGGTAAATGTATACTTTCCCCTCCCAGGGATCCTACTCTTCCTTTCACAGTCTAATTTCCATTGCCAACTCCCTCCCACGGCTCCAGTCCCTCCTACACGTCGGACGCTGAGAACGTAGTTCAACTTCTTGTCCATGGATTCTGGGTGCCACTTTGGAATGACAAGATGGGGCTCGTCGAAGCCACAAGTCATGCTTCCGAGCCCCATCACGACTCAGCTGGAGGGGCCTGTACTTCCAAAAATGAACTGTCTGCTTCTTTTGGCTTAGTTCTGTCTGGAAAGATTGTTCTCTGCCACCGAGATTTCGTCAGCTGGCCTGCAGAGCAGTTACAGGCTGTCCAGAGGCAAGCAGACCCATGAGATTCATTCCGGTGTTCAGTGGCTGGCCTGTACGGTCCACCATCCAAAGAAGCCCAAATCTAATAAGCCCATAATAGAGGTACGAGCTGGAGGAAAAACACGATGTCTTCTGACTGCAAGGAACAAAATGGTCGTGACGGCAGAGATGGCAGTCACCCCGAAGCTGGAAACAGAGGAATTTACGATGAGCAGAAAATGATATTGTATTCTGAGCTGAGAACACAGCCTTAAAAAAAATTTAAAAAATTTAAAAAATAAAAAAGCACAGAGGCCTGAAAGCAACTGCTATGCTTGGAAAATCGGCAAGTTGTGCACTGCGGCTAAAGAGGCATGCGCGTAACTGGAGACACTGGGAATGGGGCTGGAGCGGATTCTCCAAGGGTTTCCATGGCGAATTAGGGAGTTCGAAGCTTCTTTCAGAAAGCAAACTGGCACCATGCTCTAACCTGCCCCTGATTAGAGTGCTGTATTTTGCGGGGCACTCGTTGACTTCGAGACAGCTCTTCAGGCCGGAGGGAGCCTCCACGACGACCAGTCGGTCAGAGGCTGCCCTGCAGACGTGGCAGGAGCCTTGGGCTGGTGAGCATGAGAGCTTCAGCCTGCAGGGTCCTCGGTCACTGAGACCTCTGCTGGGCCACCCGGACACGAGAGTGTGCTGTCATGCCACGGCATGCCTCCCTTTAGGCTTCTGCTCTGGATTCGAGCATGAACTCACAATGGCAGGTCGTAGCAATGGTCGGGCTGGAGCTATGGCTGAGACACTGTAGAGGGGTCCTGTGTGGGCTGTAATATGCACATTTGAAAAGAGCTCAGGCTCCCTGCAAGGAAATAATCGGATCAAAAGAAGGTGAGAGCACTAGGTAGTGGGAGCATGTGAGAATCGTTTACACCATAAAAGGCTTCATCAATGACTCGCATTGCCCATCCTCAAACCTTGCATACCAGCCAGGCACTCATACTCTTTGCTAGGGCTGAAACGTTGGTGTTCCTTCAAAATGGGTATATGGAAACCTACGTCCCCACTGGGTTAGTGTTTAGAGGTGGAGCCTTTAGGGAGGTGAGTAGGCCATGGGGGTGGGGCTTTCATGAATGGGATCTGTGCCCGCATTTGGAAAGAGCCCAGAGAGTTGGCTTCCTCTGTCTCTCACCATGTGAGAGAACGAGAGAAGATGACTGTCTCTTAACCAGGCTGCAGGTCCACGTCCAATGATCTGCCAGCACCTTGATCTTGGGCTTCCGGCCTCCAGAACTATGAGAAATAAATGTTTGCTGTGTAAGCCACATGGTCTACGAGAGTCTGCTCCAGCGGCTTGAACTGCCTGAAATATTCCCCAAACCAGCAGCAGCCGCTTGGAGTACCTGGTCCACACCCTCAGTGTCGCTTAGCCTGGAGTCCTCAGAACTGTCCACCAAATCGTCTCAGAACGGCTCCTTCCTGATATGAAGAGAGTGTAGCCCTACGTCCTTAACAGTGAGTGGGGTAAGACTTGCTTCGCCCAGTAAAATGACAGCAAAAGCAAAATGTGTCAGTTCCAAAGAGAAGAATCAGGAGCCAGAGCACATCAGCTGTATTTCCACCCCACGGTTGCGGTAATCCAAAAGCATGAGTCCGGATGGCGCGTCTACTGGCCTGGGACCCGGAGTGACCAAGAGGAGCAGAGTTCGGAGGCTGACCCACCCGGGGTGTGCAGTGGGAGCAGGCGAAGCTCCCGGGTTGTAGGAAGCAATTGAAAAGTTCAGACTGCTCTTTTCTGCGGCGTACCCACTGCGCCCTGACGAGGACGCAAGGCCGTCGTCTTCTCTCCAGCTGCGCGTCACACAGCACGACTCTCCAATCCGGGACGGTGGAGAGTGGAACACATTTGTCACGCCAGCAGATCACTTTGAAAGACCTTAGAAATCTGTCACTGAAGACATTGCAGTACAAAATAAATAAAGAAGGACTATGTGGGAACTCAGCCAGATAGACAGAAATTGAGCATTTTGGGGGTGCCTGGGTGGCCCCACAGGTGAAGCATCTGCCTTCGGCTCCACCATGATCCCAGGGTCCTGGGATCGAGTCCCGCATCGGGCTCCCTGCTCAGCGGGGAGCCTGCTTCTCCCTCCCCCTCTGCCGCTCCCCCTGCTTGTGCTCTCTTTCTCTCTCTGTCAAAGAAATAAATAAAATCTTTAAAAAAGAAGAAATTGAACATTTCTTATGGGGGAACAGTAAAAGACAAGACGCTGCAGCCGACATATTGAACATACAGAAATGCTGAAGGGAGGGAAGACACATTTCTTTTATTTTAAAGTGAAGGCTAAGAAACATATGGAAAAGGTTACCAGACGAGCCTGTTGAAGGCAACAGTATAAATGCATTCAATAACCACTACGGTCTTTTTCTGGAAAAGGAAGGGATTAAAGGCAGAGTGGAAATGCAGGCAGGGAGGGTTAGAGTAAGACGGAGAGTCGGGAATGAGGAGCCAGATGGCCTTTTCCTCCTCCCAGAACTTCTTATGGAGTATTTCTGACATGCCCCCGTTATAAACCACAATGCAGATAGAGTGTTTTCAGAAAAGGCCCATATTCCATTCCCGAACTCGAACATCTCACAAGTAAATCATTTTCAGATGTTTCCAAATTAGGAACATCTACAGTTGAAGGGAAGGTTTGCTTTGCTCTCTGAAATGTGTTTGATCTTTTCTATTTTATCAATTAACTGTCCGTGTTTTTCTGTTTCCTCATTGCTCGGTTAGGTAATCTACACAAAGAAAATGAACTCATGTCTATGTGGAGACCACGTTCTGTTCCTCACGATCTCTCTGACAGCCCACTCTCCCACTCAGATCTGCTGGTGCTTGTTCACTGGAGAGGAGGTGAGGAGTGATAACCAGAAACACAGAGGTCGTGAGCCTGCGATCTGCTCTCTTACGGGAGACCGAGGAATGGTGAATATGGAATTTTGCACATGCACTAAGGAATATAAGTTGCAAAATGAAAGAAACCATTTTAACAGGGTAAAACATGGCTCACTACGTCTCCTTGTCCTTCTTCTCCTCCTTCCCCTCCCCCTCCTCCTTTTTCTTCTTATTATTAGCACTTTTCGTGCAGAATATCCCTGGGCATAGACAAAGGAATGGAAGTGATACTTGTTGTATGGGCCCAAATGCGATTAACGCTACACTTAACTTTTTTTTTTTTTAATCTTTAATTCTTGCAAGGATCCTATGAATTAGATATTACCTTTCACTGTCTGAAAGTGAGGAAATTATTCTTAGGCCATTGAGGCTCAAGTGACAGAGACAGATTTGTCAAACCATCCGATTAGTTTGAAAGACTTAAGAACCCTAAGGTGGGAACCCAGAGCCAGCCGTCTCTCCATCACACCACACCCCTTTCTGGAGAAAGAGAACAAGCACCCTTGGGGTTTGGGCTACGAACCAGTGCTAGGCTTGTGTGTGTATGGGAGAGGGGGCACAGAGGGAACAGCGAGGGCTTTGATGAAGGTGAATTGTGTGTGAGAGTGTGCGCATGTGTGAGTGTATGTGTTCATATATGTATATATATACATACAGAGAGAGAGAGCAGTAAAATATACTTACCTCAAATACATTAATCTTGTATTTCAAATTGATGAGTTTGAACACATGTTAGCACTGTGGATACACCTGTGCCCCAATCACCCTAACGAAGGGTTTTCAAGCCTCCTAGCAACCCGACGCCTGACTCCACATGGACACCACTTTTCGGACTTGGTTTCGCCTGTTCTTGAGATGACACCTGAACGGGATCACGCAGCTTTGTATTTTGTACCTGGCTTTTTCACACGACGTAAAGTTTGTCTGTTGTGTCTTTAGACGCATCCACGTTAGTATAAATATCAGTAGTTCTTTTTCTTATTTCTGCATAGTATCCTATTGGATAAATATCTCAATAATTGCTTATAAATTCTTATATTCTGTTGATGGACATTTAGATTGTTTCCAATTTGGGGCATTCTGAATAAAGATATAATAAATATTTGTGTTCAAGTCCTCTTGTGTGCATTTATTTTTATTTCTTTTGGATAAATGCTTAGGAGGGGAACTGTTGAATCCTATATATAATATGACATACCACACAATTTTCTAAAATGTTTTTAGCGGGGCACCTGGGGTGGCTCAGTCAGTTAAGCATCTGCCTTGAGCTCAGGTCATGATCCCAGGGTCCTGGGATCGAGTCCCCACATTGGGCTCCTTGCTCAGTGGGCAGCCTGCTTCTCCCTCTCCCTCTCCCTCTCCCTCTCCCTCTCCCTCTATGTGTGCTCTCTCTCTCTCCCTAGCTCTCTCTCTTTCAAAAGAAAAAAAAATTAAATAAACAAACAAATAAATAAATAAATATGTTTTTAACTTTTTAGGGTCCTTCAAGCAATGATGAAGTGTTCCAGTTCTTCCACCTTCTACTGTTAATCTTACTCATTTTAGCTGTTCTCAAGAGTGTGCAGTAGTATCTCGTTCAAAACTGTATTATTTTTTGGTTTATTGTTTGTATTTTAGACTTAGTCAATGGTATTTTGGGCCATGGAGAAAGGGTTTATGTCATCTCATTGTGGTTGTAATTGGCATTTCCCTGGCAACTAATGGTAGTGAACTTCTGTTCATTTGCTTATAGCCCACCTACATATTTCCATGTGCTATGTTTGTTAGTTTGCTCATTTTTAATTGGGATTGCTTGTCTTTTTATTATTGACTTGTAGGAGACATAGATAGATAGATAGATAGATAGATAGATACCTACCTCCACATGACTTCGTATAAGTCCTTTGCTAATTGTATGTATTGTCAGTTATATTTTTTCCAGTCTGCAAACACTTTTTTAAATCTTCTTAAGAATGTCTTTTCAAAGTTGATCATTTTAATAAAATCCAGTTTATCATTGCTTTGGTTTGGTTTTATAGCTAATGCTTTTATTTCCTACCTAAAAATTCTTTGCCTACTCTCAGGTCACAATAATTTTTTTAACATATAATTTCTTTTAGAAATGTTATATTTTATGTCATGATACAGTTATCTGATGATGTGAGGTGGAGGTCAAGGTAATGTTTTATAATATTTATTTATTTGTTCTACTACCATATGCTAAAAAAATACTTCAGTATCTGTCCCTGACTTGCTTTGTCACCTTTGTTGAAAACCAATGGAATACATATGTGGAGGTCAATTTCTTGACTTCTTTCTGTTTGATATATTTGTCTATCCTGAACATATTGTTTTGATTAGTGAGGCTATCTCGTAAATCTTGATATCAGATAGTGTACTCCCTCCATCTTTGCTCTTCGTTTTATGATTGTTTTTGGCTTTTTAGAAATATATATACACACACATACATAAACTGAAACAACTTGTCAATTTCTACAAAAATCACTTACGGAGATTTTGATTGGGAACAGTGTTGAGTATATAGATCAAATATGGGAAAATTGCCATAGTAACAACAGAGCTTTCCAATTCATGGATATGAAATATCTCTCCCTGAATGTAGACCATTTTAAAGTATCTCTCAGCAATGTTTTACAGTTTTCAGTATAGAGTTGTTGTATGACTTTACTTACTGTCATGAACTTCATGCTTCTTGAAGACATTATTAATGGAATATTTAGACTTTTCCAATTGCTTTGCTTTGGGTAAATAAAAATATAATTAAGTAAAGGAGGAGAGTTTTCCATGCAATTAAAGTTAAGTTGTTACCAGCTTAAAATATAATACTAAAACTTTAAAATGGTTTGTGTAATTTCAATGGTAACCACAAAAAAAAATCTATAGGATATACACAAAAGGAAATGAGAAGGGAATCAAACCATATCGCCATAAAAAGTAAAAGAAACACAAAGGAAAGGCAGTAAGAGAGGAAAGAAGAGACAAAGAAGCTACAAGAAATACAGAAAACAACTAACAAAACGGCACTAACTTCTTCCTTATCAGTAATTACTTTAAATGTAAATGGATTAAACTCCACAATCCAAAGACAGATTGGCTGAATGAATTTAAAAACAAAATGGCCAACTCTGTGTTGTCTACAGGTACTAACTTTGGATCTATGGGCATGTGTAAGCTGCAAACGGAAGGAAGGGGAAAGGAGAAGCTATGTCAATGGTACCCAAAGAAGAGCAGGGGTGGCCATCCTTGCATCAAGCAAAATTGACTTTAAATCAAAAACTGTTAAAGAGACAAAGACAGACATCATGTAATGAGGCAAAAGTCAATTCACCGGGAAGGGACAAGGGTAGAAATATTTGTGTGCCACACCTCAGAGCTCCTAAATGTATAAAGCAAACTTTGACACACTTGACTGAAAAAAATAAGACACCAATAGGAGTCTTCAAAAGCCCACTTTCGATAATGGACAGAACAACCAGACAGAAAACCAATGAGGAAATAGAATTTGTACTTGAACAACACTGCAGACCAATTGGACCCCACAGACATACATGGAACATTCCACCTAACAGCAGCAGAATGTGCATTCTCAAGCGCACGTGGAACATTCACCTGGAGAGACCACACGTTAGGCCAGAAAAAGTCGTATTAAATTCAGGACGATTGAAATCATAGACAGTATTTGTTCCAATCACAATGGAACGTAAAAATTAATAGGACAGGGAAAACTGGAAAATCCATACTATGTGGAAATAAAATAAATAATAAATAGATAAAACAAAAATAATGTGTTTATCATACTTTAAACAGCAAATGAGTCAGAGATGGCACAAGAGGAATTACAAAATAACTTAAGACAAATGAAAATGGAAACAGCATATTGAAACTTTTTTTTAAAAGATTTTATTTATTTATTTGACAGAGAGATAGAGACAGCCAGCGAGAGAGGGAACACAAGCAGGGGGAGTGGGAGAGGAAGAAGCAGACTCATAGCTGAAGAGCCTGATGTGGGGCTCGATCCCATAACGCCGGGATCACGCCCTGAGCCAAAGGCAGACGCTTAACTGCTGTGCCACCCAGACGCCCCAGCATATTGAAACTTATGAGAAGTAGCAAAAGCAGGGCTTAGAGGGAAGTCTTTAGTCCTTGCATACATTAACGAGAAAAGATCTCAAATTCACCCTCTAGCTTGACACTTCAAGAAACTAGGAAAAAAATTAAACCCAAGGCTACACACAGAAGGAATTAATAAAAATTGGAGCAAAGATACACAAAATAGATAAAGGAAAGATAATAGGAAAAAGGCAACAAAATTAAGAGGTGGTTTTTTGAAAAGATACATTAAATTGACCCTTAGCTAGATTAATTAAGAAAAAAATGATAGAAGACCCAAATAACTAAAACCAGAAAGGAAAAAAGGAATGTTACAACAGACGCCACAGAAATGAGAAGAACTATGAGAGAATGCTCCTGAATAATTTGAGTAACTTAGCAGAAATGGATGAATTTCTAGAAACAAAATACCAGCACTGAATCATGAAGAAAGAGAAAATCTGAGACCAACAACAAGGTCTTAGAAAGACTTTTGGTAAGATTCGGGTTATTTATTCTGTGTGCTTGATAAAAATCTACGAGCAAAGACATCTGGGTCTGCATTACTCTTTGTGGGAAGGTTTTTAATTATAAATTCAACTTTTCCCATACCTGTAATTTATTACAATTTTCTATTTCTTGTGTGTCAGGAATTACGTCCTTCAAGGAATTCGTCCATTTCAAATTTGTTGGCATCCAGTTGTCCAGGACAACCCTTTACTACAGTTTCACAGCCGCGGGATCTGCAGAATCCCAGGACTCATCCCTAACACCCGTGATGGTGCTTCCTCTCTTCTACTCTTCAGTTTACCCAGAGTCTATTCACATGGTTAATTTTCTCAAAGAACCAAGCTTTTAGCTTTGGTAATTTGCTGTGTTGTTTGCTTACCATTTCGTTGATTTTGACCTTTCTCTTATTATTTTCCCTACTTATTTTAGATTTGCTTTTCCCTTGCTTTTCTAATCCTTACTGTGGGATCTTTGTTCTTGTTTTGTTTTTATTTCAATATAACCATTTAGAGGTTAAATTTCCCTCCAAACTCTGCTTTCGAAGCATCCTCCACATTTTATGTTTTGTTTTCATTTTCAGTTAGTTTGGAATATTTTCAAGTTTCCCTTCTTTGTCATTTTTTTTTCCTTTGACCCGGGGGGGTTATTATGAAGTGCGGTGTTTATTTTCAAACTACTTGTGGTTTCTTCTTGTACACCAACTGTTGGTTTGCGATTCAACTGTTGTGATAACAGAACACAATCTGCAAGATTTCCAACATCCCCACATTTAACACCGCGTGTCTCACGGTCCAGGATGCGCTCCAGCTCTGAACGCTCTGTGAGCACATGACAGGAAGCTGCTCTGTGCGGAGAGGGCGTGCCCTGCGACGTCAGTTACACCTAGTCCCTTGACAGCGTCATCCACGCACGGCCGCTGTTGTGGGAAAGCCTGAGACAGACGTCCAGCCGCCGTCTGTGAGCATGCGCGTCACCCCTACGGCCCTCAGCTTCTGGGAGCCTTCCTTGTCACGTGATGTGAAGTCGGTCATGAAGCGCGGTCACAGGTGTAGGATTGTTCCGCCTTTCTGATGATCGACGCTTTCATTCACAGGAAAGAGTGCGAGACACGCAGCCCGAGGACAAGCACACCGGTTCCCACGACGAGCTCTGAACACCCGTGTCGCCTCTGCTAGTGTCGGCGTACCGTTCCCTCATGGTGTCTGGGTAGGACAGCAGGAAATAGGGGAGAAAGGTTGCCCCTGCTCTAACCCACGGGTGTTGCATTACAGCCCCAGATGTCAACCCTAGACGGACACCTGGGAGGCTCAGTTGGTGAAGCGACCGACTATTGATTTCGGCTCCGGTCATGATCTCAGGGTCCAGATCGAGCCCTGCGTGGGGCTCCGTGCTCAGTGGGGAGCCTGCTTGAGATTCTCTCTCTTCCTCTCTCTGCCCCTCCCCCCTCTTAAAAAAAAAAAAAAACAGTAGTCAGCCCTGGAGTACAGCATTCTCAGAGGCAGTGATGAGGGATCACTATTCCAACAGAACAGCCAGATCTTTGGAGAAAGGGACCTGGAGACCTAGAACATGGTTCTCAACCATAAGGTCTGTGCTAAGATGAGTTGTAAGGTGAATATGAAATAACTGGTTACTGATAACCAGTTATTCACATTCCAAGTGAATTTGTACATAATGACAGCTGCACTGTGGTATTGCATGTACCATCATCAGACCTTCCTGCTCCAACCTGCTTTCTTCAGCTGGAATGAGTGGGGCAGAGCTGAGGTCAAGTTGCTGCTCCTCCCCCACCCCTTGCCACCGGCTCAGCCTGACTCTCCTCTGCCCAAGTCTAGGATGGGCCCAGAGGAGGCTGGGGAGGAGGGAAAGAAGGGGGAGGAAGTGACATCAGCTAACATGGAAACATCTTTAAAGAATTTGAGAAAAGATGTAGAAATACAGCATTCAACACCAGCTCTGTCATTAACTTGATCAACAACACGCTTCTCTTGGGCTTCAGTTTCTGCATCCAAAAGTAGGTTGTTGCAGTGATCGTCTTTCAGATTAAACCTACCTCTGATATGGTCGCCGTATGGTTCCTTTTTAGTCTTGGAATCATGCCATATATCCATATTCAAAGGTTGATTATTATTTGGCCTGGTTTTTTTTTTTTTTTCATTTCTTGAATTCCAACCCTGTTCACGTAACTGGAAAGATTCTATTTTTTGTAAAGAGGTCCACATATGATTTTATGGTTTTGATCATATTACACATATAACTTTGCATCACACATTTATCATTCAAAATTCCATCAGAAAGAACCAATAAATTCTTTATAACCTTCACTTCAATGATTGTATAATATTCTGTTGTGTGATTAAATAATAACATATTCAAATACTCCATTACTACTGGACATTAGCACAATTTCCACTTTTTTTCCATGATAAATAATACCAAAATGAACCCTTTATGCGAAAAGCTCTGTCTGCCTTCCAGTTCCTGCTGGCCAGTTCTTCCAGAGGAAATGCCCAGAAGGCTGCCTCAGAACCTGGACAGCTTTTCGTCTTAAGGTGGTCTGCAATTAACCTATTTCCTTCTCAAGGTGATGGACAAGAGTGTCCATTCTGTTTGCTCCTGCCCCCTGGAAAGCCAGAGTCCTTACATCCTGGGTGTTCCTCCTTCTCAGATTCACGGTTCAGGCTTCTCCTAAAAGTTGGCACTCCTGACTTTGCCATGCGGGGACTTCCACACGGTTGTCTCATGAAAACTCTCACCCATTAAACTGAAGTACACATAGAACCCCAGTCTATCATTAAGGCTTCTGTCCCTTACACTAACCTCAGGAACTATTTGTCAATCTCCTAGGAGTTAGGGCTATGGAGATTCTCGATGCCATCAAAGCCATTTTCCCCCCCGCAAGATGTTATGGTCCAACCAGCTACTAGCAGGAGTTCTGACACTCTTCTCTCCATCAAATCTTCTATGACTTCTATTGCTCTGAAATCATGTCAAGGAGACCATACCTTGAGTTAGTATTAAGCTACTAAGTCCAAGGAGCCTCCCATATTGCTGGTAGACATCATCTTTCTCCCAATAAAGCCAGGAGAGCTTGCACATTTGCAATCCTGACCCTGCAGAACTCTGTCATAATCACCCCTCCTTTGATCTATGTTACTGTCATCCATGAGTTCCAACCAGACTTGAGTGGTCCATTAGCCTTGTGTCTTTCCCAACTAGGATATGGACTCAGATATTCAGGTTCCTGCTCTTCAAGGTGAAGGTCCTTGCAGTAGTTTTTTTTTCCTTTTTCTCAACTTAATTTATTATGAATCAAGGCAGAAATAAGTATTATTTATTGAATGCCCCCATTTGAAAAAAAAAAAGTCCCAAGATATGTCGTGGTATAAATCTGGAACTACAAATGACATAGAAAAATTGGGTAGGTAGGTTTCCTAGAATTTTCCAGTACAATGATTAGAAATATGAACTTTCCAGTCAAACTTGTTGGTCGTGTCTCAGCTCTTCTTTATGGAAATTGTGATCTTTGGTAATTTGCATATCTCCTTTAAAGCCTCATTGTCCTCATTTGGAAAGGGAGAGTATAATCATAGTACTATTCCATGAAGAGTAGTATGGATTAAACAAAAAAATGTATGTAAAATCTTTAGCAAACTATCTGACATATAATAACCACTCAATAATTTCAAAAATTATTATCCTTTATTTTCTAAAAAAATATATCTATATAAACTCCCAGTACATCAAAATGGACTAATCTAACAGGGACACATCTAGATTGAATGCAAGTAGTGTTTCAACTCCTTATTTCGTGTATGTCAAAGCTGAAAAAAAAAGAAAAAAAAAGGAAAATGACATTAATTGTTACTATTAGCCAAGTGCCGTGACAGTTCCTTTCTCATTTTGTGGAGATGCTATCCTCACTGTATGGCTATTAAAAAAGAGCCAATAATCAAGTATCATCATCATTTCTGTACTTAAAAAAAAAACAAAACAAAACAGGAAATCTGCCTGATATAGTCGATTAAAGCAGAGGTTAGTCTAGACCTGGTTTCTTCAGATTTTCAAGTCCAGTGTGCCTCAATGTCTGCAAGACCCTGCTGATACAGAGTGTCCTGAGTTTATGAAAGATAGGAGGAATTGCCTTAATGGGCTTCTACAACAAGCCTGCCCACTCTTTCCTCCCAAAAGATGCTAAATATGGAGATCTGTTCCACAAGGGGAGAGAGAAGGCATGGCTCCTTTGAGTTGGTATCCACGGTACTCAAGAGTAGCAGTGCTGAAGAGAAGGTATTAACTCATTTAAAAAATGAGGGAGGAACAGTCTTTCAACAAATGGCATTGGGAAATCTGAGTACTTTTGTGAAGAAGAATGAAGTCGAATTCTGACCTCACACACCTCACACCAAATACAAAAGTAGTGCAACATTAATAATAGACCTAAATATAAGGGCTAAACCTGTAAAACTTTTAGGAGAAAACATAGGGGTAAATTGGGTTAGACAATGTTTTCTTCGATATGATAATGAACACACAAGCAATGAAAGAAAAAAGAGACATGTTGGACTTCATAAAAATCAGACACACTTAAGCCCCAGGACAGGAAAATGAAAATACGGCCTACAGAATGGGAGAAAGTATTTACAAATCCTGCAGTCGATGAGGTATTTATAGTAAAAACATGTATTTTTAAAAAGGAAAGGATCTTAAACGATATTTTTCCATGAAAGATGCACAAATGGCCACTAAGCACATGGAATGATGCTCAACACCACTCTTCATTAGGGAAATGCAAACCCAAACCACCATGAGTGACCCCTTCTCACTCAATAGGATGGCTGTGATCATAAACACAGATAACACCATGGTCTGAAAAAATCGGAACCCTCATTCATTGGTGTCGTAGGTATAAAATGGTCCCATCACTTTGGAAAGTAGTTTGGCAGTTCTTCTAAATGTTAAACATAGTTACCATACATCCCAGAAAGTCTACCTCTAGATAGAGACCCAAGAGAAATGAAGACAGGGTCCACATAGGAACCTATACATACATGTTTATAGTAGCATTATTCACAAGAGCCAAAATGTCCATCAACTGATGAATGGATAAACAAAACGGGGTCCATCCTTACAATATATATTATTTGTTTATAGAAAGGAATATGATACTGAGACACACTACAACATGGGAAAACTTTAGGCTAAGTGAAAGAATCCAGGCACAAAAGACTACATGTGGTATGATTCCATTCAAGAATGGAATGTTCAAAGTAGACAAATCCAGAGAGACAGAGAGTAAATTAGTGATTTCCACAGACGGGAGAGAGGGGTAAAGGGAGTAAGTGCTAATGGCTATAAGGTGTTTTGGGGGCAATGAACACGTTTTTATTTTTTTATTTTTTATTTTTTTAAGATTTATTTATTTCAGAGAGAGAGAGCATAAGCGGGAGGGGCAGAGGGGGAGGAAGAGAGAATCTCAAGCAGACTCCACGCTCAGCTTGGAGCCTTTTGCGGGACTTGATCTCACAACTCTGAAAGCAGGACCTGAGCTGAAACCAACATTGGACAATTAACTGACTGCACCACCCAGACCCTCTGAACGTGTTTTTAAAATAGATAATGGTGATGGTCACATAGACCAGTGATGATAGTAAAATCACTAAATTGCACTCTTTAACAAAAAGAAATTATGATACTTAAATATGTAAACTGTAACTCAATAAAGCCAAAATGCATCTACGAGGCTGAATATCAACATTGGAGAAATCAAACCTCAATCAGATATATGAACAGAGTCAAGAACGGCGCTTGGAACCAAGCGGCAATGGACCTGGAACACATTGAGGTGGATAGGGAGATGGCTAGCAAGGATGGAAGTAAGACAGGAGAGCCTATGGCCTATGCCTTAAAAACAGCTAAACTCTGGGAGGCTCTAGTCATGTTGGGGTCAGCCCTGGGGTAATGGAAGTATTAATCCCAATCAGTGACTCACAGAGTATGGTCCAAGAACTCCTGAGAATCTCCAAGACACTTTCCATTGATCTATGAGAACAAAATTATTTTCATAATAAAACTAAGTTGTCATTGGCCCTTTTCAGTCTCATTCTCTAATAAGCGTACAGAGGAATTTTCCAGAAACTTTCTGATGTGTAATGATATCATTGCCCTGGCAGTGAATGGAATGTGTGCCTCTTTATTCTTGTGTTTTAAACATTTCTCAGTTTCAATTTCTAGTATGTTAGATTTTGATAGAGCATACACAAACTAAAGATCTTTGAGACCTTCAGTAATTTTTAAGAGTCAACGGAGCTCTGAGATGAAAACATTGGAGGACCGCTGGTCTACCTCCGAACAACGGGCTGAGGTGGGTACTGGATGCTTTTACGGCAAATGGTGGTCCTGTGGGTTTCGTGTGTGTGGACATCAACCGGCTGTGTGTGGGCTATCCAGACTCCTGAGGCTCTATGGCACTACTCAGTCTTCAATCTTAATTCAATTTCACCAACACGGAAGCCCTGCAAATAATGAGGCTAATAAATATTGGTGCTAAATGCCAGAGATACAGAGGAAAATCAAACAGGCACAGTCAGTCTCTACCTGTCTGGAGCTTAGACTCACAATCTTATCCTCTCTTCCTAGCTTTCTGTTCTTCCTCCCAGGGCAAGTCTGGAGATTTTGGGTCATGGTCAATTAACTTGTGTTCTTCCTCACAGAAGCATCTCTGTGACCCGTCCTTCCCACACGGGAAGACCGAGGTACACCCCAGCCATGCAGGTGCGGTGTCATGTTCTTCCCTGTATTCTTGCTCTAACGAAACTATGGTTTTGTGAGTTCCTTCTTTCAGTACCTGATACCATCAGGGCAAAGACCATTTGCTTCTCAGAGCTGTATCCCCGATGCTTAGCACCAGACCTTGTACTTCATTGATGCCCAATAGAGCTTTGGATCAAATAAACTAAACAGCAAATTTTCCCCCTACAGAACATAATAATGGGGCTCTCAGACACTATAAATGAGTGTGAAAATGCTCTGGATTCTGTTGCTAAGGGGCCAGGGGCTGAATCATGAGCCAGCAGCCCTCAGTCCAGACCTACCCACCATGGAGACTGGACAAGTCTAGTGCCCTGGACGGTGACACACCCGAGAGCTCAGTGAAAGGTTGGTTTCATGCAAAGCTTCAGTATTTAGCCAACAAAATTGCCTGGACTCGCCAAAATCTCCTGCAGCTCCTGCCTTCTGGGCCCCTCCTGCTGTTTCTATGGTTTTGTTCTCTCAGATGCAAAGACTGGGACAGGCTCTGTGACAACAGCATCAGTGCTTTGGGCATGACTATATGGATTTTATGTTTGACTCACAAGGAGTATCAGAGAACAAAGTTTTGGTCCTGGAAGATGCCACCTGCATAATGAAGATAGAATGTCAGGTGTATCCAGAAAGAAGGATGCTGGAAGCTTCTAGTTTTTATGCTACTGCTTGGACACAACGCCTTCCTCACCCAAATTTGAAGATTAGTCAGAAAGCAGTAATAGTCATGTTCTTGTTCGAGAAACAACCTGGGTTTTTTGAAGATTTATTTAGAGAGAGAGAGAACAGGAGGAGGGGCAGAGGAGAGAATCTTTGAGCAGATCTGCACTGAGTGCAGAGCCCAGTGTGGGGCTTGATCCCACACCCCTGAGATCATGACCTGAGCCAAAATCAAGAGTCCGATGCTTCACTGATGGCATCACCCAGGCGTCCCAAGAAACCACTCTTGATAAATATTTCCACCAAGTTTCCTTAGGTTTCAAACACCCCCCTGTCGAGAAAGCGGCCAGGGGAAATCATAGCAAAACAGCTCCTGAATAGTCTCTAATTGCCTACTCGCCTCCGTTCTTTGCACCGGTGTTCTACCTGAAAGGGCAGACTTGGAATCTTCCTGAGGAAATTAAACATGATTTAATTACAAACGCATCGGGGCGCCTGGGTGGTCTGCCTTCGGCTCAGGGTGTGATCCCAGCGTTCTGGGATCGAGCCCCACATTAGGCTCCTCCACTATGAGCCTGCTTCTTCCTCTCCCGCTCCCCCTGCTTGTGTTCCCTCTCTCGCTGGCTGTCTCTCTCTCACTGTCAAATAAATAAATAAAATCTTTAAAAAATAATAATAATAATTACAAACATGTCAGGGGAAACCCGGCCCCTCGGCGCTGACTGAAGAGGATTTCCAGCGGCCCCGGTCACGCTTCAGCAGAGGGGCAGTTTCTTCAGGACAGGGATTAAGAACCACTGAAAGCCGTTTTTCTTTCCCAAAAGTCTCCCACATCTCTCTCAATGGCCTAAAATTCTGGGCACCACTCGTTCTTTCAGATTAAGACCTTGAAGGCTACAGTCAAACTAATTCGAATCCACAAACAGGTGCTCAGCCCCTGCTAGGTTCTGTCAGATTCGAATAGACTCGCTCTCGAAGTCTCTACAAAGCAGTGGGGGTGGGGATGTAGGACATTAAATATACACAAAACATTACAACAAAACACACACACGTGGTGGGGGGAGAGAGCGCAAACAGAGCGTAGAAGATGAAAACTAGCAGCGACTGTTAATGTTCCACACTGGACGTCGTGCTCAGATGCTCTGGACAACAGCATATTTTGTTCCTCAAACACACCTGTAAGGACCACATTGTGGACCCCGTTCTAGAGATGGAGCAACTGAGCAACGATCCTCAGAGGGTCCAAGGGACCAGTTGGTGTCAGACGAGGTGCCTGAGCAAGGCTCTGAAGCTGCTTTCTATACTTTCACACCGTCAAGCAGGGAGTGTGGACCCGTACCCCGGGGACAATGTGTTTAAACAGCTTCGTGACAGAGGCATTCCAGGAAGAGGGAACAGGACACTCAAAGGCACACTTACGGTATGGGGGGTATTGTTTAAGATTTATCTGACTATTCCAGCACCCGGAGGATGTTACACGTTGTGTAACCAAGAACCTTCAGCTCATCCTTGGAAATAATAGGGCAGAGCCTTTTGGTAGACGTGAGTCAGCACCAGGACCCCAGTTAGGGGACAGGGGCTGGCAGATTCTGTGGGCTGGCAGGGGAGCAGAGTTTCAGACAGACGCGCAGGGTGGGAAGAGCAAAATGCAAGTCGACAGGGATGCTGTCTACTCAGCGACATAAAGACGAGCCCAGAATCTAAAGGTCATGCTAGAAATCTGAATTCTTAGTGTGGAGCTAGACAGATACCCAATGCTCAGAAAATGCCATGCCACAGGCCCTTGGTTTTAGAGACTCACGACGATGTTCCCAGAGCTGGTGAGGGACGGAGGCAGCCAGGAGGCAGGAGCAGAAGACGCTGAGACTCCATGGGGTGGGGCGTCAGCAAGAGCAGGGGAGAGCGCAGAAGGCTTGCAGCGGGGTGCTGAGTTCTGCCCCGCCTTCTTCTGCGCCTTATCTTTGGGAGTGCTGGTCCGTTCGGATGAGGCAGGCAGCTCCAGAGGGAGGCCAGGACAATGGGCTCTTAAGCTTCTGCTACCCAAGGTCCCCAGGAACGAAGGGGACACAGGCTGGTGAGTGTTGGGGCAAAAGATGGTATTGGAAGCACGATCCCACAGAGCAAAGAGAAGGTGGGAGGAAAGGCCAAAATGTTGCAGAAAAGGACGCTGTGGGGCCAGCATTCTTGTGCTCCTTTTCTATGGAGAGGGGGCTGAGGCTGAGAGAAGCCGAGTAACTTGCTCCAGGTCAAGTTGCTGGGAAGCAGGACTCGGGCCCCAACTCGCTGACCCCGAAGCTCAGACTCTCAGCCCCTGCCTGACCTCGGGGTCTTCATGGACGGTCCCTCCCCTCGCAATCGGCATTATCCGGGGCATCCTTTGGGCGAGAGAAAATTCATTTTGCTCTCTGTGTATTGTAGGGTTTAAAAATCTATGGGACATACAGATGACAAAACAGCGTGTTGAATGCTGGTAGCTTGCCTGTAAAAACACCTCACTATTTCTAAATGTGAAGTTTCAAAATCTTAAACTCAAAATTCTGGCTTTGCGGTCGTTTGAACAGAGGTGAGGCTATGCTCACTGTGGTCGTTTTGCTGATGTGGCTTTTTTTTGTTGTATGGTGTTTTAGTCTGTTCTCGCTGCTGTGACAGATTGCCACCGACCCGAGGGCTGAAACAGCGGGTAGTGATTTCTCACGGTTCTAGAGGCTCAGGTCCGGGATCTGGGTGCAGCCAATTCTGTTCCCTTCCTGGTTTCTCCCTGCGTCCTGAGCTGACAGAGAGCCCAGACAGAAGCAGTGTCTCTCCAGTCTCTTCTCCTGAGGACACTAACCCCATCACGAGAGCCCCACCCTCATGACCTCACCAGCTCCCAAATCTTCCATCTCCAGATACCACTACATCCGGGGTTAGGGTTCTACAGGCACGCAGTCGTGCGGTCCATGAGCTATGGAAGGAAGGACAGGAAGGAAGGATAGAAAAGCCGGCAAGCAAAATAATTCGACATTACAAGAGCTATAGTGGAAGCCTATGTAAGGCATGTGCAAAACCTGTCCAAGGAATCAGGGAAGGCTTCTTGGAAGAGGAAGCACTTTTCCTCAGGAACAATTGGCCGGCAGAAGAGACTCCAGACAGAGGTACTGCAAGGGCATGAGTGAGTGAGGCGTATTCCGGGAATCCAGGGGAGTTCAGATTGGGGGACTACATGGGGCCAGGCCGAGGTGGTGAAAGCTTCTGCAGGACGGGTGAGCACCACAGCCCCATGTGCTATGCTAATGAATTTCCACGTGAGGAGCCCCTGAAGAATTTTTAAACCAGGAAACAGCACTACAGTTTTACGTTAACGAAGCTCTTTCATGTGGCAGCGTGGAGGAAGGGTTGGAAGCCATTCTGAGGGCTGGAGAACCAGCTAGAAGGACGATGGCGTAGTTCCGAGTCTGAGACAGGCAGTGACATTCGGGTGAAAACAAACACAAAACCAAAAACAGGACATTGAGTCGAACGTGAGCTATGTACAAATAACAGATTTTGATGTAAGCATGTCCATCCCGTGTGATATTTGGCGACGCTGACTTCCAGCCCGATGCTTTCTCCCTGTAGTTTTTTATTTCACTCCAGTGATAAACTGATCTGCCACCTGACTTCTGATTAGATGAATGCTGCAGATGAAAAGAAACAAGCCTGTTGTCAGGGCGCCAGGGGGCACGAATGCCACCACCGAAAAGCATTCCATTTCGGAGAAGCCCCACGACCACGCGGGCCCGCGGGAGGCTCTACAAGGCCAGGTCCCAGGAGGCCGGCCCTTCAGGAGCCTACAGACAGAAGCAGCCTGGCCGTCCTGGGGTGCCACGGGGACAGGGACTCTAGTGCCCCCTGCGAATACAGGGGACGCAGCAGCAGCGACAGCCGGCAGAGCTCGACATCCTCAATGCCACCCAACACACCAGCCGCGCTGGATTGGGAGGAAATCTGGGGGGTGCGCCCCACGCTGCAGCTGCTCCCAGACTTCAGGTGACCCTGCCGGGCCCCACTCTCTATCTGTGGAAATTCTCAGACTGACTGGAAGAAACAGAGCTTGGCTCGGGGAACTTCCAAAGGCCACCCAGAAGTTTCCACAGAAAGCAAGGCAACATCTGGTTTGGTCCCGGGAACACATTTGCTGAACACAGACATGAGGCAGACAAGGGCCGGGGGCTGATCTTATTAGGTGTGGAGTGGAGCTCTGCATTTCTAGAATCACTCAGGCTCTGGCAAACTTCAACGGAATAAGCAAGAAAAGGAAGTTATTTCTGTTGCCATGAACAGTGGAAGAATATCCTGTGAGTCGAACATGGGAATGATTTATCGAAGCCTGAGGCACGGGAAAGAGGCTCCTGAGGTGTGGGTTTGGTCCTGTTACTCTGGCCAAATAGCTCTGTGACCTTGGACTAGTCACTTAACCCCTCTGAACATAAGTTTCCTCCAACCTAAAATGTAGAGGTTGTCTTATGTCAGTGGATTTCAAACTTGGTTCCATGGAGCCTGAGGGCTCCTCCAGGAGCAGAGCAGCAGGGGGGACGGGAGGAGGAAAGGCCAGTCCTCTCCCCACTCCCCCAGCACCTGCAGCCTCCCCTCAAGCCCCTCCCGCAGAGGAATGACTCTGTGGTTGCAAGCTGCGGTTCTTGTAGTTTTTTGGGTGGGAAAAGAACGACCGTTTCACTGCTAAGAACTATGTGGAAACACTAGTCTGAGAGGTACCAGCATCCTTCCCATAGTCTGATTTTGAGATTTTATTTCTTTTTCATCGTGCTCTTCCCCCTATCAACTACAGCTTTTCATATTTCAATTAGACATTAAAGGTGAAATGGGGACAAAGAGGTGATTTTGGGGGGTTATAAAATTGAGGGCCATCGATTGCCAGTCACTGCCCTGGATAGGGTGATGACGGCCGACGGTTCGGTTCGGAGCACTCGTGGGCGGCGCTGTGAGTTTTACGCACTGAAAATTAAGCATGAGCACGAGGTGAGCGGGCCAGACCTGTGCCTGCAACAAAGGCTGGGGGGAGGGGGGAGATGGGGGGGATGATCTGAGGGAAAGGCAGCCGCTGGGGAGCTTTGTTAAGGGAGAGGCGCGGGCACTTCCCAAAAACAGGAAGGCGGCGGTGTCTGGCGGATGCTGGATGCTGAAGGGCGAGTTCAAGGCCAGCAGCGCGCTCGCAGCCACAGCATCGTGTGCTGCGCTCCCGAGCTTCCCAGCGAGGCCCAGAGTCCAAGCGCAGGTGACGACCCACGCTGTATGGTAATGTGTGGGCCTCCTGGGGCCTTGTTCCCAAACCATCCAGGTGCCTTGCCCCACCGCGAAGTAGCCGCGCTCCACGCCGGCTAAGGACGCAGCGCAGACAGCAGGCAGCTCTGAGCACGGCGTTCACACCCGCAGAGCTGGTTTACGGCCCCATCCGTCCCTTGCTAACAGTGTCACTGTGGCCACAACGCACCTGCCTTCTCTGTGTATCCATGTCCTCATATAAAATGAGGACACTGGATGATGACACAGGACTTACTACCATCATTTCTTAGTTATGAGGGTCAAATAGGGAATGGATAAGAATGTGCTGTGAAGAGTGATTTAAAAAGGGGGGGCACCGAGGTGGCTCAGTTAAGTGTGGTACTCTTGATCTCAGCTCAGGTCTTGATATCAGGGTCGTGAGTTCAAGTCCTGAGTGGGGCTCCACCCTGAGTGCGAAGACTGCTTGAGATTCTCTCTCCCGCTCCCTCTGCTCTTCCCACCCTCCCTCTCTAAAAAGAAAGGACGGAAGAAAAAAGAAAGAGAAAGGAAGGAAGGAAGGAAGGAAGGAAGGAAGGAAGGAAGGAAGAAGGGAGGAAGGAAGGAAGGAAGAAGGAAGGAAGGAAGGAAGGAAGGAAGGAAGGAAGAAGGAAGGAAGGAAGGAAGGAAGGAGGAAGGAAGGAAGGAAGGAAGGAAGGAAGGAAGGAAGGAAGGAAGGAAGAAGGAAGGAAGGAGGGAAGGAGGGAAGGAGGAAGGAAGGAGGGAAGGAGGAAGGAAGGAAGGAAGGAAGGAAGAAGGAAGGAAGGAAAGAGGGAGGGAAGGAAGGAAGGAAGGAGGAAGGAAGGAAGAAGGAAGGAAGGAAGGAAGGAAGGAAGGAAGGAAGGAAGGAAGGAGGAAGGAAGGAAGGAAGGAAGGAAGGAGGAAGGAAGGAAGGAAGGAGGAAGGAAGGAAGGAAGGAAGGAAGGAAGGAAGGAAGGAAGGAAGGAAGGAAGGAAGGAAGAAGGAAGGAAGGAAGGAAGGAGGGAAGGAGGAAGGAAGGAGGGAAGGAGGAAGGAAGGAAGGAAGGAAGGAAGGAAGGAAGAAGGAAGGAAGGAAGGAAGGAGGAAGGAAGGAAAGAAGGAGGGAAGGAAGGAAGGAAGGAGGAAGGAAGGAAAGAAGGAGGGAAGGAAGGAAGGAGGAAGGAAGGAAGGAAGGAAGGAAGGAAGGAAGGAAGGAAGGAGGAAGGAAGGAAGGAAGGAAGAAGGAAGGAAGGAAGGAAGGAAGGAAGGAAGGAAGGAAGGAGGAAGGAAGGAAGGAAGGAAGAAGGAAGGAAGGAAAGAAGGAGGGAAGGAGGAAGGAAGAAGGAAGGAAGGAAGGAAGGAAGGAAGGAAGGAAGGAAGAAGGAAGGAAGGAAGGAAGGAGGAAGGAAGGAAAGAAGGAGGGAAGGAAGGAAGGAAGGAGGAAGGAAGGAAGGAAGGAGGAAGGAAGGAAAGAAGGAGGGAAGGAGGAAGGAAGGAAGGAAGGAAGGAAGGAGGAAGGAAGGAAGGAAGGAAGGAAGGAAGGAAGGAAGGAAGGAGGAAGGAAGGAAGGAAGGAAGGAAGGAAGAAGGAAGGAAGGAAGGAAGGAAGGAGGAAGGAAGGAAGGAAGGAAGAAGGAAGGAAGGAAAGAAGGAGGGAAGGAGGAAGGAAGGAAGGAAGGAAGGAAGGAAGGAAGGAAGGAAGGAAGGAAGGAGGAAGGAAGGAAAGAAGGAGGGAAGGAGGAAGGAAGGAAGGAAGGAAGGAAGGAAGGAAGGAAGGAAGGACGGAAGGAAGGAAGGGAAGGAAGGAAGGAAGGAAGGAAGGAAGGAAGGAAGGAAGGAAGGAAGGAAGGAAATTAATCATTGGACTAGCAACCTATGTTGACTGCAATGTAAATAGCCCAGTGTTCGGTACTTCTGGATGGACAAAATGTACCACGGTACCTGCGGAAAAGCTTAACAAGCAGGAACGCTCAGCTCTATGATTTTTCTGTAGAAACCAAAATATGTGTCACATTCATAACGAAGTTTTGCTTGGGAGCTCGAGGCCTGCTCTGTTTCAGGCAGCAAGCAGCCAAGGAGGTTGCTGAAAATTTTACATGAAATAATTCTGTGTGCTTTCAAACCAAAATGTTTCTGTTTTCATTTTAACTAATGACTTTTAAATGAATGACACAAGCTTAGGGACTAATAAAGATCGACCACAGAAGGGGAGAGAAGAAGCAGTTCAAACCTTACATTCTGCTGGAATTCATTTAAGCATACAACGAGGAATGTCCGTGGGCAAGCCACCCACTAAAACAAACAAAGGCTCTCCTGAAAATTAAAACACAACTAAAAGCAAAAGCATACCATTAAAAAAAACAATCCCTTTGGGTGAGACAAGTATTCTAAGCATCTGTTTCATTAAGAACAAAATGATTTAATATCCTATCAAGAGATCCCTTTCCCCAAACTCATAAAAGGAATCCATTGCTTTCTTGGGCATCTGTCTTGCTGTGTCTTACGGAGGCCAGAACTAGCAACATATCCCCAAACGAGACATTTCCACACTGGCTGAGGCGTTTCCGTGTTTGCACGACTGAGCTCCAGCGCAGAATCGTAGCTACGATGAACTGAATGGTCCTCGAAGAATGTTGAATGAATGAGTGAATGAATGAATGAATGAATGAACCAAGAGTGATCAAGAAGGACTCTTTTCTTCACTGGGAACCCTTGGTGTTGGTATTTCTATAGGAGAGAAGACATTTCTCACAGGTGAATTGCTTCTGCTTTAAATAGCTAAGATCCAATCATTGTTATTGGAATAGTAACATTACAAATTTTCTTAGCCGCAGTGTTTCCCTACTGTTAAAAGGAAAATAAGACCTTTCCACTCCAGACCACAGCTCCAAGGCTCCCAGAGCTTGTTTGCACACCCAGGTGTGCTGGACACAGGAGGCTGAGCAGCATGAGAGAGAGAGATCCTTGACCGTGGCCACTTCCGCCGTGATAGTGTCCCGTGCACACGTGCTCTGTGGAGATACTGGGTCCCTTTAGGATCTGCATGTTGTCTTCTCCTTAGGGAAACCCAATGAGCTCAGTTCAGCTCACCCATAGGCACCGTCAGGCCCAGCCGGAGGGCTCCCCACTCTGCAACAAGTCTGAAACCACGTGAGTCCATCACACATGCGCACATACGTGTGTTTGCACCCAAGATTATGCACGGATCAGTCCATTAAGGCTGCTGTGACGGAAACACCACAGACGAGGTGGCTCCAACCACAATCGTTTATCTCTCACAGAGACCGAGGAGTCCAAGATTAAGGTACCAGCAGTGGCCAGGGTCCACTTCTTTTTCGGAGATCTCTTCTCGCTGTGTCCTCCAAATGGCAGAAAGAGGACTAGGGGGCTTGTTGGGGTCTCTCTCGTAAGGACTCTAATCCCATTCAGGAACACACCACCCTCATGACCTAGTCACCTCCCAAAGGCCCACCTCCTCACACGATCCTTGTGGGGTTAGGTTTCCACACACGAATGTTGAGTACACACACTCAGTCTCTACCACGTAGTCTGAAGAAATAAATAAGTTACGTTAACCTCAGTCTTTAAAAACCCGAGGAAACATCAGAAATATAAGTTTATTAATACAGATACTTGTCAAAACCAAATAGATAATGGGGAAATGCGTAGAGGAAATATGTTTTTGCTAGGATTCCTCTTACTGCACGAAAGAAGCATTTCTCGCAAAATAATAGCTAACATACCCTTTTAACGATCTCAGCCTCAAACCATCATGTCTTGGGCGTTGATAAATAAGTTGGCTCAGAAATGAAAAAGAGTGTAAGAATACAGAAGCTGCATCTTAGATCAGTCTATAAGATAATGTATTTGGTTTACACAATCACACGTGACTGCTTTTTAACTATTCACATTCCACATTGCGTATGCTCACTGGGTAAACTCATCACAGCCCCGTCATATGGCCACTGTGAAGTCAAGGCCGTTCAGTCTGGAGTAAGGGCTCTCAAGCTCACCCAGTTAGGAGCGCACTCAAAAGTCATAGCACCCTTCGTAAGACATCGGAGAGTGCCCATGCATACCTAATCCAGTTACACAAGTGTGACGAGTGTTCCTACAGAAACCATGACTGTCCCTATGCATGCAACATGATATTTCAGGCATGATGATATGCATCAAAAAAAAAAACAAAAACAAAACCAGATAAACCAAGTATAATCATTGGGTCTTGAGGGTCTTAATTACTATTTGTTAGCTCTTCCAATTTTTGTTATATGTGGGATTTATTAGCAATGAAGCCCAAAAAATTTTTGGAGTAAACCTTAAAATAGAGCAAAGGTCCTCACAAGCCAGCCATTTGAGTATGCATGAGTGTGAGTGTGCACGTGTGCAAGTGTGTGTGAGCGTGCGCGTGTGTGCTGAGAGAGACCGGGGGGGGGGCCTCGGAAAAATGTAATTACTACTGATGCAGCTCTAGAGAAAGCCGGTAGAGCTGCTGGTCGGTCCCCAAAGCGTGAAAAACATTGCTTAAAAAGACAGAAGCAGCTAATATGATTAACATTTCTGAAATTCTAACAGGTAGGGTAATTCCTTACTCCGAGCACAAGGTGCACCTGTCAGTGAGCGCGCTCTGCCCGGTCCTCGAGGGGGACACAAGCTGTATGATGGATAGCCCCCACTCACTCACCCAGAACACCACATACAGGCCGCGCTCAGCAGGAGCTTGGGAGGGGACCTGGGAGACCAGATACTCACAGGGGAAATAGTCTCGGTAAGGGATGAACACTGACGGAAATCGTTGGTGATTCAGAGAAACCGTAGACTTAATGTCCTATCTAGAGACCCCGCTCGGCCAAACTGATAACAGGAAGTCGTGAACGTAAACCTGAACGGCTGGCTGCTTTGGGAAGGGAGGGGGCGTCCGTGCAGGTGTCGACATCCACACCGAGCAAAGGCTGACCTCCAAGCTGGACACGGTCTGTCGGCTACTGATTCGGTGAGTGACCCTTTTTGACCAAGGAACGCGGCCGGATCAACAAGGGGGTAGCTGCCTTCAGCACGCAAGACACTGTGAGCACACGGAGCTGAGTAGGGCGTTCAAAAGCCACACAACTCTCAGTTCGATGATGTGTAGATGTGGTATTGACCATCCGCATACACTGACGCCATCATCAGCTCTCACTTAGCGACTGTCCTGGTTGTGGCAGAAAGCGCAAATCGCTGGCTTACGTGACACAGGGTCTATACCGTGAGGTAGGTTTGATGCAGGGGCTCGGTGGCATTACCAGGCCTGGGGGTCTTCACCTCTGAGCCTGCTGTCCTCTGTGCTGAGTTCATGCACAATTTCTATGCAAAAACACGATGCTCCGAGGCTTAGGAAGAGTAGAACTAAAACCTCTTTCTAGTGGCTTCCACACAAGTGTTGGAATCCGTGAGGTTTGGATCCTCCTGTATCCCATTCGGTAATAATCACAGCTGCCCCTGAGGGGATCTCTGCCCCGGCTGCCGCCGGACTCCACTCCATCACAGGCGTCTGCTTCTGCAAGGCCCCTCGCTGTCGATGCCTGCTCACTGCGTGGCTCCTGGCCGGCAGGAGTCTCATCAGTCCTGAAAACAACAGGAACATCAGGCACAGGCCTTTGACCTTCCTCTCGGAGGGGACGGAGGCCCGCTGTCCAGCAAGGGAACGAGATGCGCTAGCGAGATTCCGAGAGGCGGTGTGCAGGTGGAGGGGAGTGGGGACAGGTAGCTGCTTACTGACGCGTGATGGGTCACTTTGCCACTCAACGAATGGGAAGGGCTGAAAAGAAAGAGCAGCAAAAGCCAAATTTGCTCAGAAGGGAAGAGGGGAAAAATGTGAAAAAAGTATCAGGAAGAGAAAAATCAGGAAAGAAATCTGTTTGGGAAGAAATAAATACACTTGATATTTGACAAGTTGAGTTTAAAGTGATAATGGGCCATCTAAGCAGACCTGTCTGAAAGGCATAGAAATGTCTGTAAGCTGTTGAGTGTAGACTTTGTGCCAACAATTTTACAAGACTTATTTCTAAGCCTCCCAATAATCCTGTAAAGTAGATCATTTTGCTCTCATTTTATATGAAAAAGGAGACAGAAAGCTACACTGTCGCGCTCAGCTTGTGAGGGGCGGAGCAGGAATCTGAGCAAAGGTCTGTCTCGCTTCAAAGTCTGGACTACGCCCAAAGATCAAATTGCTTGGAAGTTGCAAAAGGCTCAATCCACCCAATTCAAACCAAATAAACTCCGAGTCTGAACCCCTTTCCACCACTACTCCCTGTCCCGCTGGTAGCCCACTCTGCCTATGATGTTTGCATAATCCCTGCGCTAGTGGGATGGATCTGGACGGTGGTGTGGGCTGCTCAGAGCTACAGATCACCTGGAACTGGGATTCCCTTTGGGGAATGGAGCGCGTTTGGACCCACTTCTTCATCATGGTCATGCATCCTACCCCAAATCATTTTCATTCCCCACCTGGGGACTGAGGGCTCAGTATTGACTGAATGCGAGCCCAGTGTTGGCCTAAATTAAATTCACCAAGACCTTTTCTCTGTGTTTTCTTATATATGTTTCAGGTCAGTTCTGAGACAGTATAAAATATTCTTAAAAAACAATTAGCCCCAAACAAAAGCCAGATGCCAGATCTTTCTAGGGACCCAGTTGCTTAGGGAGCCACAATTTATGTCAGGAAGAAACTTCAAAACAGAAATAAAAAACAAACAAGAACAAAATACCTTACCATTTCATTGCCAATCCAGAGAGGGCAAATACTTTCCAAATGGAAACTGCTAGCAATTTCAAACGTAAGATAGCTGCGTTGGACGCAGGATTCTTGCTCACAGTCTTCAAGAATAGAGCTCAGACATAGGGAAAAATTCTGTAAAAAAGCATGGTCCCCATGGGATAAAATATGTTTCAGATAAAATATGTTACTTTACATACATAGAGCATCTCTATCTGATCCAGAACAACTGGGGCAATTTCACTGTTTGCAATCATGAGTGAAAGACCACTATTTTAAAGTTTTATTGGTGAAATGAAGGCTCAGATTTGTTAAAGATTTGCCCAAGGCCACATAACAGCGCAGTTTGAATTCAAAACCAGGGTCAGTACCCCATCTATATTCCCGATCCCTGAGCGTTTCCGTGCAAGCTGGCCAAATTCTAATCGGCAGAGCCTGTATTGTTTTTGTCTGCGGACTTTCTCTGGCTACCAAAGCCCACTCGGTCTGCCTACAAGTGGGGCGGAAGCAGCAGAGGAGACGAGGCTCATATAACATCTGTCCGTGTAGATGCCCCATACCTTGAGCCTCCTGTATGTGAACACCGAGCTGTGGGGTCTCCACTGGCTCTCAGATTTCCCCAGAAGGATCAAACTGAGTTAACTGTAGTTGTAACTTGTTTGATGACAAACCCTTTATTGGCTCTCCTCCCATCCCCGTCTCATACCTAGGGTCACTTCCCAAATAAACTCTGCACTCAAAACTGTTTCAAGGCCCGCTCCTAAGGGAACCTAACAGCCAAGTTTGATTCCAAAGCCCAAACCGACTTTCTCCTCCATGCTGTTGAAGGAGGTGAAGGCCATGCACGATGCCTGTTATCCTACATGGGAAGAGCAAGACCAGAAAGATAGGGAAGGAGAGGAGACGCATACGGGCATCATGACAAAGCCAGGGTAAGTTCATGGAGAGACATCTTATCGTAAGACATTTATGAAAGATGATGATTCATTATGAGAATTTCAGGGACATAACCAACACTTTCAACCAGAGCACCAAACTGGCCTCTCCCATCAGTTGACATGGGGACAGAGGGGCAGGTGGGTGGGCAGCCTGGGCACGTCTAGAACCCTAGGACGCAGAACTGACAGCAAGAAGGATGTGGGGACGATTTGTGATTTTTATAAAGGAAGCTATCCACATTAAGACAAAAGTAAATTATTTGACCTGATGTGGAAGCTCCCTAGGAGAGTTTTCAGTACAACATGGTGGGGGAGGATCTCTGAATGGCTTAGGCCAGAGCTTCAAACTGCAGTTGTAAGATTTCTGGCATTCGTAAATAGTCAAGGGAATTGTTTGGGGAAGAAACAGGAGTTTCATTTCAGTGCTCTGGAAATCAAAATGCCAAAGCAGACTAAATATTTGGAATGGAAAGTTCTCCGAATGTTGAGATTCCTTTGAACTAAGCTTTGCACACAAAATTTAGATTGGAGTTTCTAGAAGGGACGATACAATTTGAGGAAAGCAAGATTTAAATTCACAGGACATGGGCCCACGTCCTACCTTTGCTCCCTCCTTATTTATGATTTTGGACAATGCGCTTTTCTATTTATCAATTTTTGACGTATAACGTGGGAAGGCGAATCTACCTTCTATGCCTAATATGCTAAAATATATTACACAGTTAAGGAGTGATGAAATAAGAGAACGTCTGAAAATACTAGTTTAGAAACTGAATGCTATTCCTTAAACTGATGACCTGCATGCCTGAAAGACCCTCTGCTTCCTTCGTAGTGCCTTATCCGAGGCCACAGAAGAGGCCGTTTAAACAAGAGAAATGGAAATCACCATTGCTAAGATGGCTAGGCATGCCTCAGTTGCCTGAGCAGGGGGGAAATGCAATAAAATCGAAAAGGTATCGTTGGGCAAATTATTTAGCTTCTTATCTCTAAAGCAAACTACACTACTTTACCCTCACAAATACTGGAGTATTCTGAACTTTAAGGTAGTAGGTGTCATTCATGTCGTCCATCCCTGAGTAGCAGCTATGATAACTTCTCTTATGCAGACAACTACAAAGCACAGGAATGCACTGCTTTACTCACACTTTCTTCGATGCACACCTCTCATGTGTTTAACTTGGTTTGGACTTCACATACCCCAAACTGAACTCATGATCTTCCACCCAAACCCGCACTTTTCCAGATGCCACTATCTCTGTAGAAGACACTTCCAGTTACATCGTGGCCCAAACCAGAGAGTCACACAGCACGCTTTCTTCTGCCTTGCTGCATAGGTAGAATTAACATGCACGTTTCCTGAACTCTGTCTCTCAAATGCACATCAAACGTGTCCGCTGTTCTTCATCTCCCCCGGTGCTAACGCATCTGAGTCACTGCTATTTCCATCACCTGGGCCATGAAAGGGCATTCTTTTCATCTTCTCATATCTCAGACTGGGTTTCCCCACAGCGGTATCCTAGGTGAAAACTTGGTTGACGGTAACTTACGTGGGAGTGGATCCCAGGAAGCAGAGGTGAGGGAGCAGCCAGAGGGAAATGGGAATGAAAGAAGGACCATGAGGCAGGCATCCTTGAGCTGATTCAGGAACAGCCAGCTGCAGTCCAGTGCCCTGGGAGTGCTCCATGGAACCAGAGAGAGGGAGTCTCGGACTTGTCTCTACAAGATGGAAGGCTGTGGCGTTTATCTGCTGATTTCTGGCCCCATCGGGAAAGGGTTGCCCCTGGAGCTTGTAGCACCCCTGCACCTCCATATTTCTGGGCTGCACCACCCCAAGACTTTTTATTAATCCCCCAGGCAGCCCTGTGAGAGATGCTAGAAATGGGAAGTCATCAGTGTCCTAGACACCCGGCTTAGGATTCACTTGGCCACACCGTGAGACTACATGAGACCACACTTCCCAAGAGACTACTGCCATAGCCAGAAGCTTCTAGGAAGAACAAGCCATTTTTCAGGCTAGAGAGCTTCAAAATGACTGACACTTCATGGAAAGGGGCTATTTTTTTGCTGATGAGGCTTCAGAAAACTGTCTTTTTGCTCAGATTAACACTGGGAAGATTAAAAATAGAACTTTGGAAGCTGGATTCCATCAAAAATGTTAAAATGTGTTGTTTGTTCATTCTTTAATACAGCAAACTTAAGCCAATGTGGCCATTTAAATCTAAAATCATTGTAATTAAATACGGTTAAAATTCAGACTTATAGTTAAATTCAGCATTTTTCAAGCACTCAATAGCCACATGTGTCTGGAGCATACCGTGTTGGACGGCACTTCCATCATTGCAGAACTGGATGATTGCGAGCGGTCACGAGTTCTTGCCTTCCCTCCCTTAAGGCCTCTTTACAATGTAATTCTGCAGGAACTCTACAGAGAGATGATGCCCAGTTCTTCGCCCCTTGAATCCAAGCTTACTGTGCGCCTTGCTTCAGCCAATGGGAATTCAGCAAGATGGAGTGCCTGTGGAGGGCTGACACACACTTGTACGTGTCAACAAGCTTGCTCTCCTCCTGCTTTTGGTCCCCATCACATCCTGGCACATGTGTTACCCATGTTTTCCAAGTCTCTGAGCTTTCCCCTCATCTCCTCGAGATGTCCCGGGCCTGAGCTCACACCATTCCCTCTGCCAGAAAAGCTTGCTGCCCCTGCTCCACCACAGGATATCTGCATGTGGGGCCCAAACTCTAACCTCTCTCTCTCTCTCTGTAAAGCTTTTTTCTGGATTCCCTACGAGAATGACCCCTCAGTGAGAAAAACTTTGTCTTATGTGTGTCTCTATGCCTTGCATCTGCCTCCGTGCTTGGCACGGGGCAGGTCCCTCCTAAATCCCCAGTAGACGCTTGGATCTATTTCACGAATGTATTCTGCACTTCATGTAACTCCTTGTAAATTTCTCAAATGGCTGCAGATCACACACCAAACACATCTGCTGCCCATCCTCCGCTCCGATCTCTGAATGTCGCTCTGCTCACCAGGAGCTAACTAAAGTTCTGTGCATTGCTTTATTGACTGACTTTTAGCCAGGTTCCCTCACTGTGACATTCTAATGATTTCAGACCATGAAGGTAAAAACTGTGGCCTAAAAGCCTGAGTCTCAAACTCGGGAGCTCCCAAACTCTGCTCCTGCATTACTGCTTGCTCTGAGATGTCCCCACTTACTCCTACTGTTTTCCTTCAAAGTCATCATAGGAGAGCCTCATGGAATGTTCCACCACGGAGAGAACTCCCGGCGTGGATCCATGAGGTTTGGAATAGCCTGCTTTCTAATACCAGTGCCCGGAGAACAACTGTAAGAACAACTTCAAAATTTTGTGTTACGTGCCCTCCTTACTACCCATCACCGGTCTATCCCATTCGCCCACCCCCTCCCCTCTGAGGCCCTCAGTTTGTTTCTCAGAGTCCATAGTCTCTCATGGTTCATTCCCCCTTCTGATTACCCCCTCTTTCTTTATCCCTTTCTTCGCAACTAATGAATCATGGCACTTCACATCAAAAACCAGGGATGTACTGTATGGTGACTAACATGATATAATAAAAAAAATTATTATAATAAAAAATAAGATAAAATAAAAAATAAAATTAAAAAAATAAAATAAATGAAATAAAATAGTACACACTTTTTATTTAAAAAAATAAATAAATAAAATAAAAGCTTGTGTTAATCCCAGGTTTTCTACTTACCAATCTGGATCTTGAGCAAGACACTTACCCTCTTAGTGTCTTGGTTTATACATCTTTGGCTGGATATAATGACTCCTTGCAGAACTCCTTGGGAGACACAGACTGTGAATGCCACATGTCTAGCAACGTGGCTAACCCCGTGCCTGGCACTTCAGCACAACTCAGCAAGTAGCGGCTTGTAGAGGAAATGTAGATTCCAGAATCCGTTATTTGTTAGGAACTTCTGAAGTGTGGGATTCCTTCCATAGGAAGCATCCCAAGGATGAGGAAATTACGTCTTCCTGTCTTAGGAGCTCAGACCATTCCACTGGGTTTGGGGAAACCTAGTGATCAAAACTGACATGGATGGATGAACCTTTACTTCTTGCTTGACAGGGGTTTCTCAGAAATTTCTCTGAATATTCCAGCTGAGGTCATGCCAGGCATCCTCTGAGGGGTGATGGTCAGGATCTGATATAAGGGCTGTCCGAGCGAAGCCAGAGGGAGAAGTCTAAGAAACTAAAAAGAAATGCAAATCCACCAATTCCAGCCAATATTCTGGATAGGGAGAACTTACAAATTTCTAGTACCTCAAAACAGAACACATGTGACATTTTGGCCAATATCATCAAAAAATCTAGTAACAAACAGGTGTAGGGAAAATTAAGACCCCATTTCTATGAGCCTGTAGAAAGAACAACAATAATAATAACATAACAATCACAGTGCAGTTTTGCAGATGGGGTAAGACGATGGAATTAGACCGGTTTGCCCAGGAAGAAAAGGAAATATTTAGAAGTCATTGACCTTCGCTGTGGGGCTGATCTTTGTCCTCCTAGCAGCTGTGGTCCCAGCTGAATGATACCTGGAAAGGTCTCTTCTCCACCTCCACCCGGTAGATAGCCTTGCCATCCCACTTGGTGGTGGAATTCCCCTGCCGTACACAAACACACACTTTCTAGATACAGCCCCGCTGGGTTAGCTTGACTTTTAACGAGGCTTTCCCCCTTCCAGATCTACTCCTTGAAAATGCAGCGAATGACTATGAGCAATCACTGATGGTGGAGTTTGCTGCAGTTGGTAAAGGTATTTACTCACTGGTGTTTAAGGCTGCATCCACACGCACAATCCGTTTCGGTAATTGTGATGTACTTGTTACGGAAAGTGGAACGTCAGGACACTCAGGTTGTGCTCTTGGTTCTGTCAATGTGGAGCCCTGTGGTCAAACCACTTCCCCTTTCTTGACTCAGTGTCCCCAGCCATGAATAAAAGGAAGGGCTTGGATAAAATATCTCACTTCTCTTTTTGCTAAACTTTCCCTGAATATAGAGATCCCCAGTAATAATCCAAGAGAAGGGAATAGTGGTTAGTTTGAATTCTGAAGAGACAGAAGACAGAGAACAGAGAGAATGGATGTTGGGGACGATGGGCTTTGGGGAGGAGGGCATGGAGAGCAAGGCAGAGGCCAGCCACGTGAGCCGATGCTCTTGGGTGGTAACACCAGCTCCCAGGGGGCCATGGGTGAGCACCTTTCATGGGGGCATGTGGCAGGAAGGAAAGTGGGAGTCACCCGGAGACAGTCTCTGTCTCCTTTCGAGGCCAGCCTTGGTGGCCCTAATTCCAAATGGATCTCACCAGAATTATAGGAAGTGGTATATATGGGGAGGTTTTGAAATCCCAATATATTTTTTTAAAGGACTTGAAAGCAACTGTCGAGACGATGATTATTTTAGTGAAATCATAGCTATCACTCTGGCAGGGGCTTCAGAACTCTTCTCCAGACCCCATGTTTTGTAGAAGAAAAACTCAAACCCAGAGAGGTAGATCGATGTACTTAAGGACACACAGCTGGTTAGCGAACAACACAGACTGCAAATAAAATTTTATTTAGGAAAAAAAGGATCACGCAAGGATTTAATTCTCCACTTTAAAATGATGAGCCCGCATACTTTTCATTTATGTCTCTCAACTGAAATCCTCTGTATAAGACAATGTATAAGGAAAGTAGAGCACATGAAACGAGTTTGGTCCTGCTTCCCTGACTGGTCTGACATGCATAAGCTTTTATCCTGATGACAGCACTCCCTCTTCCAATGTCCAATGTTATCATCACATCAACTAAATGTCTTCCATTTGGGGTGAGAGGTCAAGGCCATGGCTTTCCAATTCCACATGCAAAAGCAGCAAACAGCTCCACATTTTGACTCATATGGAAGACTTTTCCCTTAAACCCAGAAATAACAGTGGCTCAGGTTTTAAGACAGAGAACAGTGAAAGAAGAGGGAGGAGAAAAAGCAGAGGAGGGGAGGAGGAGAGAGGGATGGAGAGCAGAAGGGAGTAAGAGTCTGCAGAAGAAGGAAAGCTTTGGGAACTTCAAGTTGCCATGACATTCCTGAGCATAATTAGAAAAAATGTTGTCATTTCCCAAAAGAATAACAAATATTTCCTCAAGGCAAGAACTCCTGCTAGCTCACATAGATCTTATGTGTTCATGACACACGCAGATCGAGTGCCGCCTCATCTGGGGAATTTGAGGTTCCTTGATCCTGAAGATGGATTGTTTCAATTTGGCATTTCCAAGGTAAAAACATCAGAGACTCTCCAATTTCAGCAGAATGCAATGCTAGCGCCGCAGACTGTCAAGGGACCGTTCAGAGCAAACCATCCTGTCTGCTGCCTGCACTCGGTCGGAACCTGGAACCTTCCTCGGAGCTCTCAGTCCCGCAGCCCTGACCTCAGGTGCCTCTCAGCCGCTAAAGCGGAGGCTGCTGCCTTCTTAACCTCACCTGAGCGGCTTCCTTTGGCCAAGGCTCTGATCTGTTACTTCTCTTTGGCCTCGCTGCTTTCTATCTTTCCCTCCGAGCTAAAAAAATTAAAATTAAAATAAGTGCTCTGGTCTGTGAAGGGCTACTGGCCAAGAAAAGCCCCTTTCCCTCTGCAACATGACAAAGAGACAGACTGCCTCTGGGGCCTGGACCCTGCAGGCAGGGGAGGTGGTGCAGGAGCCCCGCGGAGGAGCAGGGGTCCAGGGGGGAAGGGGAAGCAGAGCCTGGGCCTGATCTTGGAAAAAGAAGGACCCTGCACGGATGTGAATGAGCTTCTTCACACAGGACCTTAAACTGCGCCCCGGACTTCTTGAGGGTTCATCCTATTTATCAAAAGCGTCCTGTAAGAGAAATACTGTGCAGAGGCCATTACCGGTTGTGGAGTTTTTCTCCGGCAGGTTCTGAATCGGGTGCGTGCTACACGTATTGAACTGTTAACCCAGTTTCCTTCTAGACCTTGCATGTCGGCTAAGATTCAGTGCTGGGGTCAGGTCACCGTGAACTACAGTGGCCGCAGTGTGATGTGGGAGGCAGGTGGGTGGGCGGGAGCAGCAACCTGTATGCAAATCGGGACCAGTCATCCGGCGACCCGGGCATCTGTATACAATGGGGATGGTGTCCCGCTCAGTGGCAGTTGGTCCTTCCAGCTGATCTCCCGGTGCCCGAGGCACAGACCCCAGCACCGTGAAGTGGCTCTCCCTAAATCGTATTGGTGCCTACAGATCTGAGTTTTAGGCACGGACCATGGAGCATCCTCCGCCCCTGGGCTTCCGCTCATTGCGCAGGAAGCTGAGCACGCGCACACCTACCTTGCAGGAGTAGCTGATGATGCAGTAACTGGAACAACACGCGGGCCGCCAGCAAACACCTGGGGCCTTCCCCGCTCAAGTCTCTCTTATTAGCATTCTTGCAAAAATAAGAATATTCCCAATGTAGCACATCAGTCATCTGGTGAGCTGGTAGACCGGAAAGGGGAGCTCGTAAAAACCCGCCAGACCCATCATGTTGATTTCAATTGAGAAGAGCAGATTGGGGGATAGGTTATTTTTAAATCTTTCCATTTTGAAGGAAAGGAGACTACTGTTCATTCATTGGACTCATCCACTGACCAAAAAAAAAACCGTGGTTTTTTAAAAAAAGATTTTATTTATTTATTTGTCAGAGAGAGAGAGCACAAGCAGGGGTTGCAGCAGGCAGAGGGAGAAGCAGGCTTCCCGCTGAGCAGGGAGCCCAACTTGGGACTCGATCCCAGGACCCTGGGATCATGACCTGAGCTGAAGGCAGACGCTTAACCCACTGGGCCCCCCCAGGTGCCCCAAAAAGTTATTTTTCTTAAAACAAACAAAAAAACTCCGATAGGCTTAGGCTTACTTAGCTGTTCATCTGGAGCCTGGACCCTGCCTGGGAGCGGTGCACTCAGCCTCCTCCCCTGCACTCCCTGAGCAGCCTCCCCTCCCCCCTCCCCGCCCCAGGCTCCAGGTTGCGGGGTCTGTTCTTAGTTAAGGACAGGAAAAGTCTGCAGGGGAGCCCTCACTACTTGCCACGGATGTCAGCTCCGGGGAAGACGGCAGGCAGCACGGCCACATCTTCACAATGCGGTTCTGTTTTCTCAGTTTCTGTCTCTTTGACTTCCTGCTTCATTCCCGCTGCCTGCGGACCATGCCCCACACGAGGGGGCCTGTCTCGCACCCTACCTTTCCATCCAGTACCTAAGGAATCTTCTGAACGCCCTTTCTTCGTTCAAAATAATTATGATGCAGACACGCTTCTAAAACTCACAGAATAAGAAAAGAATCTGGTGTCCATCAAAGTATTTTTTTTTTTTTAGTGAAATACAAGCTCCTATACATTAAAAACTTCAAACAACTTTAAATTCTAAGAAGCAGAAATTAGCCATGAACTCCCCTCCTCCCCAAAGCCATGGTCAAAGCAAACTATGAAATGTTTCTAAGTCCTAGACAGGGAAGCAGAGCGAGGAGAGAAACTTGCTGTCTGCAAAGAGTGTGTGTATTCCCTTTTATTCTTCATGGGAAGCTGATGAAGATCTTCCCAAATGTGCTTTCGGTGCAGTTGTTTGGGCATTTACGGCTCCTAATTTTGAAACACTAAGGAATTGCCAAACTCAGAACAACAACAAGAGTCCCTGTGGAAAGTTGGAACAGAGGAGTTGTTTTTCGAGAATCCCCACTGCTCTCTGGGGAGCTGCATAGCCCTGGCCCTGTTACAGGTGATGAAACTGAGTTTGGGGGCTGGTGGGGCTGAAGGGACGAAGGAGAGTAGGAGTACTGAGTCAGGACCCACTTTCCGGTTGTTACCGCGAAACTTAAAAACCGGGTAGTGTTATTGTCTAAGTGTGCTACGTTGAGAGAAGAGCAGATCTGGGGAATCCGGGGTTCATTTGTGCACGCTGACTCTGAGGGCCGGTGAGCACATGGCTGAAGGAACAGTCAGATAGTCACGTCACATCTCAGAAGACTGTCGCTCAGAGACGTTCACTGAAGGTCATCAGAATGTAGAAGGTCACTGAAGTAACTCGTGCAGATGGAAATACTTAGGGAAACAATTTGTCATAAAAATTAAAGGTGCTCATGAGGGTTCTGCATTTCAATGGAAGCAAAGAGAAGTCAGGGTCTCCAGGACAGAATGGTCCAGCCAATAAAATGTATTGAGGGATCCTGTAGGATGATGGGATCAAAGTGTTCCTGACACTCAGCAACCGAGAAATTGCTAGAAACCCAAGAGAAAAAAGTGTTGGTGGTATAGTCCTGGTGGAAGGCTCACTGAGGACATCACAGAGTTTGCGGAAAGAGAGGGATGGGAACTACCCAGTGGCTGGGCTGAGAAGCAGAGGAGAGATGGGCTGGTTGCTGAAGGGGAAACTGGGCTTGGAATCCTAATACGCTTTTTAAGATCAGGAAGATCTGAGTGTGTTTCGGTGCTGACCCAGCAGCAAGGGGAGGGACTCTCAACAAGAGAAATGGATACAAAGGAAGAGACTAGGGTTTCTGAGGGGTGGGAAGGGAGAACCTCACTTGGACAGGAAGCAGGTCCAAGATGGCAGGGAGCACCTCAAGTAATGGAGTGGGAAAGAATCAGAGCACTATGGCACAGATGGCTTTAAGTCCCAGACCTGGCACTTTCTAACTGAAATTGTGTCCCTCAAAAAGATGTTGAGTTCTAACTTCCAGTACCTCAGAATGTGACCTTATTTGGAAATCAGGTCTTCCCAGGTAGTCAAGTTGAGGTCATTAGGGTCAACCCTAATCCAATGTCCTTATAAAGAGGAGAAATTTGGATACAGAAACAGATAGTCACAGAGGGAAAACCATGTGAAGACACAGGGAGAAGACGGGCGTCTACAAGCCAAGGAGGCCTGCTGACACTCAAAGTTAAGAGAAAGTCCTGGGATGGATCTTTCCTCCTCCGCCCACAGGAGAAACTCACCCTGCCTACACCTTGCCTTCAAACTTCCAACATCTCAAACCTCTAGCCTCCAGGATTGTGGGACAGCGAGTTTCTGTTGTTTACGCCACCTAGTTTGTGGTTCTTCATTACAGTAAACCGAGGACATTACAGCAAATCTTGGTTCTTAAATTTTAAATTAAATTGCTCTTAATTTTGATATCTATCTTTGAAAGATTATTGTCAGGGTTCAATAAGATGCTGTCCGTAAAGTACTTAGTAAGCACTCAATAAAAGTTTCCTACGTATCTGGATGAGGTTTGGGTGATAATTATAAATGCCTCTCATTAAACATCCATAATTAAAGCCTTTATTGTTAATTATATTAATTATCCTAATAGGAACAGCTGGAGAAACAATCACAACACTCATCCTGAAAAACTGCTCTGGGTCACACTTCAGTTGGCAAGCTCAGGGGTATTTCGACGTTGCCTGATTACTGTAATTCTCACTACCATGAAGCACGCCGAATCCCGGCCTGAACAAGAGCAAGGGGAATGTGGGGGGCAGACCACAGCAGTAGTTTCCAGCGGGATCATCACTTCCTGTAAGGATTTCCACGAGATGGAATGAACATGGGGACAGTATTTTCAGGAGACTCAGGTATTCCAGAAGATGAATCTCCAAGTATTATGTAGCCATGTCTTTGTCAGAAAGGAGTGATAATGTCCTTTCAAAGTGAACCTTGCCAGCCCAAGGATCATATTACCTGTTGACTTGTAAAATGGTCTCATTCCATTTTAGAAATGGATGAACAGCCCACTCAGCAAACAGTAGGAAAAACGAACTATATTAGCTAACATGTATATGCTGGCAACGTGTCAGCATTTCTTGTAACAATACACACACACATGCACGCACGCACGTTTATGTAATTTGTGAATCCTCCACTAGAATGAAAGTACTGCCACTATCCTCATTTCATAGTTGAGAAAAAATGGGGGACAGTTGTTTAAGGAATTTGCCCACGGTTTACAGTCACCCAGACAATAACCTTCCCTGTTGGTCTTCTTCACTCTCTACCTTTTTCCTGGAAAATCATAACTGAGAGAAGAAGCCCAGGGGAAAGATAGTTTTCCATGTGTTGGGAAGCTAATGACAGTAACTAGGGGGAGGTTAATGTAGTTCTTAAGTCTGTCCTTGAGGAGAGAAGCCAAGAATCATGCCTGGAGCCACGGATCTGTTACGCCATCAAGATAGAGGAGAAGCCCAGGAAAAGACAGACGGAATGCGAATGAAAACTTTCTGGAACCTTTGAGAGCTTCCTCAAGATCGCAGAGTGGAAGAGCTGCACAGGGCAAATGAGAATAAATTAATTAAAGCTCACGCAGGAAGCTGAGATGCTGGGATAATCATGTCGCTGTATATAAAATAAAAACATCTAAGTGCCCGAATTTTAAGGTTCGAAAGGCAAAACTTTAAAATGCTTGTGTTTGTTTGTTTTTAAATCGAGGAGAATATGGTATGGGAGTCTTTTTTTTTTTTCTCTTTTTTTTTTCTTTCTCTTTTTTCTTTCTTTTTTTGAGGTATAATTGAAGTAAAACATTTTATTAGTTTCAACATAATGATTTGATATTTGTATGTATTTAGAAGTCTTTGTCAAATGAGACTTTAAGGAAGCAATTGATAAATGAAAAAAGAGGTAAGTTTGGCTCTATATAGAAAGATTGAAATAAATATCGTAAACAAAATTCTAGGACAAATCGTAGACAGAGCAAAGGTGTTCCCAACTGAAAGCATGAAATAAATTAGCAGCCAGAATATATCAAGAGCTACTACAAACCAGTCAGCTAAATAACCAAAATAGAAAGTACAAACAGAAGGGCAACGTTGAATATCTAAAAATTATGGAGA
Organism: Ursus americanus; assembly: GCF_024610735.1. Lineage (NCBI taxonomy): Eukaryota > Metazoa > Chordata > Mammalia > Carnivora > Ursidae > Ursus > Ursus americanus. The sequence continues at coordinate 82,351,739 of NC_142133.1, read as the reverse complement.
AATTCTTCACCTCATGAAAAAAGTCAGAGAAAGATGAAGTAAAGCAATGAGACGTCACTTCAAAACAATCAAACTGACAAAAGTTTCAAAAGTCTGATAGTTTCAATAATGGAAAATATGCAGCAATGAGAATGCTCGTATGTTACCACGAGGAAGGTAAACTGGTACAACTAATTTGGAGAATAATTCTAGTAAAACAAAAGAAGTGCAGACCCATGACCTAAAATTTTTATTACTGTCTGTATACAACCTACAAAAGGGTACTCATATCAGGACAGGCCAACACAGAGAGAACGCTTGCCCAGCATCGTCCGAAATAGTGACAGAGTCTTTGGTTGACCAAACTTTAGTCAGGCTCCTGAGCCTTCTCTTAGGTGCATCTGTGTCTGACATTGTAAAATCCAGTTTCGGCAAAAATTCTGCTAAGTTATAATTTAGCAAGAGCCCCCCACCCTTCATATCTGATCACCCCTGATATCTGATCAGATTCCTCATCCCTTCCCCACCCCACCCCCAGGTGATGTCTGACCACCCTGGCTTGCCTTCAGGAAGAACCTGGTCGGTTGGGTTAGCCAGAACCCCACTTATGCCGGATGTTTCCTCTTACTACTTTTCCCTCCACTGACCTCCACCATGTGCCTTGGTTCTAAGTGCCCACTTGTGCGCACTGTATTTGGAGTTGAACCTAATGCTCTCCCCACTATAAAATCCTTTCTCAGTGGTGCCTATGCCTATCATGATGGCCCTGAATAAGGTCTACCTTACCACTTTAACAAGTTCCATAACTAATATTTTCTTTAGCAATAGAAAGAACATTGGAAATGACCTAAGTGTCCATCAAAATGACAATGGAAGAACAAAACGTGTGATCTTCAGAATCCAGAGTGCTCACCATTACACCATGGAACCAACATGTGATCTTCACACAATGGCCCGTCTGTACTGGGTCATAGTGCTACCCTACTTCAGACCACCACACTCAAGACAAGGAACTACTGACCAATCATGCCATGGCCAAGAACGTCCTTTCCTTTCTGTTAGAGATGCTAACAGAATCATGCCCTCATTTCCATTTTGGGAGAGCGAAAGGAAGAAAAGTATTATCATACTTTGGAAATAACGTTGAGGGAAACTGGAGAAATGGAAGGGTGGTCTCTCAGAATCTGTGGGAGTAGACAGGGCAAAAACAAGGCCAAAGTCAACCAAGATACAGTGAAAAAGGCATTCATTTTTAACAAATGGAATGAGCCGTAGATTGGAGAAGAAAAGAAATAAAGAAAACTCAGTTCTTCCAATATGGAAGATCACCCCCTCTTCCACCCAATACGGAGACTCTGGGCACAATTGAAAAGTAACTGCTCCTCCAGAAATGTTATTGCCTCTTGCCAGAAAACTCTCAAATATCTGTCCACGTGTATAATGTCTCTGAAGGCATTTGCACAACATGAGAGTGTGGGGTAATTTATGGGACGAGAAGGAGAGAGTGAAGAGAAAGAAACTGAATATCCAACTTAGAAAGAGTCCAACTGGGTGTTTTATGGAGGAAGATCCTGAAGGGAAAGGAGGAAATGAATGGGGTCAAATAACAAACAGGCATGGCATTGGTGTTCACTAGGAATGAACGCTATCCCCCGAGACGGAAACACAGAGGTAGGGAGTTATTACTAAATATCAGGATGGAGGAAAAGGAATGGAAATGTGGACAGGAGTTTACCTTTGTTACTTCTAACATCCATGGAATGAGGCCACGATCATATTGAGTGTGGGAAGGTCAGGGATTACGTTAATGTCACAAGAAGTCTAGAAAAATTCGCACAACCACATTAGGGATTGGAAAACCAACAAGAGATCAGTTTACGGATTACTGGAATCACTGCGGCCAAACTGAGTTTGGAAGTTTAAAAATCTGTCATGGATCTCATCAGCACATCTGTGTGGCTTTAGTCATCAGGGTTTGGCAGCTGGGGAGCAGGGCTGGTTTGATCTAAGGATAGAGTTTGGCAATGCCGTGAGGATGGGTATGGAGAAGAGGGGATAATCATGAGTACAGTCCCTTTGATTTGATTATCCTGCTTTGTTTTGAACGTCCAGATGTATTGGCTGATAATGAAATTGTTCAGCCCTTTCTCAGAATTCAGCGTGGGTTCAATGATCTTGTATGGCGGCTGGTGGAAAAGACTGGCTAGGTGGTCTCCTGAAAGAAATCTCTTTATCCTTTGAAATATTGGCCTCTTTTTCTTCTTCTTTTTCTCTTTCTTTTCTTCCTCCTTTTCCCCTCCTTCTTTCCCTCCTTCTTCCTCTCCTTCTTGCCCTCCTCCTTCTTCTCTTCCTCCTCCCCCTCCCCCCTTCCTCTTCCTATGTTGATTTGAAACATAGATATCCCAAGGATTGTTATCATGGCAGTTATTTTACCAAGTTGGAGTCAGGCAGTTTACCGTGAGACCAAAAGAGGTCCTCGGGGAATGTGTGCTTTATTAAGGAATAGAGACAGATCTTCCTAGTCAAGTTCAAGTTCTTCTACCACTGCCTCCTAAAGTCAAACCCCAGCCATCCCCCTCGACTTCATAGCTACAGACATTTATTGAGCTCCTTCTCTGCGTGTGGCATCGTTAGCCTTACTGGTGGTGTTACTTCAGCCTTGTTGATTTCCTCTAGCTTTTCTGGAAGAGCTCATTGCTGGAACAAGCCAGCAACTGTACACCCTTTCGAAATGTTCTCAGACCAGTGACTTGCATTGGGAAACAAGACTTGCTAAAAGACAAAGTTAAAATCTCATGTGGCTTTACTGAATTCTGAAAAGAGTAACTGATTAGTCCCAAATAAGTTCTTCTGCCTCTATCGGTGATGGGCATCTCATTCAATTGTTTTGCTGGAAAACAATACAGCTCTCTTTCATGGACTATTTTCAAAAGCTCATAACATTAAAAAACTCATTTGCTATTTTATCAAGACCCCTATGGAGTCAATTTATACAAAGCACTTGAATAGTTTCACATTTCATGAGAAATGTTAGGCTAAATTTTTAATAAATATCTTTTATTATCACAATAGATATTTATACCACATTTGTGTTGGTGTATTTATGCTTTTAAAATGTGAATCTGATCGGTGAAGTTGAAACAAAACCATTATTTTCAACGGATTATAATTATTTTCTCATAAGCCCAATTCTATAAAAGCATGGATTTGAACATTATTGGACTGATAAATAGGCAGTTCTTTCCAAATTTGGGCTCAACTTATTCAGAACTGTATGAGTCCCATCTATTTCTGTACTCGCCTTTCTAAAATTGAATGTTTTAACATTTTCTTGGCCTTCCTTTTGTCTAATTTTAAGCCTTACATATATTTTATGGTCTCAGTATATTCAGTGACTATTCACCCAACATGTATACCTCATTTCTCACTCCATAAAATAGAAGATGTCATCATCTTCTAAGAGGCATTAACATGTTAGATCTACAAAGAAAACTATCATCAGTCCTCATGGTAGAAAGAGATCCAGGTATCTAGGAAAGTTTCTCAAAGCCAAAGTACTAAATAGAAACTTAGCTAATAGTTAATGTTAGACCCTGAAACACGAATCTCTTAGTCTAGTGGTCTTTCCATTGTAATCCTAAAGAACTGTTTACATTTTTAAAACATTCTCCCTTTGTATACAGATTATCTCACATCTTTTGTATTTGGTGATGATTATAGATTGAATATTTATGTCCCCTCACAATTCATATGTTGAAATCCTAACTCCCAATGTGATAGTATTAGGAGGTGGAGACTTTGGGGATCAGAGAGGTCATGAGAATGGAGCTCCCACGAATGGAATTAGTTCCCTTATAGAGAGACTCCAGAAAAGTCTCTTGCCCCTTCTGCCATGTGAGAACACTGGGAAAAGATGGCCATCTGTGAACCAAGAAGTAGGCTCTCACCAGACACCCACTCTGTTGATGCCTTGATCTTAGACTTCCAGCCTCCAGAACTGTGAGAAATAAATGTCTGTTGTTTATAAGCCACCCAGTCTGTAGCATTCTGTTATTACAGAAGAGACTAGGACAGGGATGAACTCAGCTTTTTTATTTGAATCATTCTAAGTTAGGCCTTCAAAGGTCTATCTCTCACTCTTCTTTCCTCATTCTCATCCTTTACTCTTTCTTTCTCCTTCCTCCTCATGTTCTACCAGGGTCCTTCTCAACCTGTCTCCACATTATTCCATGGAGCTCACCTTGGCCACAGGTGGCATCACAGGGATGATGGGGGTGGAAAAGAGGAGTGGTAACTAGTATTGTCATGAGACTATTTACTTATGCTTTGCATCCACTAGAATGTACTTTCTAGAGAGATCTAGCGTGTGGTTACTCCCCATTACATATGCAGTGACCAACAGAGTGTAGCTATGAATCTTTGCAGAAGGATTTATTAAGTGCTTGTTAGGTCTCATGCACATTGTACAGTAATCTTGTGACATTGAAAAGCGTAGACTTCATCCCCTGGAATCCGGGTGCTAAGAGGTTAAGTAATTTGCTCAAGGCTATGTGGAAAAGCTGGTATATCATACAAAGTCTGTGTTCTCTTCAATATCCCAAAGAACCTCCTAAGATAACATGCGATTTAATGAGGCTTTTCCAAAGCCCATTTAAGGTCTTACTTCATTACTATTCCTTGGCAAGGTCTGTCTTTGTATTTACTGGGCAGAAAAACAATTCCTCTTTTGTCTAAGGGCATTGCCTTTATAGAAATGCCAACAAAAAGAACAAGAAGGAGTGAGTATAAAAGCTATCGGTTTGGAAATCACTTTGTTAAAAAGACTAATCAGGCAGCTCCAGTATAGGATTGAGGAATAAACATACACATTTGTTCTTCACCTTCCAAAGACCTCCACTGAAATAAAAGATTAAAAGTTCAAAAGAAAAAAAAACAAGAATAGATTAAGGGTCGGTAATAATCAACAACAGTTAAGAGATTTCCACAAATTTCTGAAAAGAGGTGGGAGAGGATGGAAAGATGAAATAAACAAAGAGATAAATGACTCAGATACTTTAAAAAGGAGAGCAATCTAGCTGTTGGAATTCAGAGAGGGTGTGGGTTCAGAATTAGTAAATAGCACAGAGGTTGGTATTTAGAAGTTGGACTAAAAGCAGGAGCATTAGTTGATAATGTACAAATGACAACCACACCACTGGACACTCATCCTACTTCAATGTCCCCAGCCCATTCAGGTTGTTGGCAGGATTTCTTTCCTTGTATTGTAGGACTGACACCCGCATTTTTTCATTGGCTATCACGGAGGAGCAGGTCTTCGTTTTTGGAGGCAGCCCACAGAAGACAGGATGCTGGGGGTGGGCGAAGGGGGGTGGACAGAATTCAGCTGCTCCCAGAGATTGAACATAGGACTACTCATATACATTTAATCTGCAATAAAACAATTAAAAATATAGCTTTAAAAATCTCCCAGACCTTAGAATGAGATGAAAATATAAAAGAAAGCACAAACAAGATCTGTGCAAGAAGACCAACATCAAACTGGTAAAAATTCTAGAAAAAAAAGTAGAGAAAATGAAATAGAGGAAAGAAAAGTAATAAAAGTAAGTCTCTCAGGCCTGAAGAAGACCATGAGTCTTCAAATAAAATTCCCCATCAACAACTCAGCATAATGAAGACAAGGGCAAAAGAGACAAATAACACTGTACAGAAATGGTATAACTTCTTCCCTAAATGTATGGTAGAATTCAGCAGTGGATCCATCTGGGCCTGGTGCTTTCTATTTCAGAAGGTTATTAATTATTGATTCAACTTATACAACAAATGTAGACCTATGCAGATTGTCTATTTCTCCCTGTGTTTTAGCAGATTGTATCTTTAAGAAACTGGTCCATTTCATCCCAGTGATCAAAGTTGTGGCATACAGGTGTTCATAATATTCCTTTACTAGCCTTTTAATGTCTATAGGATCTGTAGTGATGCCTACTTTTTCATTTCTAATATTTTTAATTTGCATCTTCTCTCAATTTTCTTAGCCTGGGTAGGGACTTATCAAATTTATTGATCTTTTCAAAGAAACACATTTTGTTTTGTTGATTTTCATTATTGATCTCCTTTTTCAATTTCACTGATTTCTGCTCTAATTTTTTAGTATTACCTTTCTACTGCTTACTTTGGATTTAATTTGCTATTCTTCATATTTTTATTTTAGACATCATCCCTATTTTATTAAGTTTTTATTAAACAACAAATATCATGCACAAAATACCAGATAAAGAATCATGGGTCATGTTCTTGGGATCCTGTAGTTCTTTTTGAAAAGATAAAACCCACGTGCAAATCCAGTAGAAAATAAAAGTTAGAAGATTTAAGGAAGTGGTAACTGCCATACTATGTGCAGGGCAACATCTGGGATTTGGCTTCAAATACACTTTGTCTTGATCTTGACCCTGACACAAATAATTGTTTGGCCTTAGATAGTTTCATAAACCTTCTATGCCTCAGTTTCCTCATCTGTGAAATGGGAACAGTAATATTGATGTTATTTAAGAACATCAGATTTAGATGTAAGGAAAATATTTAGCATTGTACCTGAGGACACTGCACGGTTAGGATCCACAAATGAGTGAAAGAAATGTAGAACTGGGCAGGATGAGGAGAAGGCAGAGAGGCAGGCTATGTTGAAGACAAGAGCAGAATGGATATAGAATGCTGAACTGGCCATAAATTACCTATAACCTACAGCAGAGAGAAACTTCTTGAGTTTAAAATATAAAATAGAAATCATTTTAAAATCTACAGCTCTATGTGACAAGAGTGCCGTACTTTCACCCCCAAGTAAATCTGTTCTTGCCCTGAATAGGAAAAGATAAGAAGGAGATAAAAAGAGGAGTATGGGAGTAACACCTATGTGCATACATGTTTATGTATTTGTATGTTTCTATCATAGAAACTTGCAAAACTAACCTTGGCACAATGGAATAATAATTATTTGGCAAAGATTCCATTATCATGTATCTCATCTGTATGGTCAGAGCCTGCTCACTTTGCAAGCTCTCCCTGATGATTGTGTGGCTCATTTTCTCTTGTACTCTAAGAATAGAAGTTGGGGCCCCTGGGTGGCTCAGCCAGTTGAGCATCTGCCTTTGGCTCAGGTCTTAATCCCAGGGTCCCTGTTCAGTGGGGAGTCTGTTTCTCCCTCTGTCCCCATCCCCCGCTCACACTTCCTCTCTTTCTCTCTCTCCCTCTCAAATCAATCTTGAAAAATAAAATAAAATACAAGTTTACAAACACAGTTGCTGGTGATAAGCTGTGGTACGGACATACAAGGGCATATTATTCGGCCTTAATAATGAAGGTCATTCTGACATAGACTACAACTGGGGTGAGCCTGGAAGAGAACATACTAAGTGAAAGAAGTCAGTTACAAAAGGACAAATACTATGATGCCACTTACATAAGGTACTTAGAGTTGTAACTCATAGAGACACAAAATAGAATGGCGGTCACCAAGATCTCCTGGGAGGACGGATGGGAAATTACGGTTTAATCCATGTAGAGTTTCGCTTTTGCAGGATGAGAAGATTTCTGTGGGTGGAGGGAGGTGATGGTCGCACAACAGTGTGAATAGACTTAAAGCCACTGTATTATACATTTTACAATGGTTAACATGGTAAATTTTTTCATTACATGTATTTTATCTGAATTTTTAAAATAGAAAAAAAAAGCCTTCCCATAGGTATTTAAAGAAATGGAAAATTTTTAAAAAGAGGAATTTTTAAAAATGTAAACTGGCATACCCAGGCTCGTTGGCTGGGGGTGTGCTTATGAAGGTGAGTCTGTTAAAATCAAGCACTATTCAGAATTAGGTCTCACACATCCATTAGTTTAATGGTCTAAAATCTGACATAAACGTGATAAGCTTCACAAAACACCTCCCTTTCCATCCACTCACTAAATAGCTCAGGAGCAGCTCCCACGGAGGAGAGGAAGAGGAGGAGGAGATGACCCACGCGGCCCAGGCTGGGGGAGCAGGGCACCGCTCCTCGCTCGATATCCGGTGTCTTCCCTGGCAGGACCCGAAGCTCTTGAGATCCCCGGGGTGGGAAGTCCCTCCGTCGCCCGCTTTGGATGAGGAACCTGAGGCTCACCTGCGGTCCTGACGCGGGGAACCTGAACCCAGCTGCGCTCGGGTCCAAGTCCGCGCCGGCCCCGGGGCGCAGCCACGATTCAAGCAGACCCAGACTCCGTGAAGCTGCGGCTGCCGGGAGGACAGTGACCGGACCAGCGAAGGCACAGATGGCTGCTCTCGGAACGCAACCTCTGCTTCTTTTCCGCACACTTTCCCCGGGGCTCTCGCTGTCCCCGGCCGCCTGGCGGGGGCTGTGGGGGGCTGCGGGGGCTGCGAAGGTCTGCGGGGGGTTGCTCTGGGGTGCGGGGGTGCGGTGGGCTGCGCGGGCGAGGGGTGTTGCGGGGCACCGGGTGCTGCTGAGGCTGCGGGGGCGCGGGGGGCTGCGGGGGTGCGGGGGGCTGAGGGCACCAATGCCCACGCCCCGCAGTTGCCGCGCGGGCGGGGAGGCACGCCCGGTATGCGGCCGGCGACAGCTGCAGGGTTGCCACGGCCGGGCCGGAGGGGAATTCTTTGCCAATGACCACACCGGCCCCGGCTCCACCAGCTGTCCCACTCAGCGCGCCAGGGGTTCCAGGGTCGCCGAGCGGGTGTGGCTGTTGTCACCCAGCCTTCACCGCGCAGGGGTTAAGCGTATGCCGGCCTATTATGGCAGCAGAGGAAATGACACTTTCAGGAGTGTCCCTGGGCGCACGGCTGACTCAGGCCTCACACACCATTCCAGGGGCCAACTCACTCCGTGGACACTTGTAAAAATATCCCCCAGCTCCTTGTGCATGCCCCAGTCCTGTTCTGTGCTTGCGTCCCGGGAGGAGAGGTGTCACACACCGAGAGCCAGAGACTGGAGAAGATGAGACGCGGGGCTTACGCGGGGTGGGGGGCGGGGGGGCCTCCTGCCAGACCTGCTACCGGGACCTGCTGCCTGGACCCGGGGTGCGGCCTAGTCCCCCCCCCCCCGGCTTCCAATCTTCAGTTGAGCGGGGGAACCACGCAGTTCCAGCCAGATGCCTTTAAATCATGGAAGTAAATGAGCCTCTCTGCCTTTTCTGGATAAACCTGGCAAAAGGCTGTAACTTCTTCACGTCGAGGCAAGACGTCTTTTATTAACCAAATCTGTATTTGTGCGCCCTTAGCCTTCACTGGTGTCCGCGCACGAGGGTCCAGACCAGTATTATTTTTCCATTTCGTAAGGAGCCTCAGCTTCTTCAGGCCCTCCCTGCAGTTAGAGCTCCTGGAGGAGGGGGCTTGAGAGCTGATTTTCTGACGCCTGGCGTCAGAGCCTCTCTTCCACTCCGCTGTCGATCCTCCTTGTCCCGAAGTCAGAATTAGGCACACAGCCCCAGATGAAAGAGCCTCTCGGAGACCACACTCTGCATTACTTCGTGCTCCAGTTTGAACTCAAATACCACATTTGTATTTTAACAGCTGCTACTCCCTAAGCAAACATATTCGTGTAGAAGTTTCAGAATTATGACCGTTTTTTTCCCCACTATGTATAAAACACATTCCCTGGAAACATAATTTTCTTAATTAGCTGGAATTGTCTAACTTTGGTTATTTGTATTAATTTATGAATCAGCCAGTTAAGAACAAGAAAGTGAAATGCAAGAGAGAAGGTGGGCAGAGCAGTAAAGGGGCGGGGCTGAAGGCGGGAGAGGGCGGGGTCTGTCAAGGTTTCTGCAAATTGGTCTACTGGTCTCTGAGGGCGCAGCAAGATTTGGTCAACAGTCGCAGCCGCAGGACAGACCACAGACCAGACCACAGACTCACATAGTGGGAGATGCTGCCAGCATGTTCTCCTCACTCCAGGCACGTTTCCCTCCCATTTTAATGACCTGAGACCAAGTTCAGACCATCTCTATACAGGCCAGTCAGGGAAGGCTTCTTGAAGGAGGTGCTATCTGAGGCCAGTTGTCAAAGATGAGCCGAACTTTTCCAGGCAAATGAGCTGGAACTATGGGCACAGTCGCGGAGTGTGTCGCTGAGGCTCAGATGTGCAAGGGGGAAGGGGCCCAGCAGCCAGCAAGCTGGCAGGTACTGAAGAACCAAGTCCTTGAGCTCCCTTCTGCAGGCTGAGGGGTGCAGGAAGTGAGGGGAGGGGATCCTTCCCACTTCCTGAGTGCATTGTTCTGGGGAAGGCAGAGGAGAAAGGGGATTGACCCCAGGCAAAAAGGCACTTCAGGTCAGGAAGTGCGAAAGCTGTGGGAGGGTGGCAGAAAAGAGACCTGGACACTTCAAAAGCCATTCAGACGGAGTGTACACACAGTAGAGAGCCGAAAGGCTCGCTCCCCAGTTCCTGACCCAGGTAACTGACCCCCGGTGGCCTGTAAATGACAGGGAGCGTTCTGCTATCTGGAAAGGAGGATGAAGCCAGTAGTGCGCACTGCTTCTGGGTCTGCTGGGCGTCTGGCGGTCTGCGAGAGGTTTTGAGGGATTACCTACATTATTTCATGATCTCCTAGAGGCAGCCCTGTGAGGTTTATCACCATTTTACAGAAGTGAAATTTGAAAACTAGAAAGATCAGGGAAACCGAGAAGTGTCCACGCTAGGAAGTGGAGGCTGTCTGTCCCTAAGGCGTGTGTTCTCGGCTCTTTGAAACTGTAACATCAGGTGTGAGCATATTGAATTCAAAGCGTCCATGAGATGCCCAGGGAGGGGAACCCGGGAGCTGGATGAGTCTGGAAATCTGTTCCAAGCAGAGATTCAGATGTGGCTGTTGGGTGAATGGGTAGGAGTTGAAACCTTGCATATTAATGAGCAGTGCAGGCTGAGGTGGTGATCTGGGACCCCTTGTTCTTGTCGTGCTGGGGAAGTGGCTCAGGGATGTCTGATGCTGAATGGGAGCGAGGGAGAAAATGGATCTGGCTCTGCCCGGATTGTTGGAAACTCAGCTCCTCCACATTGTTTTTATGGCCTCAGTGTCCAGCCAAGTTATTGCTGGACTATTTTATTTTGCAATTCTTCTAAAAATAATGATCTTTTTGTTTTGTTTTGTTTTGTTTTTCTGACGGGGTTCATTTAAAAAGGCTTAGCATCTTATTTACTAAGACACTTTAGGGAAGAAAGTATTACACAATATGATTTTTCCCCCTAATAAATGAGGCATATTTCTATAAATTCTAGAACTTAGTTTCAACCATGCCTATGTTTTTTTTTTCCTATGTGGTATCACATTGCTTGCCTCTTTCCTAAATATGGCATAATTGTGGTATTTTCATAGAAAACTATAGATCCTCATTATGGATGTGTGTCATTAAATGGAGCCTTTTTACAGTGACGTCCCAAGAGTGAGGCCTGGATGATTACTTACCACCATTCTGAATGATTCCAGAATCCTCCACATTTATTTAATTCATTGATGACTTCGTGCATTTAATCATTGAACTAATATTTATTGTTATTTCTATTATCAGTGAACAAAACAAACAAAATCCCTGCTCTGCTCGAGCCTGCATTCTAGAGCTTGCGTGCCTTCTGAAATCCCTCACCCTTCACTGCACGGCTCCCCTCACCCTGGTCTGACATAACATTGGGGAACTCTGGGCTTTACCATGATGACTACTAACACAGTGGTTTCTAACAGACAGGAAAATCTTTGCTGAGACCCAGTAGTGGCCTAGCGTAAAGGGTTGAGCAAGAGAAAAATGGGTGTTTGAACCAACAGGTTTCTACGTACCTACAGAAAGGATTTATTCTATAAAATGGGAATAATCATGCAAAATATAATGATGTCTAAAATGCCATTGTGTTTGTGCACTAATGTAAAATAATGATGACACAAAATTATGCCTATCAACCACATAGTGTATCAGTTCATATCCTTTTCCTCGAACATATATCTTTATGTTTAAAGTGGGCTTATTATGGACAAGCTAGAGATAGATTTTGCTTGTGTCCAACCTGCCAATTCTACTTTCAATCTGGAGGTTCAGATTATTTAAATTTCATGTAATTATCAGTGTGACTGAGATCGAGTCTACCATCTTTCTACTCATTCTCTATTCATGTCCTCTTTTTTTCCACTTTTTCTGCCTTTCTTTGGACTGGATATGTTTTGTGATTCTATCTTCTAAATTCTCTGCCATTTGCTTATTATCAATGGCTCTTTGATTACTTTTTAGCAGTTGTCCTAGTGTTTACAATATACATTTTTAACTTACAGGTTTATGCAGAGCGTAAGGAACACATGTCCATAGAATTTCATTTCTCCTTCCTGTTCTTTACATACATTTTACTTCATATACAAACATTTTATGTATGTCGCACGTCCCACAGTACATTGCCATTGTTGTTTGCTTTAAACAATTATCTTTTAAAGAGATGAAACGATTTTTTAAGTCTTTTATATTTTTCTCTTATATCCAGGGCTCTTAATTTCCCTTTGTGTAGAACAAAGTTTCCTTTTAGTATCACCTTACTTTTACTAACGTGATTTCCTTTAACATTTCTGTAATCCCAGTATATCCATGAAGAATTTATTCAACATTCATTTCTCCCAAAAAGGCTTTAATTTCCCTTCGTTTTTGCACAGTGGAGGACTCTAGTTTAGAAAACATGTTTGTCTGCACTTCACAGATTTTTCTCCATTGTTTGTCTTACTTCCATAGATTCTGAAAGAAGTCTGCGGAATTCTGTGCTTCTCTGTATGGACTAGGATTCTTTTCTCGTGACATTTTTCTGCCCCTCTCTCTGTGTTCTGTCCAGCTTCCCAATCATGTGTATGTAACTGCTTGGCATTGTCCCAAGTGCAGTGCTGGGGAGTGAAGGAGTAATTGCGGCCAGCTCAGAATCCGAGGAATGGCCATCAGCAGACGGTTCATCATCACTGCAGACGCTTGTTGGACAGTCATGATGTGGCTGCTTCCACCCTACTCTTTACCCACCTGATTCTGATATAGCCTTCAAATTTGCCTCAGAGTGTCCCAGCAAGACTTCCCGTGTCTTCCTTTCTCGCCATTACTCTCCATCTCCCCTCTCTTACTAGGACAGGTGGCTCCCTTTTTTAATGGTGCGGCACTCTGGGTTTCCCTGTGTCTCTAAATGTATTACTCTTCATTCTAGTCTACCTTTTTATTTCTCTATCTTCCAGAGCTGCACTGTGAAGTCCTTGACGGCAGAAACTATGACTTTTATTTTACCTCAAATAAGTTGCCCTTTACCTAAGGCATATTACATTCTCGGGAAATGCTCCATGGGTGAATGAACTGTGAGCTCCAAGGGCAGAGGCTGTATTTCCTACAATTTTTGTTGTAACTCCAATTCCAGATATAATAATTGGCACGAAATAGGAGTTGAGTGGCTGTGTTTGGAGTGCAGGATTGAAGGTCTGGATGAATAGAAAAGTTGGCCACCACTCTGGCTAATTGACTCTGACATTGAGAGAATGATGGCAGAGCCCAGGAAAAGAGGGAAGCAGGTCTCCTAGACTACTCTTGTTCCTCCTCCAGTAATATTCCTGGCTGGAAATCTGATATCTTTGCCTCTAGTTTTCAAACCATCTCCCTGGCTTATGGCCTTTGAGTGGAATGACAAATACACTTTACATGGTAGCCATAAAAATGGCCATGACAGGATTACTTGTTTCCTGCCTTACTTCGTGTTGCCAGTCCTGTCAATAGCCACGCTCTGTCCCCCTACAAATAACATTTTTTTTAAAAAATGTATAATATTTATTGATTACTAATTGTGTGAGGCACCTGGCAAGGTATTTTATAAGGATTCTCATTATAATTTCACAGAAACAAGCTTCAGAGAAGTGATCTGATTTGCCCAAGGAAACACATCAGCAGGAAGCACAGCAGAATTTGAGCCCTGGTTAGCTTGCCAGCAAAGTCCATATTTTTACCACTAAATAAATGTTATTCTGTCAGTATTTCTTAAAAAGTAAAATATAAAATAGAGCTTTATGGTTACTGGCCAATGATACATTAAGTATATAGACTTGAAGTCAGACCAGGGACAAATTCTTTATTGCTCTCATCTTCAGTGTGTCCATCTAGAAAACTGAGGTCCTAAGAACATACCCCTTTTGTAAGACAGAATGAGATTACGTGGATGAAATGTGTTTTGCACATTGCAAAGCTCTATATGCATGAGAGTCATTATTCCAAACACCATACAGTTTGAGAAGCAGCAAGAAAGAAACCCCTCCTACCTTAAAATACATCTCATGACAAAGCTATGATTTGGGGCTAGCAAATATCCTCTTGAATATGCAAATACCTTATTCTAAACCCATTTGCTAGGTGACTAGCCATCGTTCCTTACCTAGAATGAATTATTTCCATCTGATTGACATCCTGACTGCTAGATCAGATTAGTTTCATCTAATGGTTGGGAAATTTTAAAGTGAAGAAAAAGGAAGTTGTTGAGCCGTGCATATTGCAATCCAAGAAGTCTTGTAAAGAGGAAAGGCAGCTAAGACGGGCCACCTAATGCTCTCAGGCCAGAAACAACTAAACCTGTAAGAGGGACGAAGGGGGCAAGGATCAGAACTGCATGGAAGAGGGACAACTGGACAACTCCCTTTAGGGCTGTTGCTCTCTAAAATCAGAAAACCACGGGATAAAATTATTTGTGAACAGGGCACAGAAATCCTACTTCAGAACCGATGCTCTGTGGATTCTGCCCTGTACACAGACATGTCAGAGCGATTGCCCCAAGTTCAAGTGAAAAGCAGCAGTTGGTCTAAGCTGCCCGAGAAATCTGGCGTGGCTGCGGGCATGGGCTTTCTGTCGCCGTGGCCCTGAGCAACCTTCCTCCCCTTTGCCAGCGTGGGTTTGAGGTGGGCTTACTGAAATCCTTCAGCAAAGTCTGCTTATGTGAAATGTTAGTAAACATGGTTTTAATTCCATAAGGCTATTTCCTCCAGTGTTTGCAAGTTACACATGTTGGAAATAATTAGAAAAAGAGACAACCGGGTTAGAGGAGAGAAAAGGAAGTGAAAGAAGAAAACAAACAACGAAGCAGAGAGCGCTGGGCAGAGGTCTTGCGACGGGGTTTCGAGGGAGAGACAGGTCCGAGCCCCCACCTGCCCCTCAGGAGGGAGCGGCACAGGCATCGCAGGGGCCGAGCACGGGTCCCCTGTGTCCTCGCCGGCCATAAGAGCTGTCAGACAGGCCCCCAAACCACCAGCTCAACCAGGAACCCTGTGACACAGCCAGGCCCAGGAGAAACAAAGCGAAGGAGGTACGTCTCTCAATGTGTGTATTACCGGCAAAGAAGCAGAATGAATGTATAAACATCTGGTTGCAGCTGTCAGAAAAGGAGATCCGGAGAAGATTCTTCCAACAAAACATGTTCACTGGTCATACACGTCAAAGAACTCAGCACACTGAGATGTGCAGAATGCCTCTCTCATTCTCCTCCTTTCCCTGTGTCTCCAGTTCCTCCGCTGCCAATGTCCCAGCCCGAGACTTTCAGAAACCCCACTCCTGCATCTGGGAAGTCTCTCTGTACTTGAATGGGGTGCTTGTATCTACACAAGAGAAAAGCCTGTCACCAGAAAGGTAATGTACAGGGAAGCAAAGCATCCAACTTGCGTAGTGGATGCTGTTGGCTTACTTTGCACGCACTTATCTGTTTACAGAAAACTGCGCAGAGTCCTAACCTTAGAAAAAGGCAGGCCTATTGTCAAGAACCTTCCAGTGCCCAAAGGAAGACAAAGGGAAACCCATAATATGCTCATTACTGCTTACACTTTTAACTCCAGCTAATCATATCCTCATGTTCGTTGCATGTACACATTAAAGAAAATGTCAGTAATTAGTGGAAAATTTAACATAATGAATCCATGTAAAAACAAGGTTTTAATTACAGCATTTACACAGGTTACAAATTCCAACTTGCTTTTGTATAAGAGACAATCAGATCCATACTTTATTTTTTTAAAGCTATTTTAGGGAAGGGGGGGAAAAAACTAGCCTTTGATATTTGAGTCATGATCATACTCTTGGGTTCCAGGATGGTGTTCTGGCATTTTTCAAGCAGATTTCGTTCCTCGTTGGGGAGAAAGGGTCATTCTTATAGTTCATTGTGTGTAACCGTCATCATGGAAAAAAATGCATTTGCCTTCATACCAGAGTACTTCTTCCTGTGTGATCCCAGTCCTCAAAGATCTCTTCTCAGGCTGGTCCAGCACAAGCCAGGGCGGACTTTGACATTCTATTTCCGTAATTACTCATGTTCGCAATGCTTCGAAGATCAAATTCTAGGCTATCAGTCAGTGGGCGATGGAGCTTATGTCATTCAGGAATCCCAAGAGAACCAAATCCCCAGGACAGACCAAGAAGCAACACGGACTGACCTGGTCCATTGGACCAGGACACGCAAAGTAGAATCTAAAAAACAGTCAATTTGGTTCTGGAAATAAAACGTCAGAGTCTTTATTAAAATAGAAAAGTATATAAATGTCGGTGATATTGAACACACAGAGCTACTCCAGAGCCCTCCGTCAGTCCTTACATCAGAGATTTGCACACCAAGCGATCACCCCGGGCTTCCACAGAGAAGTGGGCATTGCACAGCCCAGGGATGGACCCGCTTGGACCACACTCACTCCTTCCCAGACAATCGTTAGGGAGCGCAGTTCTTCTGGCCCACTTCAGTGAATTTCAGCATTAACTCATCAACTTTTAACTAAACCAGCCTTACCAGAGGGTTAAGCAGCTTAAAAAGTTTCCTCCAAAGAAACAGCAAATTAGACATAACATGATAACGTAAGCTGAAGTGAGTGGGACAATATTAGAGCTTTACGTCTTCAATTAGTTCTACACGCTCTTAACTGCCCCATAACGGCTTAAAATAATAAGAAGCCAGACCAAAAAAATCTAAACTCTCAGGAAAGCCCCTTGAAATACAGGTTGCAGCTACAGTCTTCAACACTGAGCCTCGAATATGCTCGAAGGGCATATTCGAACCTGAGCCCCAAAGGTGATGATCATATTTGAAGAAGTGTATGATCGAATTACTCGAGCTTCAGACACTTACGCACCTACTTCCAAAATTTAATTAAACTTAATGACAACATTTAAAAGTCTCTTTTGAGAGGTAGTAACAATAAAAGACAAAAATCTGCCTCTTATTTGTTGAAAACTTTGTTACTTATAACCGAAAATCTTATTTTTTGTATTATTTTGATACAAACAGCAGAATAATATATGGAGCAGCGCCTGGATGGCTCAGTCGGTGAAGCGTCTGTCTTCAGCTCAGGCCATGATTCTGGGGTCCTGGGATCGAGCCCCGTGTCAGGCTCCCTGCTCAGTGGGGAGTCTGCTTCTCCCTCTGCACCCCTCCCCCCACCCAGTCATACTCTCTCTGTTTCTCTCTCAAGTAAATAAATAAAATCTTTTAAAAAAAGAAAAATCATATATGGGAAAATATAACAAACTCAATAAATAAAACAAGAGACAATATACTAACAAGCTAAAATAGATTTCTTTATATTTTCCTACTGTTACAGGACCTATAGAAACTATTACTAAACATGTAAAGAAATTAGTATTAAAACAGATTACCCAATGTAGGAGGTGTGCTACAAGTTGGCTGAAAAGTTTGATGTGCCCTTCAGGTCTCAGTTTGTGGAAATTTCTAGACTCGGTTTCAGTAATGGATCAGTACAGGAATAATTATTTCGATGCTACTAAAGAGAAACATGTAATGAACAATCATGGGATACTTTTTAATAAAAATTACGTATTTGGGGAGATAGAGAATGACCATGAAAATCTTTTTTTTTTTCAGACAACTGTTTGTTGGTTTTCTCTTGACAAATTAAACAATGTTGTAAACTTAAAAATGAATGTTGTGTTTCCCTCTTACAAAGATGAGTGTGCAAAGCTTGCTGAGCTGTT
This sequence comes from Ursus americanus, assembly GCF_024610735.1. NCBI lineage: Eukaryota > Metazoa > Chordata > Mammalia > Carnivora > Ursidae > Ursus > Ursus americanus. The sequence goes on along the minus strand of NC_142133.1, from coordinate 82,333,783 downwards.
TTGTAGTGACACGGGGCTCCCAGTAGTGTGTCACGTAACACACATGCACACATGCACAGCACACTCACGGCTCATCTGAACCCTCGAGTACAGAGGGTTTCTGACAGCGAATAAGAAAGTAATTGTAACTCGAAAGAACATATGCTATGAAGCGTGCCTTGTGTAAAACATTTTGGAAATGTCCCTCTTATCTGATGTCTTAATCTAACAATGATGTCAGTTTTATCAGCTTCAAAAGACTTATATTTGCTTTGGGAAACCGACTTGATTGAAATGTTTACAACCGTCTGAAGAAAGTTCTTGATAAGGCAAAATCCCCATATTTCCAATTGAGTATTCGACATTTCTACTCTGATGTCTAATAGGCTTCTTAAATGTAATATGCCTAAGACCAAATTCCTAACCATCTCCCGAAACCTTGTCCCACCTTCACCTTCCCATCCTAGTTAGTGGAGGTCATACTGCTTCGACCACGGAAGCCAAAACACTTGCAGACAACCTTACGTGTTTTCACCCTCCCCCTCCCCTATACCAAATGCATCCACACCAAACGTATCAGGAAATCCTCTTAGCCCCACCTTCAAACATGCTCAGAGTTGGACTCCCGTCACCATATTATGAAGGCAAGAGCCCCCCCACCACGCCGCTCCTTTAGCTCCCGATCGGCACTGTTTCCCCCCTGCTCTCATGCTTATTCTCCTCTCAACATGCAAGGCATTCCTGTAAAAACATGAATCACGTCCTCCCCACTCCTTTGCTCAAGGCCCTCCAATGACTCCCCATCCATACCCTAGGGTCTCTGCTCAGCCCCCTCCTTCAGAGCACCCCACCCCTTGCCTCTGTGCCCCCACCCCACTCACTCTGTACCCTTGCTGGGGCCAAGGATCCTTCCCTCCTTGGGTGCTCTTCCATGGGATCTTTCTTGACATCCTCCTTTAGAAGGACAGCCCTGTCTCCATTCCCTGCTTTACTTTTTCCACATTCGTGACCTTCAAGCATCCCACACCTTCTAATTACTCATCTTATGTATCAGTCTTCCTGCACTGACACATACTTCCTCAGGCCAGGCCTGGTTTCTCCCCGCAGTGTCCCGGCACCAAGAACAGGTGCGGATGGAGCCAGACTGGACAGTTCCACCTGCAAGAGAGAGAAGACAGACTTGAGAGGCGTGATGACCATGTAACCAACAGTACGTGGTGTTCAATGGATGTTGGGAGGGTAGAGAACATTGATAAGGGCTCCCTGGTTTGCAGGCTGATTGGTCAGGGAACTAGCAATGCCATCATCAGAGAGGGAAGGTGCTGGAGAAGCAGGGATGAAACTGGGGAGAAGAGTAGGCTTCAGGTTTATATCAGTGTAAACCAACTGACTGAAAACCAACACCATCGTGCTGAGCAACTAATTCACCAAACTGTAGAGAACGGTGTGAAAGCTTTAATTTTGCACGTATGCATAACTCTTTCCTTCCCCTGTACCCCAGAGGGCCTGTTTCCTTTCCCCCGATCAAACTACTATAGAAAGAAAAAAAAAAAGCAATGGCATTTGAAGCACACAAATTAGATATATAGTATCCGACAAATCGGGGCATATGGTAAGAGCAGAGGAATGTGCTCTTTCTACCTAAATTCCTTATAACATTCTAGTTTCTCGTGTCATGTTCTAAGACCCTCCTACTGGGGATCTGGCTTATTACTGAGCTTGATAGCTCAGTGCTGTCTTCTGGTCATTAACTCCATACCCATGTCTTTGGCAAATTATTCATCATGAGCTCCCAACATTTTATTTAGATATTGGGAGGAATCTCAAAAGAATCTAATGTTTTTTGTTTGTTTGTTTTTCTTTTGCTCAGGTTAAAAAAAAAACATAGCTAGACATTTGATACTTATTTTAACAGGAATAACTCTATGTTTATAATCATCTCAGACAAACTCTTTGGTTCTCGTGATGGGTCAGGCATTCTCTAGAAAGCAGTTCCTTACAGGCAACAGGCGAATCAGAGAAAGGCTGCTTCAGATATTCCCAAAATGCATCCTGAAGTAGATTGGGACTCATCGGGACTGATGGATTTAGCCTCTTGTAAATGTTTTTCTGTTTGTTTTAACATTTGTTTTGTTCACAATGTGGAAAGACCCTGAATTATATACAAACTCCACCAGGTACTTGGTCCAAGCAATCAGATTCTCTTTTTCCCCTTTATTATTGTTCTCGCTACATAGAAACTTAATTTTATCAGTTGCTTTTCAGTCGGGCCAATTTTGGAGGGGTCCTTGACCGACATCCCCTGGATGATAGGACGGACTCGGGGTACACCCACTCCACTGGAGGAGACCGAGTCAAGCACGCACGCTCTCTCTGCGGGCTGGCGGCTACGCAACAGGGCGAGTCCATGAGTCCGGGGGTCCATTCCTTCCCGAACTTGACATCACTCACCTTTTCGACGGTGTATCTGTGAGCTTCCATCCCCTACTCTTGAGAGAGGGGAACATGTGAACACAGTGTTTACAGCCCATCACAAGGACAGACAGATAAGGAAACGTAGTCCTTGGAAACTTTCTACCCCGTGAGGAGGGCTAACACTCACTGGTTAGAACCTGGCACAAGCATTCCAGATGTTGAGATGTTCAAACCCTTCCAGTCCAGCTCTGCTGCCACGACCTCTCCAGGAAGCCCCTGGCAACTCAGCAACCTCAGGGGAGACCCCGGAGCCTGCAGACCCTGTTCTAACGTTGCCGTCTGTCCTGACCGGCCAGGGTCTCCCTCACACTAAGTAGTCAGTATTTTGATTATCACACCTGCTGCTTCTTAAAGGTTCCATCACAGAAGGAGACCGACATACTAGGCCTTATGCATACACTACGATATCTCATTTATATTTAACAAATTCAAGAATATATATTTATATATATGATGGCCTTGGGTGCCTGAGTCTTCTCTTTGCAAATAACCGTTTTTGTTTTATATATAGATATAGATCTATATAGATATCTCGCTTAAATCACATAGATAGCAGACACTTTAGAGCAAGATGAAACAGATAAAGAGATAGATACAATAAATACACTTGAAATTTTTAACTTTGTTTTACAATTTATAAAGGAATATCATATAAAATGTTCAATTTGCTTCTCCCCCAAACCCTATTAAGATGACATTTTTCCTTCCTGTTTTTCAGTGAGGAAAGTCAGCACCAAAAGGTGCCGTCACCGGCCCAAAACCCCGTAGTTACGCATGGAAAAGGCCAGGACGTAGACGTCTGTGTCCGGGTCTGTGTGGTGACTCGGTCTTGGTCAAGGTAACTGCAGGAAGCACAGCAAGCGCGCTGTCTCAAGGGGCCGCTAAGACCCTCCTGGGGTTTTCTCCAGAGGTACAGGGCCTGCAAGCCGCGTCCTGAGTGAACAAGCATTGGTATGGAGGACTCGTAGGTCAAAGAATAAAACCAAATCTCTTCAACAGACTATTGTCTACAAAACTCAAAAGAATTTCTGGGGAAGGGACGCATGGGTGGCTCAGTCAGTTAAGCGTCTGCCTTCGGCTTGGGTCAAAGTCCCAGGGTCCATGTCAGGCTCCTTGCTCAGTGGGGCTCCCTCTGCCTGTGTTCCCCTCGCTTGTGCTCCTTCTCTCTCACACAAATAAATAAATTCTAAAAATCTTTAAAAATATTTTTAAAAAGAATTTCTGGGGAAAACACGAGGTGCATATTGAAATCAGAGGCTGGGCAAGGGGAAATGAAAGATGGCCTTGGGTGCCTGAGTCTTCTCTTTGCGAATAACCGTTTTTGTGTAACACTGATAAACCCAGCCAACAGCATTCTAGTGAGTCACTTCAGAGAGACTCCTATAAACTTTAATTTTCCTGGAATCTATGAAATAGAGGCAGAAAAAAAATGGGATTTTACTTCCCTTGTTCATTCTGTGTCTTAGCGGTTCTTAGAACATATTTACTCATGTATGAAACCGTTTACGAAGCACAGTGCAGTTTATCTTCTCTGCCACTCCCTGAATTGCCTCGAGACCCCTGACCAAGTATGATTTGCACTAAGCTACAGATGAGGACGTTAACGTGCACAGGGGTCCAGTTCTCATCCAATCAGCTGGCCATGCAATAACGGAGCCTATCCACCGAAAGCCACGGCTTCCACTGAACCACAACGCCTGGAATAGGCCACTGCACCTTAAAAATGCAGTTAGGAGGCGCTTGGGTAGCGCAGTCATTAAGCGTCTGCCTTCGGCTTAGGGCGTGATCCTGGAATTACGGGATCGAGCCCCACATCAGGCTCCTCCGCTGGAAGCCTGCTTCTTCCTCTCCCACTCCCCCTGCTTGTGTTCCCTCTCTCACTGGCTGTCTCTCTCTGTCAAATAAATAAATAAAATCTTTAAAAAAAATGCAGTTAGGACGCATCAAAGATTCAAACCAATCATTTAAAACGCCCTGCTTTGTTAAGCTCATTAGTGATCACTGGCATACTGGAGGACCCAGGAAGACTGTAAGGTCCTAATCACACTGGAGGGTATTTGGTTTCCTGTCATTTATATGTTGAATCTCTTTTAACAAAGGCTAAGCTTTATATAAATATTTATTTTTGGAATAGATTTGAGCCTGAGAAAGCTAAAGAAATAAGTCCGTCATTTCTAGGTCCTTCGGATAATTAGGAGGGGGCAGAAAGCGAATAATTGTACTTTCCAATAAAAAGTAAGTTCAGGGGCGCCTGGGTGGCACAGCGGTTAAGCGTTTGCCTTTGGCTCACGGCGTGATCCCGGCGTTCTGGGATCGAGCCCCACATCAGGCTCCTCCGCTATGAGCCTGCTTCTTCCTCTCCCACTCCCCCTGCTTGTGTTCCCTCTTTCGCTGGCTGTCTCTATCTCTGTCAAATAAATAAATAAAATCTTTAAAAAAAAATAAAAATAAAAATAAAATAGAAAGTAAGTTCAGTTAGTCATACCAACACTGCTGAAAATACCAAGGAATTCTTGATAAGACAGGAAAATATATATATATATATCTATAGATATATCTGCTATATGTGTGTGTATACATATCTATCATATGTACATATCTATCATATGTGCATATATATGTATAATCAGAGGCGTATAAGATAGTAAGGGATCACCAGACCAAAATCTAAGTGAAATCATGATCCTAACAAACAAGCCTTGGCCCTTAGAGAATTTGTCAAAGCTGAGAACGTGAGCTGCACTTTTCAAGGTTTGTGGAGTAGCAGAAAAAGGAGCTAGAGCTCAGGACCCAACCGACATGTGTCCAGATCCCCCCAAAACACAACCCTGAAAGAGCTGTAACTCCGGGGTAAGAACAGACTAAAAGCCGATCCCCATGCCCCACACCTCCACACGTCAACAGGAGATTTCACGGGGGCAGAGCCTGGGGGAAACGCCGCTCTTGCATAAACTCACAACCTGAAAAACTCAGACCATGAATTTAGTTTAAGATGACTGAGTCCACAGTGCCTGATAAAAACAATACCCCGGCTCCTCCTATTTCTGAAAGAATTCTTGCAACACTATTCCAAGGAAAATAAGCATTCATGGTAAAAATAATCAAATTGACAAAGAAAGCATCATTAAAAAAAAAGAGCAGAAACAACAGAGAAAGTAATGGCTCTACAAAGACTCCAGATGTAAGAAATCAGGAAAAGTTTCATAAAACCACCCGTCTCATAGCGCAGAGTTATAACTGGCTTGGAAATACCTCGGGAAACAGAGCCATTAACAATGTCCGGGCATGTGTGGAAAAGGAAACAAGGAAACTTTTAATACTGGAAGACACAATAGCCAAGATGCAAAATTCACTGGCTCTTTACCATGGCCCGGAAACTGCTAGAGTAGGGGGTAGTGTCCAGAAGGTTGGCTGGAAGCAATGATGCAGCATGCATCACAGAAAAAGCAACGAGGCGGAAATCAGGAAGGAACTTAACAACTCAGAGAACATGGGAGAAACGTCCACACACACCTACCTGGATCCCTGGCAGGAGAGGAGAAAGAACACGGAGCAGGGGCGATCCTATCGGGAAAATGATAAGGTCATGACTGAGGATTTCCCCTAGCAAAGACAGCAGGAAGTTCTCCAAATGTGTAGCAGGACCCACAGAAATAAACCCATACTTGAACATGGCATTGTGTACCGTAAGTATCAGAGAGCATTTAAACACGCATGCACACACGCGCAGGTGCACACGCACTCATAACCGTGAATAAGACAGCTTACCTTCAAGGGAGCAGAGTGATGCTGACAAGTGACTTGTCAGCAGAGCTCTAGAGGACAGATGCCAGTGGAATAAGATCTCCAATGCGCTAAAATAAAATAAATACTGACCTAGAATTCCCAAGGAAATGTCTTCCAAGAGCAGGGTCAAATAAAGACATTTCTTGACAAACAAAACGAAGAGAGTTTGTCAAGAGCAGATCCTCATTAAAGGATGTAATTAAGCCAGAAGAAGGTGAATATTAAGAAAGTGGTAAATATGTAGAAATAATAGAAATAGCATTTAAGGTGAAGAGAAAGATGCCAAATGCCAAATACAAGTCAAGAATAGCATATGAATTGCAAGAAGGTAGAAACGGAGTTAAAATCCTCAAAGGCAGTAATTTTCCAGGAGGTGGGAAACATTTTGGGTAAAACTTATACTCTGAAAAGCTAAATACGCATTTATTGATTTTCGGAGGAACTACCGAAAAAATAGCCACAACATGTTTAGCTAGGAAAGAAAAAAGAAAAAAAAACTGCAATGACAGGATAATCTCTCCAAAATAAGCCCCATTCAAATAATATCTATATTTATTATCTCTAAACCCATTTGCTTTTTTAAAAAATTTATCTCTACCCTTTGCAACAAGACTCGTGAGATTTTGATTCTGATGTGTGGGGTAACTTGTTTAATACATAAAGTCCATTATTTGTGATTTTTTTTTAATCACGTGACCATCCCCATCTCAACATCCAGACATCACCGTCCGGAATAACCGTGCTCCGATGCTTACACTTGAGGTAGGACTTCCTGACTCAGGGCCCGGGGTGGCATCGTAGGAGAAATCGGCCTCCACACAGGATCCGAGTTTCACTGCTAGCCTGTCACAGAAGAGCCGTCCTGGGCTGCCGTGTGTGTCACTGCCCACTAAACAGAGACGCGCCTACCCCATACCCCCTCACACCCAAGTGCGCCTTCAGCCAACCACCTGCTGTCTTCGCAGGTCTCTGCTCAGCTCCAGCGGCTCCAATCTCTGCTACAGTTCCCTTAAGGTAAAGTTAGTGCAGCCATGTGAAGTTCCTGCAAGACTCATCCTTTCTTGGCCAATGTCAAGGGGTCACTGATGCCATACTATGTGTCAGATAAGCAGTGATGGGCCTGGGCACGTTCCGTGCGCCATCCTTGGACGGCTCTGTCAGTGCACTCTCGTGCCAGCATCAATCTCATCACCGTCCCTCAGGACTCATGCCCCGGGCGCCCCTCCACACGGGTCCTGAGGATGCCTCTATGAGTCTGGAAAGGTCTGTTTCTCTGTCTTCTCTTCCTAAATGGAGAGTTTCCACAGACAGACAGACAGACTCCTAACCCACAGCGTCAGTCTACACCCTCTAAGGATTCTTCCCGTGCTCACTTCCGGCACACTCGGAAGCCAGCCACTCTGTGCTCTGTTCCCAAGCAGGTGTTTGACGGCTGCAGGTGAGCCAGTTAACGAACGTCTGGGGTGGACGTGGAACCCACCGTCCCCTTCCATTCCTGTGCTTTGAAGCCCGCTCGAGGGAGAAATGCGCATCTCCTCTCAGACTGAAGGCAAAGAGCAGGCATCACGCCATTCAGGGGTAGAGGTGAGGCTGGTTGTCCCCTTGCTGCATCAACGAGCATTTAATGACCACAGCTCAGAGCTATGGGTAAAACAGGAAAGAGGGTGGGAACTCAACCATTCTTCTAGGGCCTATTTTCAAGCACAGAAATCCATTCCAAGGGTTTTTCTACGAGCAGGGAAGCGACAGCCCCGCGTCAGTCAGCAGGGGCCCCTGTGTGTGGACACCAGTACGTGTGGTGAGGTCTGAAATCAGGGTGACCCCCCACGAGAGAAATAGCTCTGGAGGGCTGGGTTACATTCAAGACATGCACTAAATATTTTAACGTTTCTTTTTTAGCAAGTGGATAAAAAGTCTCCCTTGAGGCATTAAGCTTCTCTTTCCAGCTCCCTAGAAATTTCCCCCTCGGAAGAGGAAAGAAGCATCTGAGCGTGGGTAAGAGCCACCCCCTTCAAAGTGGGTAAGGACCCCGCTCATGGCAGGAACCCTGCTGTGCAGGGAAGGAGGGCGCTTGTTTCTTTTCCCTCAGGAAGGCAAAGGCGCAGAGCTGCCCACGGGAGAGAGCCTGCGGGACCAGGAAGGCTCGGGGAACAGCTCCCCCTTCTCTCCCATGCTGACCGCTGCCTCGCGCAGTGCTCCGTGCTGCTCCCTGCCCCTGCACACCCACAGGCTGCCCTCCCCTCCTTCTTCCTCCTCGGGCAGCTCCCACGGAAGGAAGGCAGTGCCCACGGGCCCCAGCTGGTTTTCCCAGGGCTCCCACTCACCTGCAACTCTGCAAACCTCCTGCCCTTCCCCCACTGCACCGACTGAAGCGGGAGGTCAAGGGCATCTCAACACCACCCCGAAGGTAACCTCCACAGCCGGGCTGCACCACGCGGGGTCTCTGGCCGCTGGGGAAGCCTCACCAGGTCAAAGATTTGGGGCCCGGGGCAGCTTGACACCAGGGAGAGGAAGCCCCCGCCCTTCTCTCTGTCCACTCCATCCCACTCTGGAGCTGGGAGGTGCTCTCATCCACCTCCCGTGAGCCCCCATTCCCAGGCCTTCCGGGCTACTGCCTGCACCTGTGTCCCCTGGACCTCGCAAGCCTGTCCCCCAACCTGGATCCTCCCCCCTCACTTAGTCCCCCCCCCCCACCGCCTCCCTTCTTTGCTGACACTGCCCAGCTTTCAAGAATGTTCTTGGCTGGGAAACCTTCCCACAGCTCTCCTCTCACACCCACGCCAGGCCCCCACATCATCCTCGGCATCCGTGGGCCTCGCCCTCGCCTCCTGACAGGGAGTTCCAGAAGCCGGGGACTGCGGGGCCCGTGTTTTTGCATTTCTAAAGCCTCATGCTCTTCCTGGGCTACAGAGAACTTCAGCCTTGAAAATGGAGTCTATCCACAAATAAACCAGAGTCAAGAGCTTTCTACATGGGACCTGTGGATAACTCAGATTTACCGAATCCATTTCCTCGTCTGTAAAGCAGAGCAGAATCAAAGAGCAACACGCAGCAACGAGAGGACAGTATCATTTCTCTATAAAGCCGGTCAAGATGTTCTGGAAGAATCCCCGTGTTTTCAAGAGCACGGGGCCTTGAGCCCTCCATGCTGACGGGGAGCGCGTGTCGTCACGAGTGCGGGAAGGGATCCGCCAACACACACCTACACGCTGATCTCAGGCCGCCTGCGTCGGCCGCCGCACCGGCAGAAACCAGCCGAGGGAAAGCATCGGCTCAGACACACCGAGCCACAGAGGACCGGCCACGGAAGTGTTTGCCGTGCTTGGAAATTAGAAACAGTCTGCGTGGAACACACAGATGGAAAAGCCAATTGCTCCACACCCACCTGCTGGAATATTACAGACACAAACGGGGCTTCGTAGTCCAGGAATACGATAGAGGGCCCCTTGGTATGCCCTGTGGCCTCATCTTCTTTGGTTTTTAAATATCTGTATACATGCCAAAAAAAATAAGTCTGAAAGTCTATGAATCCAGAATGTGAACAGTGGTGATCCCTGAGGAGTGTGACACTGGGCAACTTTTATTACTATACTTCCATTTTTATTTTTCTAAGTTTTAATTTTTATGTTTTTCTGTCTAAATACCACTGCTTGTTTAATAAGAAAAACATAAAATATATATATATATTTTTTTAAATGACCATCATAGAGGGAAAAAAAATAAAATACCAATTAAGCAATATTACCATGACCATGGACCTTTCTACTCACAACTGTTGTTTCTAAATATCATGAAGGAATTTAGATCCTGGAGCTATTTCTGGCCTGGACACCGCTGGGCTATATCTACTCTCCGTGGGAGGATGGGTGTGAGCTCCGTGGTATTTAGGAACCCAGAAATCATTCACTTGTAACCCCTCACCAGCACAGAGGCCACATTGCATTGTGATAGGAATTTCAAATATGAGTATTTTTTATTGCTTGAGTATTGGGTTTCAAAAATGCCCGAGCAGCACACAACATGTAATCAAGGAGCCTCTTCCAAGATATCTCGCCCTCACAGAGGCAGGAGCTGAAGGTCTCATTAAGGAGAGAGACTGTCTTATCTGTGGAAACAGGTTTAAAACACCGTTCACATAAACCCAGAGACAAAATTCGAAGCTCAGCTCAGCTCACAGTGTCCACACAAGGAACGTGTCAGGTGCGCTCAGGAGACGCTTGGAGAGCTTGGGTCAGAGCAGCCCCACAGCGTGGCTCCCGGCCTGACACCAGCTCTGTGAGGCCGACATTGGCTTCCCTATTTCACTGACGGGGAAATCTGAGCCTCCAAATGAGTCCAAGGTCACATCAAGGTGGACTCAGGATTATGTCTCTCCAGCTCCAAAACCATGCGTGTGCTAAGAATGGGGGAAAATATGGGCATTCGTAAGGAAAATTAAATATTCTTGAGCATGAAATATTGCCAGCAATAATTACAGGCTTCCTTTGCTCCATAAAGCCATCTCCTGTCCATACCCAAAGCTCGAGCCACTTGAGAAAACCTTTCGACACCACATTAGACTACAGGAAGATTTTTGTGGACATGCCACAGAGTCGCTCTGTGTTCCCAAGTAGGCTCCAGCGCAGGGAGCCATGTGACTCTAACCTGGGCTGCCCTGCAGGGTCCCCACCTGCTCCCACAGGCTTCCTACTACCTCCCATCCCTGAGCCCTGGTCCAGCACACAGGGCTTCTCCCCTTTGACTGGCCTTCCTGGGTCCTGCACCTGGCCGAATGAATCATTCCTTTCTGCCCTTCGTCCCCTCCGAAGGCTCCCCGTGGCCACGCCTTACCACAATATTGGATATTTATAGCACCATTTCCCAGAGGTCACTCATCCGGCATCCTTAAATATATCAAATAAATTGTAAAAGTAAAATATAAGCCACAAAGCCTCTAAGCACCCCTAAAAATATCATGAAATCAATGCATTAAACCTCATATTTTGTTCAGTGGAAAAGGCCTCAAATCCTTCTTCAGAACCTCTATGTTCTTCCTTTAAATGCAAAATTTTAGGTTTTCACTTACCCACCGCTTAGTGTTTCCCATACTGATTGCTGTCGTCTGTGCCGTGAGGGAAGTCACCAAGTCCCCGTCTTCTGCGTGGAATGCCTCAATCCCAGGCAGCGGGAGCCATCCCGTAGCACACAGATCGGGAGCATTTCTCGCTCAGACAAAAACACCACAAGCATCTTCCAGGATGGTTAAGTAGCTACACTTGCTGCAACCTGGGGAGAACGGAAGAGATGTCGCCCCCCTGCGCCCATGCACCCGACCCCTCCAGGTTCTCCAGGCCCCGTCTTTCTGGAGCAGAGGCACGTCTTGCACGCAGACTGGTGGGTAGCGTTTCAGGGCAAGCACTAGCGCCGCTGATGCATGAGACCCAACAGCCAGCAGCTCTCTCCTCAGGAAAAGGTTTGCAGGAGAGGACAAAGCAGCAGAGCAAAGCCCGTGTTGTGCAGAAAAGGAGGAGAGGGAGCCAGCTATTCCTGACTTAAAGGCAGCCTACCTTAACCCTTGAGGGGCCCCCAAAAGTTCCTAATGCGCAAGGACCTTCCCTTACCCCTTCCTATTTCACTGAGCAAGTAAACATGCAACCAGTAGCTTTCTTGGATTAAAGCTGGCCGTTTGATCTTAACTTGCTTTTCCACAGCAAAGGAAACACTTCCAAGCCAACAGTTCGAGAACCACAAGATGTCTTTCTGACTTAGAGTCGACCAGCAGGCCCTTGTTGCGAACACTGCTTTTAGCTACTCCCATTCCCTTGCACACATCACGACTCCTAATTTTATTATAAACCACCCATATACTCTACGGCGTGTTTGCCGCAAAACCAAAACATGTATTTTTCACACGTGAAACAACATCTTTTTCGATGAATATAGCTCTACATTTTAAAGTACTCTGTAAGCTTAGAGTTCTTGATATTATGGGCCAAGTAGGTTCTCACTTCCTGTTGTGATGTGAAATTCATACCAAGAATGTATGGCTAAGTCTTTCTAAAGGTAAAAAAAAAAAAAAAATCATGTAAATACGTAGCTCCCTCCCTTCTCCCCATTTCTGTAAATCACACAGCATTTTCTCAGCGACTGGCACTGAGAACCTCGTTCCTTTTCCCTCCTTCCTTTCCAGCCACACCCCAACACACACACACTCCACTCCTATGCCACCTGTCCTCCCCAGAAGGTCTTCACCATCTTCTGCATGGAAGGTCATCGTGGCCTCCCACTTCCTGGTGACTCTTTGTGTCCTCCTCACGAGACTGCAATTCACCCACTCAAGATATGGCTTCAGCGACATCAAGAACCTCTTCGAAAGTCTCCAAGGTCTCCAGAATCGGATCCAGTTCCCTGCGGGGACTGTATGGTTGGGGATGGGGTTAACGGGACCCGCCGCCGTGGAGAACCAGCAAGAGAAGGGCAGGAGGGGCTTCAAACCTGTGGGGAGGCAGGGAAATAGCCTTAGTTTCCCAGAGATCTACAGGCAATACCAACATATATCTGTACATGCAGATATAGATACAGATACAGACAGCTTTTCCGTGTCGGTACCAAAATTGCACAGTCCTTGTGCAGAGGTCAAACCTCAGTAAACCCCCCCGCCCCCCAGTGAACTACACCCTCGAAGATGACAATGATGCAGTTTTTAAAGATGGCTGCATCTGAATTTTCGTGAGGCAATACTTCCTAAATATCTGTGCTAAGATCTTCATAGAGCATTTCTTCCTCTACAAATTGTACTTTAATTAATTGCTTAATTCTCCTGCTATTGTTTTACTTAATAACACATACATATCAAAATATGTTGTTTTGCTATTTCATTTTGCCTTTTTCTTTGTATTTAAATTATCATTTTTATTCCTGTAACTGTTTTCTTATATTGTATAATTTCTTATATCATTATGTGTTTTTATATTATTTCAGCTTTCAGAATTGTCTAACACATATGGTTGTCTGATTCTGCTATTTATTGTCATTATATTTTATTATCTTATACCAATTTATTGCTATTTTCTCTTTGTATGTGTGTGTGTCTCTCTCTCTGTCTGGTATTTTCTTAGCTAACTTCATCTATTTATTTCATGACATTTGAGTAGGTAAGAAGTACTCGTGTTACAAAATTCAAGAGGTGCAAAATAACATATAATAAATGTAAACCTGGCTTTTATCTCTGTGCCCTATTAACCAGGTTGTCAGTTTCACGCATCTCTTTCCACAGATAATTTTTGTACGTAGAAACATATACATATAATCAAAAGTACAGATTATAGAATTATATGGAAATACTATAGAATTACAGTATTTTGTTTCATATATACTGTTCTGCATATTGATTTCTCATCTAACAACATATTTTTGCAAACTTCCAGAACAGTACATTTATGGTATTTTATGCTTTTTAAAAAAGAATAGACTTTATTTTTAGAACAGTTTTAAGTTTATAAAAAAAATTTCACAGAAAGTATAGAAAGTTTCTGTATCCTCCTTCTCCTGCACAGTTTCTCCTATTACTAACATCAGGTGGTGGTCTGGTATATTTATTACAATCAATGAACCAATATTAATACATTATCATTAATTAAAGTTTACAGTTAACATTAGCAGTGACTTTTGGTGTCGTCCATTCTGTGGGTTTGAACAAACGTGTCAAGGCATGTGTCCCGCATTACAGTGTCCTACAGAACAGTCTCACTGCCCTAAACATCCCCCATGCTCCACCTGTTCACCCCTCCCTCCCTCCTAAGCCCTGGCAACCACTGGCCTTTTACAGTCTCTGCCTTTTCCAGAACGTCACTGAGCTGGAATCATCCAGTATTTAGCCTTTTCAGATGGGCTTTCACTTAGTTATATGCCTTTAAGTTTCTGCCATGTTTTTTCAAGGCTCAATCGCTCATTGTTTTTATCAGTGATGGGTATTCCACTCTATGGCCCCACCGCCGTTTCTCTGTCCATTCACCTACCGAACAACATCTTAGCGGCTTCCAGGTCTTGACAGTTACGAATAAAGCTGCCGTGAACACTTGCGTGCAGGTTTTTGTGCGGCCATAAGGCTTCGGCTCATTTGGCTAAATACCTCATGATGAAGAGGGGGATCACTGAAGACTTTTAGGGCAGTGGAACTTCGGACATAACACGTTATCAGAACCCATAGGATGTACAACAGAAAGAGTGAGTCCGAATGTAACCTGTGGACTGTGGTTAATCCTAATGTATGGGTATCAGTTCCTCGACGGTAACGAGTGTACACACCAGGGCAAGATGTAAAGAAGAGCGAAACTGTGTCTCCAGGACAGAGTCTGGGGACTCTGTACTATCCGCTCGATTTTTCTACAAGCTTTAAACTGCTCTATGAAATAAAGTCCATTAATTTAAAAAGGGATATTTGAAATTAATATTCCAAGAGACTCAAATAGCTATACTTTTTTTGCAGCTAGATGCCAGGAATAGAATCCATCTTCCTTATCATGAATCATTCCCAAGCCATAGACCTGCCAGGACGCTCCGGGCCAAGTGAAGCTGTGGAAAAACTGCTCTGGGGAATTTCCTTCCTTGGACCACACTCGAAATCTGAAAACCTCAGGGTTCTGCTTAGTTCACTATCAGTCGGTCTCACTGCCAGTAATGAAATTATCCAACAATTGCAGAAAATCTTCCCTGGGCTGCAGACCCTCCTTTGTGATTTACGCATGTTTTCTCCCATCTTTACCACAAACACTTCACTTCAGTACCATTACTCCCACTGTGCAGATTGGGAAACTGAGCCAAAGCCACGAGGAACCTGCCAGGTTTATACAGCTAACAGAGGACAGTTCTGGAAATCAAACTCTACCCTGCCTGATGACAAAACCCTCGACTCTTTCCAGTATCCTTCACAAAACCCTAAAGCCTGGATGCCTTTCAAAGTTGATATTCCAAATTATATTCTTTTATTCCCAGCTAAGTAGCTACTAAGTAATTCAGTAGGAAAAGCCTATGATTAACATTTCTTACTCCTAAAGCCGTGGAAACTAGAGATAAAAACTCTCGTTTCATACTTATAAAAAAATTAGTTCAGTGGATTGTCCAACGTTCTAGAGGTGCCCAGGGGCAGGGACAATTTTCTTGACACCAAATCCATTGTTCTAACCCTTGGAGTAATGGGACCCCTGGAGACGTGTCTTCTTTCCTCCTTACTGTCAGCTACCCTGTCAAGTTTGAACTTTCATTCAGTTCCAAATTTAGAAATAATATTTCACATCCATCCACAGCAAGCACCTCTCCTGAAATAAAAGAAAATAAAAAGGATTTGGAGACCACTCTTCAGAGACTGTAAATTTCCGTTGAAGTATTAACACAATCTATTAGGCCCCATTATACTCAATTGTGCAGAAGAAGGAAGCCCACTCCACAACATGATTTCATGGCATTTTGATGTGCGATTTGCTCGGCACAACGATGAACGCAAGGACTGAGGGATGGGGGCCTGGCAAGCCAACGGCTCTCCCGTGATGTTTACTTCCCAGGCTTAAATGAGCTCAGTGCTCGCGAATGATTTGCCTCGACACTGGAATCCAATTGGAGTCTGGAATTACTGTAACTGTTTTCAGCTTGGGCGATTTAATCAGCAAAGCTTGAATAGCCTAATATGCATGTACCGAGCTGATTCCAGACGGAACAGCCTGATTTACACACACTCCTCACAGACAAGCGTTTGCGGCGGGGCACGGCATCTGTTTGTGGGCATCTTCATGACGCGGGTGCCCGCGGGGATGTGTCGGAAGAACTAGTCTGTGCTTCCTCCCAGGAAGCCCAACAGACAGACAGACGCAGGGGGCAATTCAGAGGAGAGGGGCTTTTGGCCTTATGAATTTCTTTTTTCTAAAGACTCTCAAAATCATTCACTTATTGGCTTAACAAATAACCATGTGTATGTGTGGTGTCTCAAGCGTTGTTCTGGGCCCAGAGAAGCAAAGGCAGGAGGTAAGGAAAATGAGAGAGAGAGAAACACGGTGTGTCCCCTAAAGCACGGGATAAAACTGTCCTTTGATATTAACAGTTCAACACAATCTATTAAAAAAAAATGTTTGCCTTTAAACATTACCATTGGAATGCGGGTTTCTCACGGCTGTGTGGTAGAATAGGCATTAAAATAGTCACCGAATTTCATTTTTCCATGGCCACCATATTTTACACTTTGTCCTCCCACCCCTGCTTCTCACCCACGGCAGACGAAATGCCCTGGCCTCCTGGCCTCCTGGCCTCCTGGAAGAGAGGGAGGAGGGTCAGGAGGACGAACCGACCTGTCAGCCTCCTTCTGGCTCAGCCTCTGAAACCCTACACCCTTAGGAGAACACAAGAGGTTCCAGACAAACTGCTTAAGGAAGTGGAGGTGTAAGGAGAGCTTCTGCCAGTCAGGAAGATTCTCCAAGGTCGCAGAAAGAAAAGAGAAAGGGCGGAGGTGGGGCTGTGGGTGGCGGCGCCTCCTGTTCCCTGAATCCTCGCAGGAACCCCCACGAGGCAGCAAACCCAAGGCAGGTGAGAGCTCGAGCGTGGGTCTGGGAAGACCTGGCTTTGCACGCGCTGGCAGGATGCGGGTGCGCCGCCGTGACGCACGGAGGCAGGAGACCCCGTCCGCCGGGCGCCCAGTCCTGGAGAGAGTGACCGGCCGGAGGGTGGGGTGGAAAACGTAATCCCTCCACGTGGGCGCAACGCGGGAGGGCCCGAGAGCGGACGTCTCCGCGCACAACACTTGGGGGCACGGGGGACTCTAGAACGAGACGCCGCGCATGCCCACCACATGGCCTCTGGCTTGTAGCTACCACAGAGAAAGAGCGCATCCCTGCCCGTCCGACACTGTGCCAGCCGCATTGATGCGAGACCACAAACAAAAAGTTACACTGCATTATAGAAAACCAACAAGAAAATCCTTTATTTCCTGCAACATCTGAGTTCTGGGCTGAGATCTATAGCTATTACACCTGATTAGTAAATTCTCAGGAATTCAAAAAATATGAAGTTCTAAGTCCTTCTCCCATCCCGAAGTTCTAAAAATGGTATCATAAAAAGCTCATAAATTCTATAAAAGCTGTTAGTGTCCTATCTGTCCCTCTAAGCAGCTCTCGAAAAGCAAAGAAACAAAGGAAGCATCTTTGAATAGAATTACAGTCTTTGAAGGGGAAGTCACCCTGAAAACCACTTTGTAGGCACAGCTGATGTGTATGAAAGACATATTATATACATATAATTATATTATATAATATAATCATTTAATATAATCTATTATATATAATATAATTATATTATACACTATGTCTCTACATATAGAAAGAGAGAGAGAGAAACCAAGAGAGAGACAGACAGAGAGACAGAGACACAGAGAGACACAGAGACAGGTTTATTTTAAGGAATTGACTAGGACCAATGAAGGCTGGCAAGTCCGAAATCTGCAGGGCAGGTGGCAGGCTGAAGACCCAGGGAAGAGCTGATGCCTCAGTTTTAGTCTGAAGGCCATGTGGAGGCAGAATTCCCTCTTCCTCAGGGAGTTCCCTCTATTTTTCTCTTGAGGCCTTCGACTGATTGGGCGAGGCCCACCCAGAACATGGCCGATGATCTGCTTTACTCAGACTCTGATTATAAATGTTAGTGTCACCTAGCAAAGACCTTCGCAGTAATGTCTGGACTGGTTTTTAACCCCGCATCTGGCCAGCACAGTCCAACCAAGCTGACACATAGAATAAATGGTCCCAGTGTGAGGGCTGGGAACCAGGCCCCTGCTACTGCCTGGTCCAGCAGCCACGGCTGGTGCTTGCTCTACCCAGCTGGACTCTAGGTGCCCCACTTCTCACTACACTTTTGCTGGACCCCGTGACTCACCCAGTGGGGGAGCCCCAATCTTCCTTCCTGAGCCCTCTCACACCAGTCCCTGACCCTGGGTGAGCCCCAGGAGGTATGTGGGGTCCCAGGCCCCCATGAAGCAGCTGTGAGCAGGCCTGCCTGCAGAGGGGATGAGCCCCAAACACCCACACCTGCTCGTGCCACCCCTGCTTGGCCTGTGACATCCCCGGGTTTTCCCGTGGAATCACCTGCACCTACTGCCAGCGGCCCGAGTGTGTTTGCGAAATTTAATTTTAATGATAACAATGAGGATGACGGGGTGTAGAAAAAAGCTGGCTTTAGTCCCCATTCAGCTCTATTTCTTTCTAAGATTCTAGAACTAACTAGAATAAACACACTGAGGCCTGGACACAGATGGTCACCCTTTCACCTGGAAGGTAAATAAATTATGGGGGTTCAATCTAATTGACTTAATAAACCTACGTATGTACTTTTAGCTCCAGTGCACCCACCAAAAGAGGAAAATCAATTCATTGCAATAGAAATAACCAAAATGACTGTGACCTTTTTCTGGAAAGTCTCATTTTAACTTGCAGAGAATATGAATTGGCGATTTAAACATTCTTTAAAAATAAACGAAAAACTACTTCTTTACAAAACAAAACAAAAAGCAAACAAACAAAGAACGCTGACAAAGCTAACTGTACCCCGAGAGCACAGAGCAGTCCTAAAGGTAGCTGCGTATCAGTGTGACTTACTCATCGGTGGGGCATAAAACCCCAGACAGATTTTGCTAGTGATAACGAAAGATTGTTCCAAATCTTCTACCCTCACGCGATGACGAGTATTAAAGAGTTTTCTCGGATTGGCAGGACTTCTGTTGTGGATTCATTCACAGATGTTTTGCTGAAACAA
Source organism: Ursus americanus (assembly GCF_024610735.1). Lineage (NCBI taxonomy): Eukaryota > Metazoa > Chordata > Mammalia > Carnivora > Ursidae > Ursus > Ursus americanus. Next base: position 82,314,778 of record NC_142133.1, on the reverse strand, counting down.
AAAGTGGACATAAATTGAAAATCTATAAATGCACTCATTTGTAATGAATTGGGGCTGCTCTTAATTAGTACAGGGGAAAAATTGCAAGGACTTTTTTGGCCTTGGACAAAAGTATCTGAATTCTTTTTTTTTTTCTCTTTAAATGAGCATGTATCATGCTTTTATTTTTTTATTTTTTTTAAAGATTTTATTTATTTATTCGACAGAGATAAAGACAGCCAGCGAGAGAGGGAACACAAGCAGGGAGAGTGGGAGAGGAAGAAGCAGGCTCATAGCAGAGGAGCCTGATGTGGGGCTCGATCCCACAACACCGGGATCACACCCTGAGCCGAAGGCAGATGCTTAACCGCTGTGCCACCCAGGCACCCCTGTATCATGCCTTTAGAGCTCTGTGCAGAGACGGCATCAGCGGTGACGACTGGAGGTTGAGTCTCCTCGGCATGACACATGCTCACATACTTGACAGCTACTAGAAAGTCCTACAGTTTTGCGAATCCCAGGAAAGAGGAATGAAGACATTTGTGCTATTAGAAGCACCCATTTTGTTAGAACTCTACTAAGAAAATCTTTTTTGTTTCTTCCTGTGCCCCATTTGCAAAGAGGCAAGTGATTAAATTTGCTTCACCAAATTAAACTCCCTCCAGCTTCCTGCTGGGCACTGGGGAGCCGTTCTGGGGTATCACCTGCAGAGCAGCTGCTCCTTTCCCCACGGCCTGAATATCATTCCACGGCGTCAGCCTCCTGACACGCTGTCGGAAGTTTTGGTTTGCCACAGGGCTACTCTGGTTTGTGGGGAAGTGGGAAAAGCCTGAGGACCATGACCCAGGCACAGCAGACACCCCAGTGATTCAGGAGAACGGCTGTTGATGAATAGGACGTAAAAAGGCGATTCCAAGAGGCCAGAGGGAGAGGGAGGGAGGGAAAGAGAGAGACAGAGCCAGACAAGACAGAGAAGAGAAGGCAGAAGAAGGGAGGGAGGCGGTGGAGAAGAAAAAGTAGAGATCCATTATTTTCTTTCTCTGAAGGTTACATCAACCGGCAGTCCGCCTTTAGCTGGGAACTAAGGCGATGCTTGTAGGAGCCGCCCAAGTACCCGACAGGAGCTGGGCTTCTGCTGGCAAGTGCTCAGCTTGCGTGCGTCTTCACCAGCAGCCAGCTCCCCGCGGTGTCTCTGCACACAGATGTACACGGGATCGGGCTACCTGGGGCTATAGGGCCAGCACGAGTCTCCTCCTGCATGATCACGGGCATGAGCACGGTAGCCAGTCGAGCACCACGGTTTTATGTAAGCCAGACTCTACCCACCGACAGTTATGGATAGAGGTTTAGCGAGGAAAGAGCACGTCTAGATCTCATCACATGTTACAGCGAGTGCGACCCTTCCCATGGTTGCCCACCCTGTCATCTCAATGAATGAAGACCCCTGTTCCCAGCCTGTTCAGTTTATGAGCGGAAAACATGGCTGCATTTTAACTGACACAGAACAGAAGAAAGACCACAAAACGAGCACATGCCAGGACTTGGTAAGGAAAGGAAAATAACACACGGAACTTAAAAAAGAAAACCACCAAGGCTCATTTGAACTTATTCTCAGCACAACAGTACCACTAAAATCCTGGAGGTGCCCCTGGGGGTCAGGATTCTGGGCGCTTAGGACTCTAAGCGGTACTCAATCATTAGGGACAAAAAGAATGTACACTTTTTGTTCACCATGCTACACTTAGTATCACAGAAAGGACGCAGGTCACTCGGTATCTGCATGTGTGTAGTAAGAACGACTGTTCAGGTTTGTTTCATTTTTAGGGTTATTGGAATCCACATTTCATTCATTGTTGCAGTTGCAAAACTGCATTCCATAAATGTAAGATGATCGGGGACCCACCAGGCATTGCTGATACAAGAATAAACAGGACAGCCTCTCCCCTCCAAGAATTCGTTCTAGACAAAGGGCTTTCAACTGTTTCTCGATGCCTCCTCTCGGTCTCCCCCACGCACGCTGTTCATGGCCCACGGACGCGGCACCTGCTACAAACCTGATTCATTTTGCATCCCTGACTCTCCCTGCAGATTATGAAATCCCTGAGGATAGAAACCAAGCCTTTTAAAAATACTGTGGTTCTCTGGCATATGAGACAATATCGTGAACATCACCTAGTCAATCAACTCCTCTTAGGATGGATTTTGATACAGGCTCCGGAGTCGGGCAAATCTGCGAGAGCATCAGGCTCTATGAATTGCTGACTGTATGACATAGGAAGGCCACTCAGCATCCAGAGTCTCAGCTTCCTGTTTGAAATAAACGTCCTAATCCTCATGTTATCAGTCTGCCGTGAGGATTAAAGGAGGTAAATTGAAGGAGCCCTGCAGGTCGTAGGCACAAGCTTCACCTTTTCTTTCCTTTTTTTTAACTTCACCTTTATTGGGAGATAATAGACATATAAAATTGTAAGATATGAAAAGTGGGCGTGGTGATGATTCCATATTAGCATACGTTATAACAGGAGTCCCCTGTCTCACTAACACATCTACCACTTCACGTGTTCATCTGTGTGTGTGGGGGGGGGGAACATTTACGTTCTACGCTCTTAGCAAATTTAAGTTATACAATACAGTGCTGTTTACTGGAGTCACCATGTTATACAGGGGATTCTCAGACCTTATTTATTTTACGGTTGAAGTGTGCACTCTCTTACCAGCCCCTGGCAATCGTGTTTCTGCTCTGTTTCTATGAGTTTGACTTTTTATTTAGACTTCGCATGTCAATGATACCAAGCAGTGTTTGTCTTTCTCTGCCTGGCTTATTTCACTTGGTATAATTCCTTCCCTCAAGGTCCATTCAATTGTTGCAAATGGCAGGGTTTCCTTCTTTCTCGTGGCTAAATAATATTCCATTTTATATATAGGCCACATCATTCATCTGTTGAAGGACAGCCAAGTTATTTCCATATCTTGCTGTTTTTCTTTCTTCTTTCTTCTCATTCCAATATCGTACAGTTTAGGAAGGTCTAAATATTAACTGACACCTTAAAGACATGAAAGTGCCAGTCTCTTGATGGGACTGTGTTTTGGTTTCTTGCTATTCTTTTCCTATAAAGTCAGGAAAATCCTCTTAATTTAAACAAGAGAATGGTTTGAAAATTTAGACACATTCACACTGATTTATGAGATCTGCCCTTAATCACCGATACTCGGTCTATTAATCTCTGCGCTTCTGGCCTCTTCTGGGGATCTCCACGGACCCTCGGACCATGTCTGAGTCATCTGAGAGGCAACGTCCAGAGACTCTGTGCTGCACCTTTCGGGGGCGAACCCCCGGGTCCCACTGTTCTGACTTCTCGGACTTTTTTGTGTGCATGTGTTAAGCTCACAGGCCCACACCTCGTGCTGAAGGGCAGCGGAAGAAGAAACTGGCTTTGCTAGCACTTCTCACAACACCGTCCTCTCATGACGAGATCTCATGAGAACGACGATCGTCCCGTGTCTCGGTGCTGAGAATAATGCATTCTGACACAGCAGCTGGTTTGCTTTTAGGCTGTGGGCACCAGGAATTCCGTGATGGGTCATGTTCCCTTTTTGGCTTTGGCTACTTGCTAACTCAAAGCCAAATGCTTGCCCTTCGACGAATGTGGGGGCGCCATGGAAAGCATGTGAAGGACCAGCTTAACTACGGTCCCACTGGTGTTTTCTACGCTTATTTATTCTCTGTCCAGAATTTCTCCCATTTGTATTTTAATCTCTTATGTTATGCACCTTTCTTCATGGATCAGAACTTCAAAGAGCCTTTCTTTCACCCTGGTGTCATTACTGGGTGGCCTGTCCACCTGCAGGGAAGGGTGTCCTCCGGAGGCCATGAAGACCTGGCCCGAAGAGGAAGGGCAAGGCCCGGGCTCAGACACACAGGATTTTGTTCTGTGTTCAGGGGACCAGGGGGTCTCTGAAAGGTCTCGGGCAGGGTCACAAGCATGCAGCGCTTCGCGGGGGGGAGTGCTCTCCAGACGTGCAGACGTGGGAGCCGTTACCTGAGCTGCTGCTACCAGCTCCAGAGCCCCGAGGTGAGGCCTGAGGCTGCGTGTCCAGGAAGCTGCCAGAAACGATGCCAGTGCTGGTCGGGGACAAGGTCTGACAGCAAGAGAACAGCCTGAGGAGAGACAGACCAGGCAGAAGCTGTAAACAGTGCGTGGGGCGGTAGGGTCGGGGGAAGTGGGAACTGGGACCATGGTGCATCCTCCCTTGACCAACTCCCCCGGCGGCCAGGAGGGCAGCCTGCCCCCGGCAGATGCCCAGGGCTCTCCCTGCGCTCTGTGTCAGGGTCCATGGGAGCCCTGGCCAAGGGCCAGCTCTGCCATTTGGCATCTCTCCCTGCTGGCTCCTTCTGCAGCCAGAGGCGCCGTCGCTCACGGAACACCTGGCTCCTCGCCACCTGCACCCGCAGCTCCCATAGCCGAACACCTGCCCGCGTGAGGGCTGCGGCCAGAGAGACGCGGGGCTGCGGAGCTGCGGGGCTCCAGGGCAGGAGCGTGGCACCGCGGTGGCTGAGGCTGCAGGAGAGGGTGTCCCTCGGGGGACCTGGGGAGGAGGCAGCTGGCACCCCAGGGTGTCTCTGGAGAGCTGTGGCTCAGGCAGGTGGCTGGGGAGGAGAAGGGGAGAAGCGCTGTCTGAAGGGCAGCTGTGGCCGGTGGCGAGCAGGACGCGTCACGAGAAGGGGATGGTCACTGCCTCAGCTGGAGCTGAATGCTGAGCGGTGGGGGCGGCAGGTAAAGAGCAGAGGTGTGCACACGGAAATTGCTGGAATGTGTGCCTTCCACCCCGGCCTTCCTCTGAAACAAATGCAGCTAACAGTTAAGCTGAAATCGAATCTGGTTTTCTTTACAGCAGATAGAGGACATGGCTGTATTTTAGGGTTTGGTGAAGAGCTGTTAAAAAACAAAGTTTCCTCATTTTGGTGAGAGTCCCACTTGGATGCTTCTTTTCCTGCGTTCAATTAAGCCACCGGAATTCCTGTGATTTGTAAAGCCCTTCACTGCAAAATGAGTCATCCTGAGTGACATGAGGGATTATTAGCATCAAGATCTACTCTTGAGTAGGAGCTCGCAGGGGTGAATGACTTACAGACCCGCACGGCAGACACGGCGTCCTTCATCCCGCGCAAGGCATCACTTCTCGCCCAGCACTGGTTTACGACGCTGAAATATATATACAGTCAAGAGTTGTCAAAACGTTAACTATTTGTCACATATCCTGGGAGGGGACACTTGAGTTTCAGGCGCAACAGCTACCCTCCCATTCCCTCGGAGCCTACAGGTCATCCCTCCCCTTGTCAAAGAACCTGAAGTTGTTGGGTCCTTAGGGAAGACATGTCTGAGATTTAATGCCGCAGGGACACCCATATGCGGGTGAGTCTGATTCTTTAAAGCCATGTTCATATGTAAAGAAGAAAAATTCTCAAAAGCCAGAACAAGATATTTTGTTTAATTTATTTAGATTAGGGAGCCCGTCAGAAACCTGAGATGCGGGAGCAGTGGATTTCGAAATGAGCCTGCAGGGGTGCATGCGGCCCACGGCGGGCAGACGCCGGATGGACGAGACGCAGAAGCAGCGAGAAGTTAAGTTGAAACACGAACAGACGGTGCCAGACACGCACATGTCCAGTGACTGGGGTGACCCAACAGCACTCCTGTCCTTGTCCTCGCTCCCACCAGCCTTCCCCACTCCGTCCTGCCTCAGGGGGGCTCCGGACAACTCTGGAACTCTGGTGAGTCTGACTGGGATGTTTCTGTTAAAATCTTCTGGAGAGTGAGAACGTACTTGGCGTCATGTCTGCAAGTGCAGCCAACACACACACACACACACACACACACACACACACACACGGCTTCCCACAGAGATCTTCTCTCTCTTGAAGCCCATTTAAAACATACGAACAGGGGCATCTGGGTGGTGCAGTCAATTAAGTGTTGGACTCTTGGTTTCGGCTCAGGTCATGATCTCGGGGCCCTGGGATCCGGCCCCGTGTCAGACTCTGCCCTCAGAGCTCAGTGCAGAGTCTGCAGGGGGTTGTCTCCCTCTCCCTCTGCTCCTCCCCTGCTCTCTCTCTTTCTAAAATAAATAAATAAAATCTTTTAAAAACAAAACATACGAATGTATGCTTGCTAATTACATGCTTTAGCATAAAAAAGGGTCCTTTGAAAATTAAGGGACACATGCTTCACATTTTCTATGTCATCGTATACTTTACAATACTGCTCTGTGTCTATACACCGTTCTGGACACGCATAAGGGAGATTTCTTCACTTCCGTGCATAGACAAGGAAACAGTCTCAATGCAAATACGTGACCTTCCCCAGGTCCCCTCCAGTAAAAGATCACAGGAGTACTTTGCTTCTGGTACTGGGGGCCGTGGCGATCCTTGGGCGCAGACTGTCAGGAAAGACGCTCCTGGAATCGCACAGGGCATATTGCCCACCCTCCTTAACAACCTCCCTGCTTCCAGAAGGGAAGGAATGCCAAGCACATTTCCTTTCTAAACGAGTATGTATCTCTCTCCCTCGCCACACTGGGAAACATTCTAACATGATTCTTAGAAGAAAGCTATTCAAGAAGGACTTTACAGTATTTGTTTCTATGAGCCATCTCCTTGTTTGACACATGGTACTAAAGTCCTGCACATGTCTGTTTCTCCCCACCGGCCAGGAGTTCTGCGAGGACGAGCATCTCGACTTCCCTCCATAGCCCCAGAGCTCCAGTACATGGCCCATTATACGTGCTTGTTAAATATACACCCAGCGGTGGGAGAAGACATACCCTTCATAAATGATCTGACCATGGTAGCTGGGACACCGTTGTGCTTAATAAATACCTCTTAAACATACGAACACGTACACGAATGATTGCCGGATATTGATACCCGCTAACAGAAAATACGGAGACACGAAGTGATGGGAGATGAGCTGTTTGTAAAACATTAAACAGATAAATTGTTCTCTTTACTTGTTTGATGGGTACCATGTTTTCTGCAGCTAAATAACCAGGACTCCTGACAAGTAATCCCGGCTTCAATCAGAGTGCCATCCGCGAGTCATCCCAAACAAGATTGGCTCCCAGTGGAATTACGTGAACTGGTAGGGACAGCACATTTTAGGCACAAAGTATGACTCCATTATGGCAGCACCGCCATGAACCCCTGGCTAGAAAGTAGACAGCAGTTAGCCCCATAGCAGGCTGGGTATGGGATCTCAAGTCCTGAGCTTTGGTTTGGTGTTGTCATGCTCAGCTTTACGGACAGAAACAAATTATTAAATCCTATATCCTCACGGAGCCCTCCACAAATGTCATTCGTGACAGAACTCTCTCAGCTCACGTATGGGTGAAGAAGAGAGAGTCGGAATTTTCTGAGATCGAGTTGCTGTGTAGTTTGGTATCTACGTTTCTTTTCAGACACCAAGTTCAGTTGAAGGTAGGAGATATCACAGACCCTGAATAACAGAATTCATCATCAATGAGGTATTCTATAATGTACTATATTACTTACTGATGATCCCCAATGTGCTGTCAAGTCCCGATACAGCTGAAATCGCAACGTTTTATAAATAGCATGAGTAATAGGAAGAGCGAAGCTGGCCTGGCTTAAGTAGGACATGTTACCATGGAACTGACAGCCTAGCCAGCCTTGCCAATATCATTCCCTGCTGCTCCCTGCTCAACGAGGACAACGCAACTTTGTAACTGTTTCTACTGGATTTTGTGCTCTTGAAATTTCATGTCTAGTTTCAGCTAGGTCCCTCACATATCAAGCAAACTCGAAGTAATACTAGTAAGCCGGGTTTAAAATTTACTCTCTCTCCTTTCCATCTCTGATCCAGAAAATATTCAGACAAGGACTTCCTACACTATGAAGGCAAAATAATCATATCTCCGGGAGAGATGGCTAAAATGTCTTCTTTCCTATATTCTACCTCAATTCCCACAGTGTCTTGGCCCATTTTTGTCCAAGTGCTTTATAATCATGCAGGAGTTTCATAAAGTACTTCTCAAGCTCCCACTAACTTGAGGCACGGGTGGGACGCACTGAGCCATTTTCCCAAGGACGGAACCGTGGCTCATACAGGGTAAGTGTAAGAGCCTGGTCTAAGTTTATAAATTTAGTAAATGGGTATCCCAAGCCATAAAGTCAGAACTTCTCATTCAAAATCACGTGTACTGAGTGCTCTCAGCACACACTCACTGTGCACTAGAGTGTAATGTGTGTGGAAGTGTGCTCATAGCGCTGTCTCTGTCGCACCCATAAAAGCAGTGTCTACACCCTCTAAGTACACTGCGGAATATTTAGCACTTAAAATCTTGAATCAATAGTTCCAACTAGTTCCTAAAGAATATCGTTGTAAAGAGAATATGTCCTCTGCTTTTTCTTAAATAGCAATCTGGATACCACACATTGTCTTTGGATTTAGGGCGGATCGCTTGGGGGGAGGGGCGGTTGCATGATTCTCATATTTTGCTTCTGGAAAATATGACCAAGTTCAGATATGATTTATGTCAGTGGAGCAGGAGTTTTTATATCTCCCGTATACTTGAATTTGTGCTATAGAACAGCTAACCATTTTTGTCCCGGGCACAATAGGACGCTGTAGCGTTGCTGTAATTAACATTAGCACGATACACAAGATACAGCTGAGGGAGCCGAACTAGTAAACGCACGACCAGGAAATACTATAAATATCTTTCCTTTTATGCCTCGGATCCTATTCTTCACCGTTAGAACCAAAAACACACACCAAAACTTCACTCATGCTGTCATTTATTCACGCAGAATACTCTCAGATCTCTCGTTACTCTCTGCTTACAAGAAGGTAAGTAGAGGCACACCGTCCAGCATTAGGAACGACAGGGCTAGGTCCTGGGAAAAGTGCTAAATACGTGAGGACGAACTTGTCATTGCTCCCAGAAAAAGACTGAGGACAAGACACATGCACCTCGCTGTGGGGCGACGTGAAGCTATTTTAAACCTGTGGAATTATCACTATGGCCTCTCTAAGATAAGAATTCCACCGGGAATCAGATCCCGGGTGGATTTGTTCCCGGGGTCCAGGGTGCACACTGTGGGGAGGGTGATGGGCACCCACACTTCCCTACTCACCCACTTCTTTGTAGACACCTTGGACATGCCCACCTGTTGCAGAGGGTGATGGATGCTTCCTCTGGAAGGTCCTCAAGTTGCCCACTTTAGAGATCTAAGAAGCCCTCAAATTCTATAATGACATGTGGAGGTGGATAAGTTTGTGTAGATCTTTACAGATTCCAAGTCCTCCTGGAATCTTGTTTCATAAGAGAAGGAGAAAGGGAAAAAGAATTAAAGTGCTGGAGGTCCGTAGCAGGAAAATGCAAGAATGCGTCTGAATACAATGCATCCTGTCCTACACTGGCTTTACCTCTAGGGCAATCCTTGTAGACTTATGCAAGAGAAAAAACAAAACAAATCAAAAACAAAAAGAAAAACCAGTAAGAGTGAATGCACTGAAATATTGGTAAGATATGGAAAGCATCAAACTGTGTTGCATGAGAAAGTAACAGACAAGTTCAAGGTGAAGAGTACTGTTGAAATACTAAGTCCAGTGGCCGGGGCTGTGAGCAAGGTCCCCATATGAGGCAGGACAGGAACAATGAACTGGCCAACGGGAAGTGTGTCCCCTTTCTTGCTCTTGAATTTTCTCTTTCTTTCTCCAGCCACTCTCTCAAAGTAACGTTGACCTCTGGGTCTTCCTCATTTATTCACTTGCTCATCCATTTGAATGTTTACTAGGTGCCAGGCAGCTCGTTAGCCGGAGGGTACATGCAGTGGAAACCCCCTGCCTTTAAGATAATGCACGGTCAAGGAGGAGTGTCTTCTCTTTTAGTCCCCATACGCTTTTATCATTCCACCTATACCACCACCATGACGGTGAGGATATTTGTAAGCTAAAATTCACACCAATTTTCTTGCCCTTGTCTGCCATTCCCGTCTCCAAAATACTCCGGGAAACTGGCTACAGGGACTTCATTGTATCCTAGAGTGTTAGCACTGAAGCCAGTCTTCATAAATAACCCAGAGGAACTTCCTTTCTGATAGACCCCGCCCTGCAAGTGTCTGCTACAGGCCAGTGAAGCAAGCAGATTCCTCCTGCACTACAGGACCCGCTGTCCCTGGGGAAGACTGGGGCGTACATGCCAGAATCCCAGACCCACGGGCAAGCACCAAGTGCCAGAGGGAGTGCAGTGGGACAGTTCTGCCTGCCAGGAGCAGTGTGGTCAAGAAACACAATTAAAAACTGTTGTGTCCATGCACACTCCCAGTGCTGCCCCTCTGCCCATGTCCCTCCCTGGAGCATCCAGGAGACAGGGAGAGAGAGCATCACCTGGGCATCATGGTTCATAGTTCCACACTTACTTACGTTCGATAAGAGGTGCCCCTCGGCCTGAATAAAAAGTCAAATAGTTCTTTTCCCATCCTCATAGCTTTGCGAGACCCCCAAAGCTGAAAAGGGAAAACATGGTGGCCATACATGGCCAAGCCGTGACAAGCAGACAGGGCAGTGAAAGTCCGGCTACGTGGTGGACAATTATACCTTTCCTTCTTCACTGCTACTGACCAAGTGCCTGCAGAAGTCCAGAAATCAACTGTTGGGGGAAATTCTTCAGAGAGGCTATGTTAGAGAAGATGGTTAATTGTTCTTGGTCCCTCCCTGTCTTAGTTTTCTGGGGCTGATGTGTCAAAGTACCACACAGCTGGCTGGCTTAAACAACGATTTCTGTCTGGAGGCCAGAAGCCAGAGATGAAGGTGTCCCAAGACTGGGTCCTTCTGAGGACTGAGAGGGACAGTCCATTCCAAGCCTCTCTACCTGGCTTGTCCATTTCATCTGTACCCCGTGCCTCCTCACTCCATCTTTTCTCTGTGTGTGTCTGTCTCTGTTCTGAATTTCCCTTTCTTATCAGAGGATCACATCAGTCATCCTAAATTAGAGCCCACCCAAACAACCAACCACCTTCTCAAAGGCCCATCTCCAAATACAGTCTCATCTGAAAGTACGGGGTGTGTGAGTCGTGGGCAAACACAGTTCAACCCTCAACACACCGTTCTTTGGTTCCTAAAAATTCATGTCCTTTCATATGTCAAACACATCCATCCTGTCCCAACATCCCCAAAGTCTTAGCCTACTGCAGCACCATCTGTCAATCCCAAATCCTATCTAAATATCATGTAGCTCAGGTATGGGGGACACTCGAGGCAAATTCCTGTCCAGCTACAAACCTCCGAAAGCAGACAAGTTATCTGCTTCCAAAGTACAGTGGTGGGACAGGCAAGGACAGACCCCTCCCACTCCAAAGGGGAAAGGGGGTCATGGTTGGAAACCTAGCAGGGACGATTCCGTTCAATTTTAAGTCTAGGCAACAAACCTCAGCAGCCTGATGCTCTGCCCTTGGGTCCATTAAGCAGCACCTTCCTTTTCCCTTCCCCAGGCTTCACTTGCCTCAGAGCAAAGGGTTCCAACCCTGAGCTGCTGGGTCCCCACCTGGGTGGGAGCTCAGCAGGGGCTGAGGCACTGGGCAACTGGCACGTGATTCCTCCCTAGAGAAGCGAGGGGCAGGGTTGTCTGGGGCTGCCCAGCAGAGTGAGCAGAGTGGGCTTTCCCAGAATCTCCTCTTGCAGGTGCTCCAGAAGCTCCTAGGACTCAGAGGGCCATGGAGGAAGAAAGATGGAAGCATGCTCCCTCCTGAGAAGAGTGGGCATTTACGGCGAGAAACAACAGCCGAGAAGGCCCTGGAGGCCGCCAAGCTGCGATGGGCGCAGTTTGTGCTCAGAGCCCTCACAGCTCTGCTCCTAAAGCGGGTTGAAAGAACACTATTGAGACTGAAGAAGGGGCAGCGGAATGTTACCTTGGGTCTATGTGGGTGCCTTTGATTTCTTTATTAGCTGCTCCTACATTCCACATTTCTAGAATGAATATACACCCCCTCTACATGGAGGAAGAAAAACCAATATACCCCATAAAGTACTGGGGCTGCAGTTAAATGGCCATATTTAAAACAGAAGGAACTCATAGACCCCAAAGTGTGATTTAAGATATATCCCCTAGTCTATGATTTCTGTAGGAATGACATGTTTAGTCATATAAAAACTATAAAACAATGAAAGATACATGTGACCTTGGAAGCCACCTAGTCCGAAATGTTCACAAACAGATGAGGAACAGGACACCCACATGGTTCTCCACTGGCCTGAAGTTATGGAGCTGATTCATGGCAGCAAGACTGTGACAGGCCCAGAATGCAGCCCCCGGGCTTGGCCCCCGGAGCAGGGGTATCGCCAGGCTCAGCAAACACAGGGATCCTGCCCGCTCCCCTCTGCTCCTGCCAGTACAAGCCCATCTTTGTACATTTGCACAACAACTAACAGCTACTCGAAGGGACCAGAGATGGGCAGCATCTGTGAACGCCCTCTCCAAGGAAAGGGGCAACACCCTTGCCTCTCTGCAGGTTTGCTTTCGCTCACTCTGTTTCTTATCCCTGACTGATTATTTAGAATTTAGTAACTATGTGTGCTGCACACAGCTCTGCCTACACTGTAAGGATGACACAGCTAGTAAAGCTATTTCGGGCAAAAAATAATAATAATGAGAGAGAGACAGAGAAAGAGAAAGACCGTAGCTACTTCCATCATAAAACGATACAGCAGAGATAGGCAAAGAGAGGAAGAGAGTGGGACTGGAGGGGAGAGAAAGAGAAAGAGAGAGAGAGGGAAAGAGAGAGTAGAGAGAGGAGGTGAAGGAGAGGGGGAGAGGAGGAGAGGAGAAGGGGGAGGGGGAGAGGGGAAGAGAGGGGATAGAGGAAGGGAAAGGGAAAGGCAGAGGGAGAGGGGAGAGAGGGGGAGAGGGGGAATGAAGGGGAGGTGGGTTCAACACGGGCTAGAGAAGAGAAGAGCAGCCGCTACCTAAGTTCAGGAGTCAATGGAAGGACTTGGTTGAGCGCAGGTCTCGCGCAGGGAAGGCAGAGATCCGGCGCTGGCCAGAGCTCTTGCTGAGTCAGAAGGAGGCATTGCTAGGACTTTGCCTCATCCCACGCAGAAGGGAAAGGGTGTTGCATCTGACATCACAGGTCATCACCTTCTCCATCAGGCCCATCTGTCCACGCCTTCCTCCTGAAGCTGTACCAACCACAGCCCTGAAATCTACAGGACACTCACTGGCAAGATAGTCACCAGCTCTTCACCTTGGGGGACATCACCCAAACTGATGACACAGTCATAGCTCTGGAGGAGCATGTTTTCTCCAAGAAGAGGTTAAGATAGGGGCACCTGGGTGGCTCAGTCCATCAAGTGACCTGTGCAGTTTCAGCTCAGCGTCCTGGAACGGAGCCCTGCATTAGGCTCCACGCTCACTGGGGAGTCTGCTTGTCCCTCTGTTCCTCCTTGCACCACCCCCCACCCCCGCCACTCATGCTCACTCTCTCCCCTCTCTCTCTCTTACTCTCTCTCAAAATAAATAAATAAAGAAATTTCTTAAAAGATTTTATTTGTTCATTTGCCAGAGAGATAGTACAAGCAGGGGGAGCAGCAGGCAGAGGGAGGAACAGGTTCCCCACAGAGCAGGGAGCTTGATGCAGGACTCGATCCCAGGACCCTGGGATCAAGATCTGAGCTGAAGGCAGACACTGAACTGACTAAGCCACCCAGGTGTCCCAAATAAAGAAAAATCTTTTGTAAAAAGGGAAGAGATTAAGATGCATCAATCAGGGGGTGCCTGGGTGGCTCAGTCATTAAGCGTCTGCCTTCGGCTCAGGGCATGATCCTGGGGTCCTGGGATCGAGCCCCACATCAGGCTCCTCTGCTGGGAGTCTGCTTCTTCCTCTCCCACTCCCCCTGCTTGTGTTCCCTCTCTCGCTGGCTGTCTCTCTCTCTCTCTGTCAAATACATAAATAAAATCTTAGGAAAAAAAAAGATGCATCAATCAGGACAGTAGCCATGTGTAAAGAAATCAGATTTGGTAAATTTTTACTTTTTTTTTTTTTCAATTGTGATTTTGTAAAATGTTTAATTTTTTTTAATGATTTTTTATTATATTATGTTAGTCACCATACAGTACATCCCCGGTTTCCGATGTAAAGTTCGATGATTCATTAGTTGCATATAACACCCAGTGCACCATGCAATACATGCCCTCCTTACTACCCATCACTGATCTATCCCAATCCCCCACCCCCCTCCCCTCTGAGGCCCTCAGTTTGTTTCTCATAGTCCATAGTTACATTATACTTGCAAAATTGGCTATCCATTCCTTTTTATTTTGCACTCTTATAAACATGCATACACATACGCTCATAGTCACAAGTCCTCTTCTTGAGTGTGTGAGACGAAGGCTCTGGTAGAAAAAGGAGCAGAGCCTCCAGGGGAGTGGCCTCCCCAGCCCCGAGGAGGGAGGACAGGTATCTTCTCCTGTTCTCCCTACACACTGCCACCCAGGGACGTGCACACAGCATTTCTGGAGTGTGTTTGTCTCTCGTTTGCTCAGATGGTGAAGGGTTTTAGCATAACACACAGGAGCCACCTGCCCATGTCTCTGGCTGCCCCTCCGTTGGGCACAGGGCATGGGCTGCAGGCGTGAACTCCAGGGGCAGCTTAGGAGGACGGTAAACCTGGGTTTTTTAGGAAACAGTTATTTACCTTTTTTATTAATAATAATAACAATAAATCCCTGGGGGTCCAGTCAACAAACAAACGCTTTTTCTAGAACAGCTTCTCACCAAAAAAAAGAAAGAAAGAAAAAGAAAAGAAAAAAGAAAAGAAAAGAAAGGGAAAGAAAGCAAAAAAAGTTGAAGTTGATTAATGTAAGTTTAATGAAAATAAGTTTTGTTTAAATTGCAGAAGCAATCGAGTTCTAGCAAATGTCTAGCTAATAGGACCCGTGTGAACATGCGAAACAGCTTTATCTGGAACCACAAATACCCCTCCTGTAACTAGGTTGGTTTCATCTGTGCGTAGTGTGTGTGTGCCCAGGGTCATGACGTAAAAACGTATTTCATATGGCAGGTCACGGTCAAAATAAGTTTGAAAGCCCCTGCTCTATGCTGCGCTGCCCTAACGCTCCTTTGTGTTTGTGTCAACCGTCCAAGAGATAAAGCCAGAGGGGCGGGAAGTAAAGAAGGCATGCTTTGCCTACGTTGCAAAGAGGAGTGGATTTTGTTCAAGGGTGAAGGGGCTCCACTGAACATAAACTTGGGGAGTCCTAAGCGCCAGGCTGCATGTTGGAGTGAAGAGTCTGGTGTGGTGTGGGAACTGGGAGACCAGCTCAGGGTCTGTGGCTAAAATTCCGATAGTCTTGAGGGGAGCCTCACCGCCCACAGCGATGCTAGAAGCCAGCAGAAGCGACAGAATTCCAGGGTCACGAACAAACAGGAAAATTCCCTCACTGGACATCTACAGAACGGCTACTGCGGGCCGGGAACTGCTGCAGGCATTGGACAAAGGAATGTTAGAATGACGACAATAACATTTGTGGGCATTTCACGATGCACAGGTCCTTTCTGAGCACTTGAGGGTGAAGGCACAGGTGTGGCAAGGACGTGGAACCACGGGCGTGTCGCTGCGCGAACGGAAAAGGGTGCCGCCACGTGGAAAGAGAGTTTGCTGGCTGCTTACGAAACTGAATATGCTCTTACTGTGCGATCCAGCAGTTGTGCTCCTTGCTCTCCACCCAAGGAATTGAAAACCGAGGTCCACACAAAAGCTCCACATGGATGTTTACGCAGCTTTACTCATAATCGTCAAACCTTGGACGTGACCAGGATGCTTTTTCGTAGTTGAGTGCATCCATAAACTGTGGTCCATCCGCACAATGGAATTTTACTCAGCGCACACACACACATGAGCTGTCAAGCTGTGAGAAGACCTGGAGGAAACTTAAATACATATTTCTAAGTGAAAGAAGCCAGTTTAAAAAGGCTACACACTGCACGATTGAGACTAGAAGACATTCTGGAAAAGACAAACAAATAAACAAAAAAACCTATGGAGACAGTAAAATGATCAGTGGTTGCCGGTGGTGGGGGGAGGCAGGGGGATGAGTTTTAGGGGGAGCACAGGTGGTATTGGGAGCAGTGCAACTGTCCTGTATGATGTGACAATGGTAGCTACGTGTCATCGTCCATTTGTCAACACCTGGAGTCCTCATGTAAACTACAGGCTGGCTGGCTGTGATGTGCCAATGCAGGTGCACAGATTATAGCTAAGTTTCCACTCTAGTAGGGTGTGCCCACGGTGGGGAAGGTTGCGAATGTGTGGGGACAGGGGATATATGGGAATTCTCTGTACTTTTCACTCACTTTGGCAGTGGACCTAAAAAATAAATTCTCTTTTAAAAAAATATGTAGCTCATATGAATAATAAAAAAGACAAAACATGAATTTTGGAGGCAGTAAGTTTGCACAATTCTTTATTATTAAAAGCCAAGAGTTACATGATGAGATCCACTAAAAAATAAAGGAGGGAGGAAAGGAGGGAGGGAGGGAGGGAGGGTAAGGAGGAAAGAAAGAAGGGGGAAGGAAGGAAGGAAGGAAGGAAGGAAGGAAGGAAGGAAGGAAGGAAGGAAGGAAAGAAGGAAGGAAGGAAGGAAGGTGCCTGGGTGGATCAGTTGGTTAAGCATCTGCTTTCGGCTCAGGTCATGATCCCGGGGTCCTGGGATAGAGTTCTCTCTCTCTGTCAAATAAATAAATAAAATCTTTAAGGAAAAAAGGAAGGAATGAAGGAAGAGAAAGAATGGACAGATGAACAGATGGACAGTGGGACTGGAATTTTCAATCCAAGGCCGACTATTCCAGAGTCTTAGAACACCCAAGCCACTGTTACTCGAACTTCAATAATGTCTCATTAATAGGTGAATTCAGTGGGTTTTAAGCAGCATTGTCTAAAGAAACAGAATAGAAAGTAACCTGAATTACACTTAATAAGGAGAGATACTCATTCGTGACACTTGGGTTTCTGCTCTGTATGTGTGTAATTGGTGTGCTTACCATGATGTGAAACGATGTTTCAAAGGTTTCGGGGTCCCTGCCCTGTGCCCTTCTGCTGCACTTTAACGAAGCATCCTCTCTGGCTGGGCAATTCAGAGATTAAATGAGTGAGAATATCAACAAGATTATTTTAGCAACTTTAAAGTGCGTCCTGATGAACCAAACAGGTACTGACAGTCCTTGGCAGCCTAAGTGTCGAGGGGAGGGGCAGCAGGTGCTTAGAAGCCCTCCCAGCACTGCACCTGGGTCTAAATGCAATGCAGGAGATCAATGTGCAAAGACCAGGTGGAAAGGAAGTTCTAGGTGGATAGAATAAAATGCCAAGGCCCTAAAGCACCGTAGCTACAATAGGGTAAAAGGGGGTCTGGAGAGTCAGGTGAGCTCAATTTATATCAATTACCGCATGTGAGGGTACCTACAAGGGGGACCCCAGGAAGCCAGAAGAGCTACAGAGCAAACTCGGGATCCAGGTCCGAGGCGGAGACAGACAGGTAGCTGCACTGGGGGTGGAGGAGCTCATTTCAGGAGGGTAGATCAAGAGAGAAGACATGGAAAGAATGGTCCCGCCCAGCAACATTTCAGCGAGGGAGAAACGCATGTAGTCAGAGCGTTTCTAAAACTGATTATGTTCAATTTAACGAGTCAAATATTTACCCGGTGATATTTTTAGTGTATTATTTGTCTAGAGCAATGTTTCTTGTTCAGAGGGGAAAGGAACATTTCGTGTGTGTTCTGATTGTGTTCTCATAATTTTGAGAGATTTCGTAGAATATCTCAACCCCTCACATAATAGTTCTTATAAATGGTCTTCTTTGTAAAGGTGCATTTGTAAAAGACAATAATAACCATAAAATTAGTCATGTGTAGCTCTAATCAAATGTAAATCTTAAGAATCAGAGCATGAATTATATCTCCAACAATGTTTACAATTAGCAGGAAAATTGCATATCTTGTTTATAAATATATAAATATTCACACACATATAAATATATAAATATTCGCACACATATGAAATCTATATTGGCTATATATGAAATGTATATGGGCCTAATCCTGATATACATTCAGTGGTTTTAAAAGTAGAGGATAAGTTTCCATTTTACTAAATTAGACTTCAAGGAGGTGTATGTATCCTTACGGAGGGCCACATTTTCCATTTGTTAGCCTAAAACTCCTTTAAATAATTGGTTACTGCCGATGTTGCAAACATCTATTTTTTATGCTGTTCCAGTAAGAAGCATGAAGTTCTCAAACACATTCCTATTTCCTTCTTTTAAAACTTTTCCTTAGAAAGCGAAGAAAGAAAGAAAGAAAGAAAGAAAGAAAGAAAGAAAGAAAGAAAGAAAGAAAGAAAGAAAGAGAAAAAGAAAAAAGTAGACAGGTGAGTTATTTAGTTGTCTTTTCCTTTCCCCCCTCCAAATCCTCACTAAATTCAGGAACGGGGAATAGGTAGGATAGATCATGTTACAAAATAGCTCTCTAGGTAATCCTTCCTGAAAATCCTTACTTGTGTATGGAACAGACAGGGAGGGGTCTGCTCCAGGACATTCCTGTGCAAGCCCCGAGCCTGCTTTACCTCCTCTAGCCTCCGCAGTGTGTTGATTGAAAGAGCCACGGAGTCACAGCACTGACCTCTCATCATCCCCGCCTGCCCTCCCACTAATAAACAAGCCTGTTACTCTGGCTTTCTCTTCTTCGAAGATGACCCACCTTTCTCAGAACAGAAATTATGTTTCTTATCTGAAAGGGTAAATATTAGCTTCTATTTCCTCTCAAAAGATCATAGCACTCAGAGAATAAACCCATTATTTTCCAGCTTTATTATACTCCCCTAATTCTCATTCTAAAGTTAAACACGATTTTTGCTATGGAGTGAAAAAGGCAAATAAATATTGAATTTGCTGAAGATTTTGAAATGCATTCTCTTTCAAAGTCTAAAATACTAGGTACCCTCATAGTTTGCATGAAAATAATGCAACGTGCTAAATGATTTCAAGCCTTCTGGCTAGGATATGGATTTGTCCTGTGTTGGGGAAGAGCAGTGTAGACCCCCATTCCATCCACCCACCCTTCCTTG
Source organism: Ursus americanus (assembly GCF_024610735.1). Lineage (NCBI taxonomy): Eukaryota > Metazoa > Chordata > Mammalia > Carnivora > Ursidae > Ursus > Ursus americanus. Next base: position 82,295,666 of record NC_142133.1, on the reverse strand, counting down.
GCGTGCCCAATAGCTGGAATGGCTGGGAAATGTGTGACATGAGCCAGGAAAGGACGCAGTGCTTGCCTTGCGGTAGTGAAGATGAATTTTCACACATTGCCTTGGGTTTTATACCTCTCCAGACTTCAGGTCACCCAGTGTGCCTGGCTGTATATTCCTCTGGTTCTGATGGCACTGAAAAATAAATTGCCAGAGCGACCTGCCTGAATGTCACAAGTACCAGATGCAGTATTTTTCTTTAGGATTCAAAAGGTGGGGGAGGGTATGGTGACGGTGGTATATATATTATACATACGACGGTCTGTGAAAACGTGGTACCATTTTATGTATCAAAGACATCAGAAAGCAGCAGTGCTTGGATAATGCAGTATTATTTGCAGGAAGGGAACCTGAGAGGAACACGGTTTGGGTCATTTTACTAGTCCTAAGCGGCTGACTTCCCTTGTGAAACACTGTGGGCAGTATCTTGGGAATTACTCAAAGTTGCCAGATCCCCAGCGCTGGAGGGTGTGAAGCCAGTGATGACGACAGACAATGAATAGGAAGCGGCGGTTTTCTTTTCATTCTCCCCCATAATATCCACAGATGGGTAACAGCGACTAAATAAAGAAACACAAAGAAAAACGGGTTTCCAAGTAGCACAGCAGGATCGACCGGGCGTGGGGCTGCTTTAATAAGCCAGCCGGATCTCTGTGTCGCTGTTCTAAGAGCAGTCCGTCCCACCTTTGCACAGATACAGGACGTCTTTCCACTCCAAAGTTGGGATGCACCTTCTTTTCTCTTTGGTCCAGGTCGTTCGCTAAAATAGCGAGTGCCCCAGAAGGCTTGCTTGCTCGTTGCTAGATTTTCAGAATGACGCCGCTCAAGAGGGCTGGTGACCAAGAGAGGGGGAGGGGACAAAGAGAAACAGGGGGAATGGGAAGGAGCGGGGAGCGGGGGGAAGTGGACAGGCCGGGGGAGGAGGGGGCGGGCAGGAGACCCAGCAGGCAGGAGACATATGGGCGGGGCTGTGGCGAAGCTCGCGGGTCCCAGGACCGGGTTTAGAACCAGCCAGCCTCAGGAGTGGCCAGATTGAATGCGTGGACCCGGCCCCAGCCAAACCCCACAGACCGTTACTCCGGGCTCTGCCTGGGGCGGGACGCCCGCGTGCCGGGCGCAGCCAAACCGGCCCGCTGCGTCTCAGATCGCCACCGAGGAGGGAAAACAGACGCAGAAAAAGGACAAAACAGAAAATGCAGACGGGAGAGGGTGAACGAAGCTTCTCGGGCTTTATATGGATTTCTTTGCCTTAGAAAAAGGGAGAAAGGGAAAAGGAGGAGAGAGAGCCCACGTGCCCGGGAGGTGTTGTGTTAAAGCGCCACCTTCCGTCGGCCGGGGCGCGGCGGGCTCCCCTGGCGGGCTCGGGCGCGCGCGGCTCCGGGAAGCAGCTGCACCCACCCGGGGGCGCGCCGGGCGGCACCCGCCCGCTCCGGCTGCGCGCGTGCCCGACTGTGTGCACCGGGAGAGCGAGCGCGCCCGGTCGGCTCGCTCGGACGGGCTTCCAGGGGACCCGGCACAAAGGGGCGCAGGACCTGGCCCGGACTAGCCCGGTTCGCCGCGGTGCAGTGCGTGGCTCCCGAGCATCCCGGGGAGAGGCGCATCTGTGCACACACGCGGATTTTTAAAAAATAACATATTTCCAGACGTGCCTCCCCCTCTCCCCCACCCCCCATCTTTGCAAAGCAGCCCCGAGGGCGGGGGAGGGGGAGTGGCCGAGGAGTTAATAAAGGGAGATGGGCGGAGCCGGCCCCCAGCCATTGGCTGGCCCGGGGAGTGATGTCACCCATATGACACCCTGATAACTAGTTGGGAGAGAGCCCTCAACTTTTTGCAGAAGGAGCGCGCGCGCCTGGGAGTGCTCGGGGTCCAGCGCTTGCGGCGGGAGCCACGAGCCGGAGAGAGAGGGGTCCCGGGCTGCCTCGACCGCCGCCGCCTCTCCCGTCGCAGCCGCAGCTTCCCGCGCGCGGGCGGCCGCAGCCGCCGCAGCCGCCGCAGCCGCTGTGTGCAGCCTGGAAGGGGGGGCGGGGGGGAGGGGGGGAGCCGCGGACGCGGGGTATCGAGGACTTTGCAACTTGCCCGGGAAGGTGGAGGGGCGAGAGGGGGAGGGGGACCTCCGCACGAGACCGAGCGGCCCGGGTTGGAGCGCCCAGCCCCGCGGCGGATCATGGTGCAGCAGGCGGAGAGCTTGGAAGCGGAGAGCAACCTGCCCCGGGAGGCGCTGGACACGGAGGAGGGCGAATTCATGGCTTGCAGCCCGGTGGCCCTGGACGAGAGCGACCCGGACTGGTGCAAGACGGCGTCGGGCCACATCAAGCGGCCGATGAACGCGTTCATGGTGTGGTCCAAGATCGAGCGCAGGAAGATCATGGAGCAGTCTCCCGACATGCATAACGCCGAGATCTCCAAGAGGCTGGGCAAGCGGTGGAAAATGCTGAAGGACAGCGAGAAGATCCCGTTCATCCGGGAGGCGGAGCGGCTGCGGCTCAAGCACATGGCCGACTACCCCGACTACAAGTACCGGCCCCGGAAAAAGCCCAAAATGGACCCCTCGGCGAAGCCCAGCGCCAGCCAGAGCCCCGAGAAGAGCGCGGCGGGCGGCGGCAGCGGGGGCGCGGGCGGCGGCGCGGGCGGCGCCAAGACCTCCAAGGGCTCCAGCAAGAAATGCGGCAAGCTCAAGGCCCCCGCGGCCCCCGCGGCCGGCGGCGCCAAGGCCGGCGCGGGCAAGGCGGCCCAGCCCGGGGACCTGGGCGGCGCGGGCGACGACTACGTGCTCGGCAGCCTGCGCGTGAGCGGCGCGGGCGGCGGCAGCGGCGCGGGCAAGACGGTCAAGTGTGTGTTCCTGGACGAGGACGACGAGGACGACGAGGACGACGACGAGCTGCAGCTGCGGATCAAGCAGGAGGCGGACGAGGACGACGACGAGCCGCCGCACCAGCAGCTCCTGCAGCCGCCGGGCCAGCAGCCGCCGCAGCTGCTGAGACGCTACAACGTCGCCAAAGTGCCCGCCAGCCCCACGCTGAGCAGTTCCGCCGAGTCCCCCGAGGGCGCGAGCCTGTACGACGAGGTGCGGGCCGGCGCGACCTCGGGCGCCGGGGGCGGTAGCCGCCTCTACTACAGCTTCAAGAACATCACCAAGCAGCACCCGCCGCCGCTCGCGCAGCCCGCGCTGTCGCCCGCGTCCTCGCGCTCCGTCTCCACCTCGTCGTCGTCCTCGTCCAGCAGCAGCGGCAGCAGCAGCAGCAGCAGCAGCGGCGGCGAGGACGCCGACGACCTGATGTTCGACCTGAGCTTGAATTTCTCCCAAAGCGCGCACAGCGCCAGCGAGCAGCAGCTGGGGGGCGGCGCGGCGGCCGGGAACCTGTCCCTGTCTCTGGTGGATAAGGATTTGGATTCGTTCAGCGAGGGCAGCCTGGGCTCCCATTTCGAGTTCCCCGACTACTGCACGCCCGAGCTGAGCGAGATGATCGCGGGGGACTGGCTGGAGGCGAACTTCTCCGACCTGGTGTTCACGTATTGAGAGGGGCGCCCCGCTTCTCGCTCTTTCTCTCCGCGGGGTGCAGAGCAGGGTTCCTCGGGAGGAAGTCGTGGTGGTCATGATGATGATGATGATGATGATGATGATGATGATGATGGTGTCGATGGTGTCGATGGTGGTGGTGGTAGGGTGGAGGGGAGACAAGAAGATGCAGATCTTGATATGATGTCGTGACACAAAGAAATTGGAAAAGATGATGAAAATTTTGGTGGAGTTAAAGTGAAATGAGTAGTTTTAAAACATTTTTCCTGTCCTTTTTTTGCTCCCCTCCCTTCCTTTATCGTGTCTCAAGGTAGTTGCATACCTAGTCTGGAGTTGTGATTTTTCCCCAAAAATGTGTTTTTGTAATTACTATTTCTTTTTCCTGAAATTCGTGATTGCAACAAAGGCGGAGGGGACAGGGCGGGGGAGGGGAGGGAGGACCCGCTCCGGAAGGCGCTGTTTGAAGCTTGTCGGTCTTTGAAGTCTGGAAGACGTCTGCAGAGGACCTTTTGGCAGCACAACCGTTACGCTAGGGAGTTGGTTGGAGATTTTTTTTTTCTTAAGAGATCTTAAAGAACTGGTGATTTTTAAAAAAAAAAAAACAAACACAAAAACAAAAAAGGGACCATTGCAACTTTTTTATTTTATTTTATTTTTTTGGAGGGAGAAAACTGATGTCTTCTATGCATCCGATTCTTAACAAAACTGCAGGGAGCTTGAAAAAATGCAGACTGTACAAACGCTCACAAAAAAAAAAAAAACTGTGAACTGACTTAAGATCAGAGTTTACTTTTCAGATCAAATTGTTTATGGTTTTACAAATGTGATTTCTACTTGCCAACTTTTTTTTTGTAACTTGTTCCCTTATACCTCCTTGATTGAATACCAGACAGCCTAGACCTCAGTACAAAAGGTATTGAAACATTTTTGATACATAACAGACCTCAGTCTTTTTTAAAAATTAATATATTTTCAGGCGTATTTTTGTACAGTGAAAAGGGAACATTCTTGCTGTGTTTTTTCAGTAAGACTTTCAGGCACTTCTTCCCTTTTGATTTCTTTTTTTCCTCTGTTTTTTTTTTTTAGCATGCAAGTATGTTGGTACGTGATGTCCTGGTTTAAAAAGGATTAAAATTTTTAAATAATCCTTGCATCTAAAGGCCTTGTGGTTTAAAAAAAAAGCAAACTTTTTTTTGTACAGCTATAGTAGAGATTTGTTCAATATTTGTAGGTAAAGATTTATTGAAAATGGTGATATAGACCTCAGAGCTGTTATCTTAGTTTAAAGATTGTATATGTACTGTACTATACTAGGACTTTATGTATCTCATACGCTGTGATATGTGGATGGGGCCCCAGATGGAAGGTTTGAAACTGGATTCTCGATTTTTAGCAAAAAAAAAAGAAAAAAAAGGCACATAGTTTAAAAAGTTTCTCATTTTGTGCAATATAATCTAAATAAAGTACAGACCATCTGCATATTTTGTAGCAAATGGTGGCAAAGCAGACTCAATGCACTGTCGACATCATTGCCTGTTTTTTTTTTTTTTTTTTTTGTGCTGGAAGTCTGTATCTTGACAATTTTAATAAATCAGCTGGAACTGATAGAAACTCGCATCGCCAATAGTCTCTATAGAAGTCAAACTGGAGGTCCTGTTGTCGCAGCGCAGTGACGAGGCTGTTGTGTGCGCGGGTGGGAGGTGGGGGTTAGGCTGGAAAGTGTTCAATTGGCAGGCCGATTTCTTTTTCCTCTGCCTTCCGTGGCTAGTTATTGAAAACGAGGGAGGAGGATTCTTTCTCTGCCTTCCCTTTCCTTCTACCCCCTCCCCATTTCCTCTCTCACCTCCTCCTCCACTCCCACTCTCTCCCCACCCATCCTGGCTGGCGCGCGGGCAGGCTGCGCCGAGGCTCGGGGAGCCGGCCGGGGAGGGGCGGGCTCGGCGAGGAGCGGGTGCCAGCGCGCGCGGTCAGTGTCCCGCGCTCGCCGGGGGTGTGGGTTCTCTGCGCCGGGCTGCGTCCCGGCTGCGCGTCGCGGTGACAGCGGCCCTCCGGCAGCCAGAGCTCGGGGCGCTCTGGTCCCCGCCGCTCTCCCTTAGAGGGTGGGGACAGCCGTTTCCAGTTTTGAATTTTTTTCTCCCTAACGCTGCATCTCCGCGTGTGCGCAGAGGTAGATGCTGTGGGGAGCGAGGCCACAGTTGTGGACCTCGAGTGGCGACGGGGGCCAGGAAGAGGTTGTCGGTGTCCGTCTCTTACCGATTGTTCGGGGCCGGCGGGAGCGCGAGGGGCGGCGGGGGCGACGGGAGGAACATGGCACCGCCGCTGCGATCCGAGCCGCGGCCGAAGGATGTCGGTGGGGCCGCGGAGGCACCGGGAGCGCAGCCGGCGGCGGCCCGGCCCCGGAGGCGCCCCGAGGCCCGCGGGGTGCGGGGAAGAAAGCGAACGGGGGATGGGCGGGGGAGGCGCCGCCGCACTCGCGTAGCCCGCGCCCTCGCGCGCGCGCCGGCTCCCGGGCCGCCCCGGAACTTGCCTCCGGGCGCGCCGCCTCTGGGAAGGTGGTTCGGCTTCTCGGTGGTTCCCCAGCTGCCTCTTCGGGGTTCCGGCCGCGGCGGCGCGGGCGGAACCCCCACCCGCGCGCGCTCCCTGCTCGCCGGGGACCGTTTGCCCTGCCTTCCCCTCCGCCCCTTTTCTCCGCTCTCCTTTCCCCAGCCCCGGCCTGTGTCCGGGCCCTCGCGCCAGGCCCTGGCTCCGGCCCCCCTTCCGTGCCTTCTGCCCCTCTTTCCCTGGGGGCCGCGCCGAGGGAGGCGGGGAGGCCATGCGGGGCCCGGCGCGCCAGCCCTCCAGCCCCACCTCCGAGCTGCGGCGCCGGCGGTGGGGGAGGTTTTCAGCAGCTAATTGAAACTCCGTGCAAAATCACCGCTACCCTTTTTTTTTTTTTTTTAACCTAGTGACATGATTTACCGAGGTTCGGCCTCCATTTTTACTGAGATTTGGCGAGACCCATACAGGCGTCCGCACAGCACCGGCAAATGCTGGGCCAGAGGGGCCCCGCACCCTCCCTGCCTCCCCTCGCAGTTCCCTAGGCCCCTCTCTCTCCACCGCGCTAAGAGCTGCGGCCTCCCGCAGCCTCCCTCTGGCCCCGGCGAGCCTCCACCCCAGCCCCCAGCCCTCGGCCCTGGGATGCGAAGCCAGCCAGCTTTTGCTGCAGATGGACAGATTTCTGTGGCTTTTACCTTTCGATGAACCATCAGACTGCAGTAGTACACTTGGGAAAAGAAAGGCCTGATGGTGTTAACAAGGTTCTCAATATAGAACTGGATTTCTGGACTTGTTTACCTTTTTTTTTTTTTCCTTTCAAAATGATAGACTAAGGTAGTCATTGGTCGGACATGTATTTGAGCCACGGATAATTGAACCGGCGGTTTACATTGACAATTCTCTGTGCTGGTGGGTTGACGTGGCGGCCCTCTGCTGCAGTTCTGAAACTTGCTGAAAACACAAACCCATTTATAAGACTGAGTCTATGTATTTTGAAAATCTGAAAACTTTGCATGTATTTTATGTTTTAAATATAGATGAACCTTGAACATTTTTTTGTGGTGAGGTAGAAACTTTAAGTAAATTAGTAACATAATTGGCCTCGGAATGGAAGCAAATAGTCTTGATTTAATAATAATAATAATAATTTTTAAAAAGCTCTGTAGCTAAGTTCTTGAGAGTAAAATAAAAGAAAAATAGATGGTCAGCGATCTAAATTAAAAACCTGTTAGAACTCAGGACAGGCGCTTGGATGCGCTTTTAACCATATTTAAGGCTGTTTTGATGAATGCATTGTGAAAATCATTCTTAATGAATTCTTTATTGAATGTCTAAAACATAATATAATACACAGGTATTCTTGCCACTGGATAGTCTTCAATAAAAGTTTAATTGCATTTTTTTTTTTTTTTGGTCTCTTAAGTAAGTCTTATTTTTAACTAAGCATTGACAGAATATCTTAAAATGGTAACATGGGGGTGGGGGGTGGGCGCTGAGAGCGCCACAGCCTAGCCAGTGGGTATCCTGCTGTTTATAACTAGTTCACAGACTTTGATGATGGCATTTTGGTAAGATTTCCAACTTTAAGACCTTAAACCAGCATTCTCTTATTAATTCTTTAAACTGTGGAAATAATCTTCCAGTTCTTACACTCTGATAGGCATCCTTTTTATTAAAAAAAAATAACGCTAATAAAAGGCAGTGTATTTAAACTGTGCTTTGCAAATATTATGTATGTTACGAATGACTACAGTCACAGGGCAAATTATTTGTAGAATGATTATCCTTTAGCTAGAAAAAGATCATTACAACCCTTTTGGGCAGAGATGTTTCTTTGTAATGTTAATCAAGGGGAAGTGATTTAAATATGCATGCATATAGCAGTCAGGAGGATTTAGTTGTTTTTATGTTATTTTATTTTTATTTTTTGAAAAAGAGAAAGAGTCAAAAGGCAAAACTTGTCTTTGTCTTCTCTGGGAGTCGAAATCGTCCTCATTTGCTATTGGTCCTGTAAAAGAGACTTACATTTCTTTTTCACTTCAGAACTTAAGTGACTTTTGCCTAAGGAATCTGAGAAATAAAGCAAATAAGTTGCTCTATTTTAAAGTAGTCATTCAATATAAATATATTATATCAATCTTAACTTTTTTATTCTCTGGATGATTAATAGTATGTATATTCTTACTTTTTCTTCCAATGGGCATATGTATCCTTGTGGACATTTTGGAGAGAGGTTTTCTTGGACTCTCCCATTTATAGAATCTTTATACTCTTTTACCGTGTGGCCCCCTGCTTTTAACAGATTTCTGAGGCAAATATATTTGGGCTTTTTTTTTTAAATGTAGGATGACCAGCAAAAAATAGTTTACTGAGTTGTCGATTTTATCAGTAGATAAGAAACCTTCTTTATTACAGTTTCAGGGAAGATTTTTTCAGGATATTTCTCAGTTATTCTAAGGGCCAAATTTTATAAGATTTCCATTAGGAATGTCCGTTTCAAATACCCTTTGTATAGCCTAGGCCTGTGGGGGTACCGAGTCTGAGCCTTATGTCACCCAACACAGGAGCTCGTGAGTTCCCAAAGTAACCGTCTCCGTGCAATGACTCTTGCACTTGCTTCTCAGAGATTGGGCTTCTTTTAATTATTGCTTCTTTCTCACTGTTCATTTACTTCATTTATCCTGCCATAGCCCCTTTTATTTGATGATCTGGCAAATTCTGCTCTTTGGTAACAACTCAGATGTTTTTCGCTTGGTTCGGGTTTTTTGTTGGTTGGTTGGTTAGTTTTGGTTTTTGGTTTTTGCCCCTCGTGTCGAGCCCACATTTTCAATCACAATAAAGATTAAACAAAATTTATTAAACTCAACTTCTTTTTTCATTTTGCTTTGCCGCTGCCTTTTCTTTTTTCTTGACTCTTAACATACCTTTATTTTTTTTTTCCGTTGAGGTTTTGCTTTTTTTTTTTAGCACTACCTATATCCATTAGCTGCCTGATTAGTTTTATCTATTCCATGTGGATGCAGTGAGTTTATAAGAGAATTTCACAAACAAGTAGTTTTTTAGTGAACTTAAACAGAATTTTAAAGGAGACCTATTTTTATACTCAATAAAAGCACAAAAGTGCAGAAAGTATAAAATGGCTTACAAAGGGAAACATAAGTTCATAATGTTCCATGTATAAAAGTAATAATTTTATTGGGTAGAGATACTCTTAAAAGATTCAATACCTCTGCCAGTGCACAGATAGGACTGTTCTAAATGACTTGGGAACTTCTGGTTGCCTGTGGTTGCAGAGAACCTCTCCGTCGAGAAAACAAACCAGTGAAAGCAATATGACGGAGTTGACATGTGGTTTCATACGAGCAGTTGAGGATTGAAACACCCTGGATGTGCGTTCGTGGAGGCTTCCTTGTCGTGGTTTGATCAAACTTCTTTTATGTAGTCACGTAGACGTGGGTTTTCTCTGCTGTGAAAATGACAAATAAAGCAATATGACAAAAAGTTTGGAAATGCGTAGAAAATATTTACTCTAGGGTCCTCGAAGGGACTTTGATGTTTATGTTATTTTATGAGACAGATGACATTCCCGCTTCAAAAAAAAAGGAAGAGCGACTGGAAGTAATCATAGGATACCGTAGAAAGAATTTTGATCAAATGGATATTGACAAAGGGCCCTCTAACACATTTTTCTTCATCCAGCTTATGTTCGAGAACACAGTGCCCCATCCCTTGAATCACATAGGGAGAAACGCTATATACCATTACCATTAATTTCCCATTTTGTCTACTTTTCACTCTTGTACATATGTTGTGGGTTGAAGAGTCTTTTGCATCTGTTCGTGACGCCTTTTTTTGAATGGACTGTTTCAAAACGGAGGCCTGCTCTTCCGGTCTGGGGCTCCTCGTGGTCATGGCATCCCACAGCGCTTCCCTGTGGCCCCCGGGACAGCCACCTGAGGAGCGAGAGCCGTTTTCAGCATGACACTGTTGCCAAGTCTGTATTTTCCAAGGCCACATGAAACTTACTTTCATAGCCACTCCGGGTTTGGGAGCAAAAACGCTGAAAACCCTTTTGTTTAGAAGTCTGAGTGGTTTGTGGGGGGGGAACCTTTTTTAGAGTTTGCATGCCAGCGCCCGCCCTGATGCTGTGAAACAGAGAGAGGGTGAAGCTCCCCGCGGCGGGGCGCTGGAGGATGAAGTGTTTGATAGCACTAGGGGAAAAGAAAATGCATGGCAAAGTCGCGTCTTCTTGTAGACTATCTTTTGCATGCAGAGTTTAGTGTTAGAACGGTGTATGACATTGCTGTATCAAAGTTGTAAAATTAAGCATTATTTATTGAAAACTATGTATTTTTTTGTAAAAACCTGATCACATAGAGAATATCAGTGGCTTGTGCTCGTGCTCCAATGGAACCAGCTTCGTGACCCACCCTCCTTGGTATGCAGTGTTATTGCTCAGGGTTGAAAATAGTATACCCCAATGTCTCTTTGCAAGAGTTTTTCACAGAGGAATACATTTGTTCAAAAGACTCTAATAAAATTGTGTGATCGATCTGCACCTGTGGTTTTTATGTGACTCCTTTCCAGTTTTGCATTTGATAACTGCCGTACCATTTCCTAAAGTGTTGTCCTCCAAACTGATTGCCCCAGACAGGCCGGAAGAGGCCTGGATGTCAGCCTGGACAGGAATAGACCCCACAGCAAGGCTCTGGGCAGGTTTGAGAGCCCCTGACAATGGAAATAAGCATGATAATAAGGTCTCGAGATGGGTACCTGGCCAGTCAAGTGGATAAAAGCATAAACAGCCTAGCAAGGCGGATGACCACGCAAGGTCAGAAATGCTTCAAGTAGAAAATGAAGGGAAATGATCAGGGCCAGTTCCTGCTGTTGAATTCAGTGCCAGCAAACTCCCATTTCTCTGTGTCCTTTGTTTTCCCCCTACCAACAATTTACAGTGTAAATGTATTTTGACATAGAAATCATTCTGTATTGAGATTCTTGATATAAAATGCTTTTATGGATGCCTGTAAGTGAACCTTGGAATTATGGTCAGATTTTTTTAAAGATGTGTTTACATGGTGAGTGTTTGTTGCATATTAAATTTGGTTTTGTAGAAACATTTGTGTTGTATTGTAACAAATTTCCAAGTGCACCATTAACACAGCCACCCTTAGGTAAAATTTTTAGTTATACCAACTTTCACTTACACACCATAGAACGAATATCAGAACCATCGATGGCAATGCTGTCGAATCGTTATATAATCAATGTTATAAATTTATTCCTGAATATTTTAGGGTGTCTTTCACCTTCGTGGGGTTTTATTTATTTATTTATTTTGTAATTTTGAAGGAAACCAAGAGTACACCCTGTATCAGTGTTATCTGGTAAAAAATTCCTTGCACTTAGCAGGAAAGGGTCCTGGCCCCTGGACGTGTCGCAAATTCTTCACTGGTACTCCTTGCAGTATTCGTCACACTACTTGCCTTTCAATGCTGTGGGTTTTTTACAAATGGAAATTTTTTTTTAATTCAATAGTTCAGTTTATTGAAGGGACACCTTCAGCTAAAACTGTCCCTGCTAGGAAAACATATAAAATGTGAAAACTTTGACTTTACTGTTCTCCCAGTAAATCTGGGAGTGAATTTGGGAGGTGATGTCCTCTTACTTCAGCGACTGCTCGTCTATAAGGCACCAGAAAACAGCATGCTTGGACAGAATGCCTTGACCCAACCTTGGATGATAATCTTGCCAGAAGATACACTGGTTCTAACTGAACGTACATACTTTACGACATGTGCAGGTTGGTGAATTTGAAATAACGAAACCCAGATTTTTGGCATTGGGGAAAGCACATAGAACTTCATTAAAATGGGGTGCATTGTGAAGTTTTGAGCACAATGGAAGTGGGGAGAGGCCACAGCAGATGACTCACTCCTGCTTTATATTTTGTCATCCCATAAGACTGAATTACAGGGCTACAAATTTTGTCATCCGTGATCACAATGGAAACTGGACCTAACAGGAGTCGATCTGGAAAAGTCTGGGGAGATGGGACTCACCCTTCAGGTTTCACTTTCCATGACATAATCACCAGTGCACATCTAGCTTGAGCTTACATACCACAGGTGGCCATCATCTGCTGACCTTCCTGTCCCACACTCCCCCCTTCTGCTGGACTGACTGACCACACCCCACCCCCACCCTGACCGGGGCCAACAGGGCTGGGCGACCACCAACTGAAAGGTAAACACATGGACAATAGGCTTGTTTGTACCTTGGAACTCGTTTGTCTCTCAAGAGTTAAACAGAACTAATAATCGGACTTTTTCCCAAATTTTGGGGTGAAAACACAGATTGCCCTAGTTCTCCACAGGAGTTGCGTTGAGAGGTCATGAGGGGATCTTTGGGCTGAAGTAGCCATTCTGAGCTGAAACAAGGTCAAAACCAAAAGGACAACCGGAAGACAAACGGGAAAGCAGAGAAGTCATGAGGGAGAATCACATGTCTCCTGGAAGAAGTTCTCCTGCATGTCTGGGGAGGGGATGGGGTTCCCGGTAGCTTTTTGGCCACAGTTCAATGGGTTTATACGGTAAATCAGTGGCTGCTGACAACCCACCCAAGAGTTATTCGGCCATTTTTCTTTACTAACAAAACTTCTTTTGGTTTGAATGGCAATGGGACCACCAGCCAAAACACGACCTTCTCTTGCCTCCCTTGCAGAGAGAGGTGACGTGTGATGTGGTTCTGATTGAGGGGATGTTAGTGAGAGCTGCCCAGGAAAACGTGTCTGCTGGAAAGCCTCCATGGTGGGCACGTGCCCACTTGCCATTGCTTCTTCCAGTCGGGTGCAGTGTCGGCTACGGTGTGAGCATGAGCAGAGGGGGAAGGCATCCCCAAATCCTTGACCAGCCGCCAAACCATCGGCAGCCACTGCCTGTGTGTAAGTCACAGTTACTCACATTTTCTCGTAAATGTGGCCAAAACCAAACTGTAAGACACTCCTATTTCCTTGGGATTATTCATATGAATCTGTGTTTCTTTTTTAACCCAATGAGCAAAACTGAAAACAGTCTAAATGGCCAAAGAGTTGGGATGCTGTGCTAACTGTTGGGAAGTAGATGGAGTTCAGTAAAACTCACAAAGGTGGAAAGAAAGTTGAAAAAAAATGGTCAAGAGAAAGAAATGACAAGAATTTTCACAGTCACAAACAGTCACAAACCTCTGAAATCTTGGGATGATTTTTAAGGACTATTTATATCAAAGACCTGAGAGTTGCTTGATCTCTGTGGAGCTTCTCCGCTCTTCGGGATGATTCAATAGCCCTCATTTGTCTTCATAACTCAAGTGTGTCACAACTCCTTTGCCAAGAAGTAGCTGTCCTGGGTGCGGGCCCCCCCCACACGACCTTTCTCACTGCCCGATTAGGTTACATCCCGTCTAAGCAGATGGCATCTCGAAAGGAAGAGGTCCTCAAATACTGGGGATTCCGACTTACCCCTCGTGGTTCAAATGTTGGCTTTCTAACTGGTAGAATGTCACAAGCACCAAATTTGGAGACGGGATTACAGAACTTAAGGAAGTTGTAGCAGCAACAGAGAAAAAGAAGGAGAAAGTGGCAGGTGAACAAGGAACCTGTAAAGAGGAAACAAAAAGCTCAAAAGACAGATGGTCTTGTGTGAGGGTAGACGGCCAGATTCCCACCATCCCGACTCTATCCCCGTGTTCCATGCCGTACTACAGAGGCAGAAGTCAGTGTTTGCAGGAGTCAGTGTTTGCAGGACTGCTGCGGAGCCTTCCAAAAGAGCTGCTGTCGTGTTTATTTTGAACTATTCAACAGGGCAGGGAGGTAAGAAATGTTCAATATTTCTACTCAACGTAATTTAAAATCTAACCAACAAGTTCTAGGAGAATCACTTTGGCCTAAACCCTTTTTATGCGCCAGTGTTTTACAAATAAAAAAGTTCTTTTGGTCCAAGAGCCGGTGGGATATACTACAAGGGAAGCCTTTGTTTGGGGAGGTCCATGAGCCAAAGACGCAAAGTAGAACATTGCATCGAGGTAGACGGGAAAGCCCTTGGCCGCAGAGCCACCGCCACACGAGGCTCGGGTCCCTCCACTCAGTCCGCGTCCGCATAACCCAGGAAGGTGAATAGATGCAGGTGAGGTCAGTTACAAAAGCTTTCTGAACACGGGGACGGGAGTCACAGAGGGACCGAAGGGCTTGGGCGTCAGCAAGGGAGAGCAAGCAGAGCCAGAAGTAAATCAGAGAGACGTAGGGGTGAAGCCTGCCGGACTGACAAGATGGTCAGTCAGTCACGTCAACAAAGCAGGGGGCGACCTGGGATGCCCTGGCCCGTGACCCTGAGTTGCGTGAGAGCAGCTAGCCAAACGCAGCTGCCCTTGGAGGACAAGGGAGCAGGAGCATGGATACAGAATGGAGGGTGGGGGGTGGGGGAGAACAGAATTCTGGCCTGCTCAGATGAAGGGAAAGAAAAGACAGAAAAAGAATAGTAGAGTCTGTAAATCTGAGCTTTTGCTTGGTTGATGTGACATTAGTGGGAACAGAGAAGGAGGGGACGGAGCTGTTGGAGAGAGATCATGAGCGCTCTTTTTATGACATTTGATCACTTAGTCATCAGAAAAAGCATCGGTAGAGAAATGTCCTTGGAGTAAAGAGTCACCGGGAATGACCCTGTTAACATCTGTGGGCTGGCCCTGGAGCTACCCACCCCCCCCCACTGCTCCTGGTCCCGTCTGGATTCCAAGTTCCATGGAACCCCCTCTCCGAGTGAGTCGGAGTGGAAGAGGTCAGCATGGCCGGAGGAGCCCAGGCCCTGCAGCCTGAATAACCTGGCTTCCAGACCAGGGTCTGCTACTTTCTGCCACGTGTCCTGGAGAAGTTACTCAAGCTCCCCTGCTTCCCTGTCCTCTGGCTGTTATAGCAGAGCCTAAGCATAAGTTTGAGTAAATGAGATCCTTGGGCCACAAAAAAAACCTCAGTAAATAAAAAATATTGCCTTAGGGCTGCCATCATGTGAAGGCAGGGACCCTTCTGCCCTGTTGGGCCCACGTCCCCAGAACCCAGCACAGAAGCCCGGTGGGAGCTTCCTAACATGTACACTGAACGACTGACCAGAAGTGAAATGTGACTTGGAAAACTCTCATGCCAGGGTTCCGGGGAAGCATCTAGATGGAGACATTGAGTGATCAACCCCTGTGAGTGAAGAGGGAACCCCTCTCCCCCCATGGGTGAAGACACGGTGTTTCAGAGCAGAAGCTTGTTCAGTTCTTGCAAAGAAACTGTGGACAGAAAAGAGACAGGCATCCATGACTTCCTCTCCAGTATTCTCCCCCCTTAGGAGAAGAAGATGAAGCGTAGCACTTTAATTGATGGGACAGGAGATGCCTTCTGGAGCAGGGTTTTCGACCATAGTGTCCTGCTGTGACCCGCGTGAAGGACGGCACTCACGTGCATGAGAAACGGGACCTCTTAGAGACATAGCAGGAAACGATTTAAATCATGAGACAAGATCTCACGGTTACTGCAGTAATTCATAGTGACCCCCACTAGCAAGGCCACATCCGGAACGTCTGGTCACTTTGGCTTGTTCTGTACCTACGACAGGCTATAGGTTAAAGTCCCTTCTCACCACTGCATCCCTCCAGGGAGCACAAAGATGTTTGAGACACTGTGATCTTTAAAAATAAACCCATAGTTTCCAAGCTGTAGTATGCTAACAGTTGTTAGTTGGAAACTAGCGTGCGAGTCCTCCCAGCTGACTGCACGTCGCCATCCACGTGGAGAAGTTGTGGGGGTGCAAGTCTCCAGCAGACAGGCTGCTCAGCATCCCCGGAATTGTGAGGGAAGGGGGGAGCAGGGACGTTAACAGTGCTTTATTTCTACTTATTTTCTAGCGGACACAAATGAA
Organism: Ursus americanus; assembly: GCF_024610735.1. Lineage (NCBI taxonomy): Eukaryota > Metazoa > Chordata > Mammalia > Carnivora > Ursidae > Ursus > Ursus americanus. The sequence goes on along the minus strand of NC_142133.1, from coordinate 82,279,643 downwards.
GTGATTTTCCCTTATTAACATTTAATAATTGGATTAATGGCAGCACATGTATATAATTTTGAAAATAATATCCAGATTGGGGGTGACCGCTCCAAGCACGGGGCAGCTAGAATTGCATGATGGGACAAGATCAGAGGTCTCTGTTCTGGGAAAGAGAAAAGATGGCCTGCGATCATGCAGGGGAAGGGGATGGAGAGTTGAGAGTGGCTCCCAGAGCTGCCGAGTTCCCAGTCCAGCTGCTCCTCGTCGGTGCTTCCCTGCATTGCTGGTTCTCTGCTTTTTTTTTTTTTTTTCCTGCAAAAATCGGTGGCTGAACGAGATTGTGCGTGAGGTTACTTTCAGGTCTATCACATAATACAATTAGTTCCAATTTACTGACGGTCACAGTGCCTGCTTGGAGGCACTGGTATGAACCCGTGCTTTGGGGGCTGGCAGGTAGTGGTGGTGAAGGGACGGGGCCAGATGGCCAGATGCTCTTGGCCTGTGCCAGCTGGGAAAGGCCAGCCTTAGCTGAAGTTGTCTGCCTTCAGAACGTTTCGAATGCCCAGGAGGCTAAACTAAACGGTCGTTGGCCCCCGTGTTTTGTTTTATTGTTTGAGGGACAGTCTGTGGTTTCCGAGGCCCTGGTTACACCATTCCAAGACAGAACTTTTGTGTTTGAACTTTATCCTTATTGCTATAATTTTTCAAGAATTTAGAATTATTTTCCAGGCCAACAAATACTCAAAATCAAGTCCAATGTAATTCTTTGGGGAAAAGGAAAATCATATTGCTTTCTCAGTTGACAGACTTCTTTACCTGAGGGGACATGAACAGAGTGGAATGCAGACAACACAGCATTTCATGAAACACAAATCAGGTTTCTAAACTCACCAAACATCAAAATCATCCTCAAAAATGCAGACCTCCGGGCCCACTTCCTGGAATACTGACTCCGCGTGCTTGGAAGGAGGCCAAGAGTCCATACTTTTAATCACGGTATCCACAGACCAGCTTCTGAGACCAACGGCCCTTACATCAGTGAGGGGATCACAAGAAACGGAAATCGTTGTGTCAAGAATTAATGTTTTGGGTCAAGCTGTGAGATTTCCACTGATAAACACAGCCTTCTCACCACGCCTGTCTACCACGGCCGAGCCTCCTTCTGTGAAGTTCTGCTGTGTGTTGGGTGTTGAGCTTGCATGGATGCAAGACTGTGTTAGCTTTAGGGCCTCTGTGGGCAGCTGAGACGTTGGCCGTCTCCACCTGTACAGAGAGCTGGGGGATGGGGCACTTGGGTTTGGGGTTGATTTCCTGATTTTTAAACCTCTTTATGCCTCCTATGCCCACTTGGGAGTTGTGTCGAGACCTGAATTCCATATTGCATGCATGCAGCCTAAGAGTTGGTGTAGACCAAACCGTATGAAGTCAGCACCTTGATTTCCCCACTGCTTCCTCCTTGAGTGACGTTGCCATGGGAGGCGTGGGGGAGGGTGGGTAGCACTGTGAAAATAAAGAAAAATGGGAAAACCTAGAGGCCTGTGAATAATCAGCCATCCTGAATATTTAACGTAGTCCTGATGCTGACGTCGCCTCCCAGTGCATCTTCTCATCTGAAAAGTGGGCAGCATCACGGGCATGTGTCATGCCCCTGCTGTCATAAGGCATGGCAATAAATGTGAGGAGAGTTTTTAAATAACGGGCAAATAGTAATATCACTCAAAGTTTGTGCACTCGGATTTTTACCCACCTATAAAATAAGGATCATGGTCTTTGCTTCCTACGGGTGTTCTATTGTTTAATGAACTTTGCAAAGCTTTCTGAGATGTACTGACTGAAATGACTTGGCATGAAACCTGGTCTCTGATGGCGTGGCGCTCTGGAGCTGGGTACAAAGACGGAAGGAAGAAAAGGATAAATCTGTTTGGGGACAGACAATTTGTTATACGCCTCAACATATAAAATAAAACAGAAGATGGAGATGTTCTGCAAGACATAACAAAGAATCAAATAGGGACATTTCCTGCATAATTGCAGGGAGCAGATTAAAAAAAAGAAGAAGAAGAAAAGAAAAGCTAGGCCCCGTGTGATGGAAGGGGAATTGTTTCCTCCTGAGCACAACAGATCGTGGACGGAAGAAGTCTTAGGAGCGGAATATCAGTACGGTACATACAGGGAACAGGAAGGACAGGAGGAGATGGTAGTGTACATCAGAGGGATTTATCTCGCCAATGAGTTGGAATTTGACAGTGACGAGTGGTGTTGGTATAGTCCAGAGAGAGAGGGGAACAGAGAGCACAGGGCAGCTATGGCAGAAGGCTAGTCCCCATTCGCAAGACCAGACCTGAGCAAGGGCACGCGGGGGCTTAAGGAGAACAAAAGGACAGATCGTTCACACTAAAGTCTGAGGATGGTGAGAAATCGTGCAGAGCAGAAAGCACATGAGAAATTGGCCCAGTGCAGGGAGACAGTTCGCCCTTGCCTCACAGAAACCCATAAGTGGCATAATCAGTATCAGGCCGCCCACTTGGTAAAAGCGGTTCCTGCACGGAACCTATGCTGGCGGGAGTTGCACGGTTGGCCCAAAAAGCAATCTGGGAGGATGACAAAGCAGACCCTGAAGAATTCCATGAGGCCATGGAAGTGCCTTCGTACCAGTAGGGACAACATTCCCCCAATCCAATTCCAGTTATGACGTTGCTCTTTCAAGGCAGCTCAATTAGGAGGTCTATTAGCCAGGATTCTGCAGGGAAGTGGAACCAGTAGGATGCATGTACAAAGAAAGAAATTTATTATAAGGAATTGCTTCAGGTGATTATGGAGTTTTGGCAAGTCAAAAAAAAAAAACCCTAATGGGATAGACCAGCTGGCTGGGGACTCGGCCCAGAGCTTCAGTTCCACTCTGCAGGCCCAGGAAGGGCTGATGTTGCAGCTGGAGTCTAAAGACAGCTGATGGTGAATCCTCCCTTGCTTGAAAGAAGACAGTATTTTTGTTTTCTTAACGCTTTCACCTGACTGGACAAGGCCCATGTGGTGAGCAACCTGCTTTACTCAAAGTCCATCAACTTAAATGTTAGTCTCACGCAAAAGCATACTCACAGAAATAGCCAGGAGAATGTTTGACCAAATATCAGGGTACCTTGGCCCAGCCAGGTTGACCCATAAAATGACACAGCAAAGAAGATAAGAACAGAGACTCGCTATTTGAATAAGCATAAGAATGAGAAGCGGCTCTGCCTTTCCCCTGTGTGGAAGTCTGCCTCTCCGAGGTAGTCAGTGTTATGGAAATATCCCCAGGTACTTTTTGGGCATGCTGTAACAACCTAAGGAGCACTACTGGATGATAGGTCAGGCCTTCCGTAAAGTGCGAATTGCCCAACCTGACATTCGAGGACTCTATTACCTGGTCCCAAACTATATCTCCAAACTCAGCTTGCTTTTCCTTAGCTTTTGGGAAAGGTTTCCTTCTCTAACACTGGTCTGTGTTTATTGCCCTGTGCACTTGGAATTTCCTGCTTCTTTCTGCCTCTTTTCCATTCTGCATTCTTTCAGGGCCCTGTTGACCAGATAGGTGGAACATAGCGGGGAAAGGAGCCTGGCCTGGAGACCATCGTGCCTCTCATGATGGAGGACTTACTAGGTATTGGGAAGATCACAGTAGATAGCTTCCCCAGTCCTCACAGCAATCCCACAGAGCAGGTGGTCTTTATTCCCATCCTGCATGATGACTCAGGCATATGCTGCTGGTCTCACCACCAGTAAAGGACAAAGCTGGGTGGGGTTGGGCCCACACAGTCTGGCTTTTGCTGACTGGGCATCTGTCTCTGTCTCAAGCTTCCCATGAATTTGGATAAGTTACCCTTCACTTCTATAATACGGAGAGTTGGACTATCTGAGATTCTGAATCCTATCTCTTCTGTAAGGCTCTCCATGGTGAGCTCTGTCACACTCTCAACATCCCTTTGCCCTCTACTAGGTAATTCTGACTGCTGCCCCCCTCACCCCTTCCTACCACATATCGTGGGGCTGAGATTTGGCTCTAATCAGTATTACCAATATAACACCATCTGCTTACTACAATACTGGTCAGAGATGGGCAGATGGTCCAACTCAAGCCAAAGAAAGAGGCTTGCTTGCCCCTTCTGGATACTCATGTAAAAAGTTTTGAAGCCTGGAGTGGCTGTACCCATCTGGCCGTCAGAGGGAAAGCCAGACTAAAGCTAAATGTGATGTCTTAAACGGCAAAGCAGAGAAGCCCAAATATGTGTCAATGTTTTGCAGCCTCAAGGGCAAACGGACCTGAAGCCACCTTACCTGTGGACATCTGGAAGCCCAGCTCATGGCTCAGCCAACTGGAGCTGGGTTTGCATTCCACTAGTGAGAGCATTCCAGAAAGTTCTCCTGGGATCTCTCAACCCGGGGTGATCTCCCTTTTCTCCTAGAGCACTGGTAACTATTTAACTCCTTGCCAACTTGACATAGTCATTTGTCTGTCACTTACCGTTGATGGTAAGACATGAGATGTTTCCTTTCGGATGTATAACTTATTTCTTCACCCAGAATGTAAACGAAGGTCTTTGATATCTTCCGGGAATCTATAATAGTAATTTCTTACTAAGTGTTACAAGAATGCTTTTGGGGATCACATAACATAATTACGCTGTCTTTACCTAAACATATCTGGGGTAGCAATTAAAGAGGAACGGAGTGGTGATGGCCTTGATGTGCACAGTTTTGGAATCAGATAACTCTAGGCGTCCTGATGTCCTGGTTTGTCTGCAACTGAGGAGTTTCCTGGGATGTAGGACTTACAAGTTTAAACCCCAGAAAGCCCCAGGCAAGCCAGAATAATCTGATCCCCATTGACAGTACGGAACCTCACTCATTCAATCCAACCACAGGGACTGGAGGGAGATAAACATGTCAACAGTGGTTATACCAGAGTCTTACAGTTAGAAATGCGGTCTCCGGACATCCAGAGTTGTCTTGGGCCAGATTTGCCCCCACTCATAATAGCTACAATATATTAACTATCTTCTATGTGCCGAACATTTTTTTTTACATATACTGTCCCCCCTTTTCAAAAATTTCCCCACCTTTGCAAAACTGGTATAACTTAATTTTGCAGAAGAAGCTCCATCACCTGCCTTGCCCAAGGCAGCACCTGTAATCAGGCGGCAGCTCCAGGTGCCAAAGCTACAACTTCTCAGGGGAGACTGCGTACTTGCCTCCGTGCCCTGATCAATAACCTAACTATTGTAATTATGTTACTTCCTTCTTTGAAACTTTCTGTGGCTGTTGTATTTTCCTGCACTTGTGATTTAAGGTCTTAGCAAGCAAGCATTTGTGGAATAAGTGGATGAGCTGAGAAATGCTGGATCTCCCCTCTTATTTACACAGAAGCAAATCCCCAGGGAAAAGAGGGTTTGGGGTTTGTTTGGTGTCTGAGAGGAGCTGCTATTGAGTGGCCTGCCAGACTGCTAAAGGATGTATGCTTTTGGGGGTGTGATTATCAATTATGCTGACAACTATCAACCACAGTACTTTGTTTTATAGGAAAGGCCCGTCAAGAACTTTTAGACAATATTGGGGGCCCTGGGATGGTTAATTTCATGTCCGCTTGACTGCATCAACAGATGCCCAGATAGCGGGTAACAGGTTTCTTGGTGTGTGTGGAAGGGTGTTTCTGGAAGAGATTAGCACTTGAATCACTAGACCCAGTAGAGAAGATCACCAACACCAAGGCTCCGAGGGCCCCTCTAGAATAAAGAGGTGAGAAAAAGTTGGATTCCTCGATGCCTGACCTCGTGAGTTGGGATGTCCTTCGTCTCCTGCCCAAAGACAGGTTCTTGGGTCTTTGGACAGGGGGGCTGACCCCAGTGGCTTCCTGGTTCTCATGCCTTCTGCCTTGGAATGAATGAAGCCGCCGGCTCTCCTGGGTGTCCAGCTTGCAGAAGGCAGATCAAAGCCTCCATGACTGCATGAACCAACTCCCATGTTAAATCTCCTCTTATGTATCTCTGTATATCCTGTTGGCTTGTTTCTCTGGAGATCTCTGACTGATGAAGACCCCCACTTCTATTTCCAAACCTTAAATACCCAGAAGGACCTTTCTCCTACTAACCAATTCAATGCTTGAAAACGCCAAACTATGTAAAATACATCACTTGGAAGAGAATCAGCAAATCATATTAATTATAAAGAAAAAAATTAGTAATTTTTTTAGTAGTTTAAGCTTGATTTTTTTCCCCTGAGAAATAAGACTTCAAATAGGCTAAGAAAAAAAAAAAAACAATTATGGCTCTATTTCAGTGATGGATGGCAGTTCTATTAGCTTTGGGGTTTTTCTTTTTCTTCTTTGTTGGCTATTTTTCTTTTGGTGTGTAAAGGCCTCTAATAATCTTCAGGATGAAAGATACCATGTAATGAGTCTTATTATTATACTTAATACATTTCGTAGTTAATACCTTAGAAACAAAACGTGTAAAAACCATCTATTTCATTTGTTAGATGGAGAAATATTAACATATTAACATAGCCATAAATTTACCATGCCGTAGATAGAAAATTAGTATCGAATACGTAATGGAGGTAAATAATGAGGTAAGAAAATATGAGGGTTTGCAACAGAAAAATAAAAATATTCATGGTTGTCCACACAATTCCATCAGAACTTCTCTAATTATTCCACAAGAAGTCATAAGAAATAGCAGACACTAAGCATTGAGTAATGGCCTGATGCCAAATGTGATTCTTGCTACTTTTGAAATAGTTGGTTTTCCCATTAGCAAGATTCAAAAAATGCTAATAAAATATTTATTAGCTATTACTTTTCTTGACCTATTAGTGGAGTTCACTAATGGACTCAGGCTTCCTAAACGGAAAGTTATGTATACATTTCTTTAGCATCGAAGGCAGCAGCCCTCCTGTACGGTGTATCTGTAATGTTTTCTGAGCTATAAGTTCATGTGCTTTTCAAGGTCACATTTGGGACTAAACCGTATGCACTGTCAGGTACCAAACATGCCGGGCAGCCAGGGCTCTTAGGTGCAAGCAGTAGGAATCAACTCAGGTTAGCAAATAGAAAACAAGTGATTGGAAATAGATTCTTCCAGAAGGCTGCAGGACCTGGTTTGGAAACAGAGAGAGGCGAGGAAGGCTAAGCATCAGTCAACACCTTGCCCCAAAGCCAGACCACAGAAGCCGCCCAGCGGGGCCTTCTGGGCTGCTCCAAGGAAACGAGTCTTCATAGCCCCCATCATCTCTGTCAGCATTCGGTAGGGGACGCATACACTGTCCCCACAGCTGTGACGCCCCCAGAAATGCTATGTCACTGTCACATTTATGGGAATTTCTCCACATTTCTGATTCCAAGTTCAGACGAGGTGCATCTAGCTGGCTGGGAACGTGTGTCCTGGTGTTTGTAGCGTTGACAGTGGGAGCAGCGACATGTATAAGGTGGTGAACTTCCTGAGATGGGAGAAGGATCTTGAGCAGGGAGAAGCAGAAAGGACAAATACAGAAATGTCAAACAGGTACGTTTGTGTATGTGCACCCACGCACATCCAGGAGATTACAGGTCGTCATGCTGTCACTTGCCAGGCTTTTCTGCCACTTTTATTCTGATTCTGTAAAAAAAAAAAACTGGGGAGGACGCCTGGGTGGCTCCGTCTGTTAAGCATCTGCCTTCAGCTCAGGTCATGATCTCAGGGTTCTGGGATCGAGCCCCACATTGGGTTCTCTGCTCAGTGAGGGGCCTGCTTCTCCCTCTCCCTCTGTTCCTCCCCGCTGCTCGTGCTCGCTCGCGCTCTCTCTCTCTCAAATAAATAAATAAAATCTTCAAAAAAAAAAAAAAAGGACTTGGGAGCTCTTCTTTCTGTATAGTCTAGAAAAGTTTTAACTGACACCAGAAACCTCCCATGAAACCCTTTTATTATTTGAGGTGGCTTGAAAGGAAGGAAATAGAATTAAAACAAATTTATTTTGGTATCTTTTGTATGCATACATTATAAAGATTTGGAAATACAGGAACTCATAAAATAGAAAATCGAAAAGCACACACAGTACTCTGAGTATCAGCCCCCATTCATACGGGTAGGGTTCTTACATGCAAAATGCGCTCACACAGCGTACCTGGTATCGTACAGAACTTCAGCATACTAAATATTGGTTGGTATCCATTGCTTTTTTTCACCGAATATCGTAGAGTAGGCTTTTGATATTAATAATTTTTCCAAGAATGATTTCAAAAGATTAACAAAATATATTTATATTATGATTTAATCAAACTTTTCTCTGTTGCTAGACATGTTAACATAGATTTTACAGAGAGGTGTTTTTCTTTTTTTAATTTTTTTAATTTTAAAAAGATTATTTATTTTAGAGAACGAGAGAGAACATGCATGAGAGAGAGTGCAGGGGGTGGGGGAAGGGCAGAGGGAGAGAGAGAATCCCAAGCAGACTCCCCACTGAGCACGGAGCCCAATGTGGGGCTCCATCCCATGACCCTGAGATCACGGCCTGAGCCAAAACCAAGAGTCAGATGCTTAACTGACTGTGCCACCTAGGTGCCCCCAGGGAGGTCTTTTTAAATGTTTCTCCTCTATGAGATTCCCCCAGAATGGTTCGGCTCCGAGGTCTGCACCTGCCAGCCCTGGGAGGCACCTGGGCTCCCTGTCCATGGCGGTGGGGTTTGCTTTAGCTCCTGAGTGCATTCTGTTTTACGTATAACTGATCAAAGCATCGATTTAGGTCTTAACAGTATCGGGAGGAAACCCGCAATAAAAAAGGATAAATAAAGTGCAGTTTATTTGGGGAAGATAGATGTTCATTACGAGGCTCCGAAAATAATCTGTGGGTTACCTTCACAGAAATTTCGAGGTGGGGCACAGGTGTACCTCCAGCCACACCCCAGGGCTTCACTCCCTCTGGGAGCTGGGAAAGGCTCCTCCCGACTGGGATGAAACCCCTGTTTGTCAAAATTTGTTTTGTATTCCGGTTCTGCCCCCAGCAAAGCCCCTAATAAGACCCTGGGTATCTCTGGGCTGTTGACATCTTCTCTGTTAAAAGCAGGTGCTGAGGAAGGCCCCGTGTGTGGACCGAGGAGGAAAGCCTGCTGGGTGTGAGGGCCACGCGCACCCATTTCTGGGTGCCAGCTCCGAGCGCCAGCCCCAAGGCCTCCCGGCTGGGTCATCAGGGTACGATCCCGCGGCTGCACCAGTCCGTGAAGGATCCGAAACCACAAACCTGACCTTTGCAGACACAGTAAATAATTGGCTGCATGTCCATTAGTCAAAAACATCTGTTTTTCAACATCTCGAGGGACCGAAGTGCCTCTAAACCACAAAACAGACTTGGATAAAAGGTGGGTTCAGACCGGTAACTGCATTCGTTACCACTCCTCTTCCTGGAAAGTTCTTTCTCTGCCCTCCGCTGCTGGAGCAGAGCTGAGATCCAGAAAGAGCACCCTTAGCCACTGTCCCCTGCTTGCCGAGGCCTCTGAGGGCCTGACCCCTGATGCGGCATCTGTCCCTTGTTTCCGTGACCCACAGACGGCCTCCTCAGGCCTCACTAGTGTTTACCCTCATCTGGGAAAGAGTCTCAGCATCTCACTGTCTCCGCCAGCCAACACAGTTTTACCGTGGACCCCCAGCCGGCAAGGCCTGAACTAGGTTCTGGAAAACGGCCGCTTCTCATGGAAGGATCAGACGAGAAACTTAGGCAAATAAAGGAATGTCAATGGACCAGTGAGGAACATCAAGTTGGGGGTCTGGAGAGTCTTTGGGGAGGGAAGAGCAGTTTTGAAGGAGGATACTAAATATTGCTCGGCCAGGAGAGGTCTCTTTGCCTCGGTGGCCCTGGGGCAGGGAGGCAGTAAGCACACAGACTTGAGGTGGGAGTCATCTGGGGTCCATGAGGAGGAGCGGGGGACAACTCCCCAGACCAGAAACGACCCCCAGATTAGGAGGAGGGCCACAACAGGGATGGTGGATGAAGGACCACAGCCACAGGCAGTGAGGAAGAGGAGGGAGAAATATCAAAGGTGGACATTAGAGCCTAACAAGGACAGAGCTTCAAGACATTCCATGCTGGTCCACGTTTTCCACACCCCAGACCGTGTCCCTCAGAAGGGGTCCCCTTGACGGTTCCCAGTACCAGAAATACTACATGTCTGCCTGTTAGGGCTGAGATACTAACGTGAGTTTATATTTATATTCAGGACACGATTCTTTTCAATCCCCAAAGCATGGACTCCCCTTCACTACGAGTGAGACGCCACGCCAGACTTGCGGAGAAGGCACATGGGGGCTTGCAACCCCCCAGCGCGCAGAGCCCACAGTCTGGCTGGAGAGCCGCTTGGACAGCTCTGGACCAGTGAAGAAATCATGGGAATGCTTTAAGTGTCTTAAGAAACTCTCTAGCCAAAACGGTTTGCCTTGTTTTTAAACTACTTAAAGTGAAACGGGTAATCTTAAATTGCTGGAAGATTCCCTGGCGTGAATTATTCCCAACAAGGCTGGCCAAAGAGCTGCATTTGGACGTGCGTACAGAGAGACACCCATAAGCCAGCGATTATAGAGCATTTTAGTGATTTCTGAGCAGGGTCCCCAAACTGATAAAATGCATTCTAAGAGTCAACAGGGGGATTACATTTCTGCCCTTTCCTCAGCTCCAGATCTGGCAGGCAGGTTGGCCTTTGGAACATACCTGGGTCCCCTCCCAGGGTCAGGCAGCTCCGCCCTGCCCTAGCACCCAGGGTCCCTTTGTTTCCAGAGCCAAAGGAGGTGGGCAGTTCAAGTCGAGTGCATTGGAGGGAGGGGCTGAGGGTGGAGCCTGGGACCTGGCAAGTGGTGGTGGGGGAGCCGACTTGCCCTCCTCCAGTGCAGGCCCTTTGCGTGCTCCTCCCTCCAGGAGATGGAGTGTATTTTCCCACCCCTTCACCTGGGCTAATCAATGCCTTGCATTGGCCAGTGGAATGCAGTGGAAATGATACTGGGCCTGGAGCCTGGCCTCCACGGCCCCGTGTGGCTCTGCTTGCGCCCGGGAAGGCCCGAGCAAACCCAGAGCGCACGGGGTGAGACAGCGCGCACACAAGACGAGGTCAGTTGTCCTGTCGGAGGCCCCACACAGACAAGAGCCCTGCCAGGACCACCAGAGGTGACTCACAGCTGACCCAGGAGCCTTGCAGACCTGTGAAGGAGCCCAGCAGAGATAAGAAAGACCAACCAGCCGAGGGGTGCCTGGGGGGCTCAGTCAGTTAAGTGTCTGCCTTCAGCTCAGGTCATGATCCCGGGGTCCTGGGCTGGAGCTTCTCTTCCTCGGGCCCTCTGCTCAGCGGGGAGTCTGCTTCTCTCTCTCCCTCTGCCGCCTCCCTGCTCATGCTCTCTCTCTCTCCCAAATAAACGAATAGAGTCTTTTAAAAATATATATCTATATCATCCAGCTGAGCCCAGGCTGAACGGCTGTTCTGCCCCGCCACGGGCTAAATCAACAGTGTTTGCCTGAGGCCCCCAAGCTTCAGAGAGGCCTCCCTTCAGAAATCTGCCTGTATCTATACTCACATCTATATCCAAGTATTTGTGAACGGAAGTGGTGAAGGGTAAGGGGAATAATGTGCAATATACACACAGATACAGGTTGTGGGAAACAAAAACTGTTATAGGCAATGAAGCCGATAGACACATAAATCTTGTCCCTATAACGATCTTAACAATTGTTCCAAAAACATTCATTCATTTATTATGGTCACCATCCGAACACCTGAATGAGTGAAAATGTGGGGAACAGAGTCAGGGTGTCTTGGTCCTTGTCCTAAGGTTCGATGTGACCACAGCCCTGTCATGTGTTACGACTTATGCAGCACTTGTCTATGTGTTACTTCATTTTATTTTTAATAAAACACACCTATGAGGTAAACCAGAGCTAGAATCAGCATCCCACTTTTTCAGACTCAGAGGTTCCTGCAAGCTAGCACAGTGCACACATCACGGTCAGGGCTCACGCCCAGAAGTTCTCTAGCAAACCCTGGGCTCCTTCTCCGGCTTCCTGCTGCCAAGTTCGCAGGATGCCTGAGCTACAGCTAGATTTTGCTCTGTCCCTGGCGCTGCTGCTGCCCCGCACTGTTCCCTGGTTCCGTTCCCCCCTCCCATTAATGTCAGTCCCTGTTTCCGGGAGGTCTGCGCATGGACTACCTAGTCCTTAATCACTAGCCCGGAGCCGCCCCTCTGGGTTGGGTTAAGAGCTAGTCTGTAATCAAACCATAACCTCAGACGACGAAAAGAAGAAAAAAATATTGGAAAAGCATAAAGTTTATCATTTTCCTACTAACTGGCTTATGGTGATGACATACAGATGTATAAAACGCCTATGAGCATTACCTAAATCATAAGTTCTGGCATAAGCAACGTATGTATTACGGGTTGAACTGTGCCTTCCCCTAAACTAATATGATGAAATCCTAACCTGTAGGATTAACCTGTAGGAAGTACCTCATAATACGACCTTATTTTGAAATAGGGTCACTGCAGATGTAATTAGCTAAGATCGGGTCAGAGTGGTGTAGGGTGAACCCCTAATCTAATATGACTGGTGCCCTCATAAAAGGGGAAATTTGGACACAGACACAGGCACAGAATGAGTGCCGCGAGAAGATAAGAGACAAGAACACCAAAGTCCGCCAGCAAGCCACCCAAAGCCGTGAGAGAGGCTGGAATACACTCTCCATCCCAATTCCAGAAGGAACGAACCCCACCAACAACCCTGATCTTGGACTTCTGGCCTCCAGAGCTATGAGATGATGAATTTCCGTTGTTTAAGCCCCTCCCACACCCCCTGGCGGCTGCTTGGGCCACCCCGCAGCTGGCGCTGCCTGTTTCCTAGTGTGTGTGTCCCTGGTATTGACAAGGGCATGCTTCCAGTTCACGGTGTCCACCTCTGCACGTCCTCTTTCCTCCAAACCCACAGAAATAACAGTTAATACGTACATAGGGAATACATTCACAATTATGCTAAGAACCTTGCAAGAAGCCTCATTAAAGAGTAGGAGGGTTTTTTTAGAAAACCACAGTTTTGGAAAACCAGAAAGGAGCCGTTTTGCAATTAATCAGCATAAGGGAAGGCTGCACCCCAGGACACACCTCCAAGTCTGCTGGAGAAGTGCTTCCTCACGAGCCAGAGAACTGGTGTTTTCCTGGGGGTCGTCTCTAGCTTTAGAAAAGACCCAGATGCCGAAGGACAGCAGTGAACCGGTGTTGGAAAGCGGCCCTTTCTGCCACCTGCACCACCGTGCCCTGCCCCCACCCTGCGCCGGAGAACAGGTCTCTCAGCAGTGACTGTGGAATGTCTGCAGGCTTGATCTGCACACACTCCAAGAGGAAAGTGCACCAAAGCGGGGTGGCGCTGACTGAGTGGGGACCGGGTTCTCCCGTTACTGCCTCCACCCCAAACTTGGCATCATCTGGAGAGAGGCAGGGTCTTCACCACAAACGCCAGGTGTCACAAAGTGACAACGTGGTATCAGGAAGAGCATCTCTAATCCTACTGTGTTACCTGAACTTGCATTCCCACAGGTGTTTCTCTTTCCTGTGGGGAGGATGGCGCGGTTCTTAAAGCATACGATTCTCTGTAAGTTCATTCAAATGTTTCTGTGTTTTTCTACAACGTTTGGTGGAAAGAAGGAAAGAAGCAGCTCTCAGTTTCTTTTGGATATGAGTTTTCAAATCTGTAGCACAGAATGCTCAGGAAATAGACAATGAAGTAAGGATTTTGTTTTTTTTACCAAGGAAAATCATCAAAATCATCAGGATCACCTAAGTTATGTTGTGATGACAAAACAACCCCCCCCCCACACACACAAAACAAGCAAAATAAAACAAACAAAGCCCAGATTCTCAGTGGCTGATAACAGCAAGATTCATTTCCCCATAGTCACAACAGCCAGGGCCACTGCCCCACAAGTCACTCTAGGACCCAGGCATCCCTGCGTGGGGATAGCAGGAGGGAAAGAGCGCTTGAAAGTCTGCAGAGGCAAGGAGCTGGCCGCGGACCTGGGATGTCCCGCCTCCCCGCACGTCATTGGCTAACACTAGTCACGTGGCCCCAGGTGCCCGCAGAGGCTGGGCAGGTGCGCGTCTCTCCCCAGGAGGTCCAAAGCCGCGCACCTTTGCTAAGAAACAGAAACAATTAATACATTGTTTAGATAATTTATATTTCATAAAATGAAAAAGTGGTGATTAAAACCTACATCATGTAATACTAATAAGCAGGTAAGATTATATAGGACATTTGTTTCCACGCACACATGATCATTTTCTCTCTCTGTCTCTCTTTTTGTTTCCCCCAAAACTAGAGAGCTAGAGGCTCTCTAGCAAGCCTCTACTTGGCCCAGTGGCAGAAACTTACTATTAGACAATTGGGTCAATTTAGTCAAATAGATGTTTATTTAGTTCAGGGTTCTGTGTAAATTACAATGAAGAATCGGCTTCCGTGGCCAAAGGATATGATTTCCTCAGGAAGCTACGCCCGACCACGTGGGTATTTCCCGAAATGTGCGCTGTACTCGCCGGCTTACGGTTTTGAGTCTACGCTATTGGCCATCGCTGGAGTGTAGGAGCCCTCCTGTCAGTCCGGTCTTCCAAGTCAAGCATCCTTGTCAGCCCACGTGCGGAGAAAGCCAATTGCCCGCCGGTTTGATAAGGCAGGAGTTCATCTCCAGAAAGCTGGCGGTGATGTCAGCCGCTCTGCCCATCGCTGCTTCTGCGGGCACTCATGCCTGCTGGTTTTTATGGGAGGCGTTCTGCACCTTGCTGACTTGCAGCCTGGTCGGTGGGGCAAGGGGCCTGGGGGATGAGCAGGGGGTGAGTGAATGGCTTAGGCTGCTGGTAGTGATACACGGCCCCTCAGCAAGTATTCACACAGAGCTAGGCTTTACACCGAAAAGCCAAGGAGTGGCTGCTTGGGCTCCTTTTTCACTTTTTTTATTATTTTTATAACAGCTCTAGTCTGAAGACAGTGAAGGCTAATATCTAATTTAAATGGAGTGTGTGGTGAGGCCACAAGGCATCGTATCAGTGCACTGGTGAACATAGATATTACAAGACACACATGTAGACCTGGTCACATAAAAGCGTCTTCTCAATGGAAGTTTTCCCAATGGGACAGTTGCAAACTTGAATTTCTACAGACTGAAGATCAGATCTCTATTTAGCTATTTACCAGTTGTTTCAGATTGGGCAAAATAGTTCACCCGTGTAAGCCTTATTTTCCTTGAAGATATTTGGTGTAGACCAGTGGTGGCATGGAAGAGACACTCAAAAAATCATAGTCCTCATTACTACTATTAATAAATTTGTTATTGATTAATGGAGGCCCAGCTAGTCATCCAATTCCATGGAAGGATGGGAAATTGAGTTTAATCTAATCTGCTTTACCAATGAAATGTAACATAGATTAATTCAGGAAAATCAGTGGCTACAAAGTTCTTCTGTATTAGTGTAATTGTATATACACAAAATTACTGGCATGATACGATGTCTGGGAGTTGCTTCAAAAAAATCCAGTAGGTCAGTTATTAATGAAACACAATGGCCATGAATTATTGATTATCAAAATGGGATAATGGAAACATGGGTTCATTGTATTCTATTTTTATGGATGTATGAAATTTTCTATTATAGATTTTTTAATCATTGGTACACATAACATATTTGAAATCAGACAGACAAGGTGATTTTACATTTAGGGGTATACTGAATCAGATCACTTTTATAAAACATTACCCCTTTAATTAATTGTCCCTTCTCCGCATGGTGACATCTCATAAAATTTACATAGAATTTGAAGTTCCCAAAGGGGGAAAAATATATTAAAAGTGACCTCATTAGTTAAGAGATGGACAATTACCACTTTAAAATAAATTATTTGTTTTAAATTTTAGACTTATATATATTTATTAGATTTATAATTGGAAAAATATATACTATACTTATTAGATATGTTTATTAGAATATACCTATTATATTAGAATATATCTTGAATAACCCTAATAGGCTAGTCATTCTATGAAATTCTTTATTACGTTTTCTCATATTGCTCCATGATGTTCTTCCGTGGGTGTAATGGGGATATTCCCATCTTACTGGTAAGGAAACAAAGGCGCAGAAAGTTAAGTAACTCCCTTGAGGAAACTCAGCTAGTAAGTGACATCAGTGTAACCAGGTGTCTCTGGCCCAGAGCCCTTGATTCTTCTCAGTTGGCCAACTCAGCTGTTCATGAAACACCTAGAAGGCATCCTTAAATATAAATCCATGAATGAGATCATCCAGTTAGGTCAACACTGAGAATAGCACCTTAAAATCCGATTCTGTTTGTTCCAGGGAAAGTGTGGTGTCTGGCTGGTGTAAACGCTAGCTTCCAAGGCCGCCAGGCCCAGGTGTGACAGCCGCCGGCAATGCCTGGGGCTCATGTGAACTGCCCCTCCTGTTCTGTCCTGAGGGCACCTGTGTCTGGGCACAAGGGGAGGCCCCAAGCCCAAGTCAAAGCTCTCCCCCCTGGGGTTTCGTACGAGCCACCTCCCAGTGCTCAAGGGAGTCCTGCAGGACAGCTCGACCCCAGAGGGTTTCCTGCTGACCTCGGTGACCAACCTGTTTGCCCTTTGGAGGGAGTGTTAACTCTTGGACTTTGCCCCCTGCGTTTATCACTTGTGTTTATGTGTTTATACAACTGCTTCTATTGATTGCTGGGTTCGTGGCCCTTCTGTTTGCGCAGCTTTTGGGAGGCCGGAGCCCCGTCCCATTAATCTCTGTGCTCCCTGCCCCTCACCCCAGGCCTATCCGAGGGTTGGTGCTCAGCAAACGTTTGTTACATTGGCTCCGTGCCTGTCTCTGTGTTAAGCCCCCTCCGCTTGTCTATCTAAACTGCATGTAGTCCTGTATGTACCTCTACGTAGGTTGTAGCCAGAGGTTATTAACAAATGGCCATGAACTTTCTTTTTTAAGTGGAGCTGTTTGCCCGGTGTGTCCGGTGAAGAAATGGATCTGGCGAGTGTGTGTCTGTGTTCTCTGTGTTATCCTCAGGTTTGGGACGCGTGGGTTCTGCTCCCACCCAACCATGAGCTCACTCTGCGGGCCCCAGCTCATCGGGAGCTGCTCTGGGCCCCGACTTCCTTATCTGTGGTTATTTGTGCGCAGTGATTAAGAGCTCGGCTCTGGGCCCAGGGAAATGAATCTGAGCTTGCATTCTAGCTACACCGCTTAGCTCTCGGGCAGGTGACTTAGCCCCCCTCTGCCTCAGTTTCCTTATCTGTGAAAAGGGATGATAGTCCCCCTCTCAACAGGTTCTCCCGAGGATTAGAGAAGATGATGCCCACAAGGCTCTTACTCGGACGAACGCCTGGCACATCACTGTTTGCAGGTGCTGGTTTTTCTCACCACTCTGACCCCAGCACTTGTTGAAGCACTCGGACAAGATAATGTAGGGGTCCAGGAGTCCTAGAAGGAAAAGGTATTCATATACACGGAAAGGGTCTCCCTCCCTGGTCTGCTCCGTGTCGGCTGGCCCGGGGTCCTGCAGTGATGGGGACAGCACGTTCTCCGTGCCAGAAGAACAGAGTGGCTGAAGTCATTCACCTGCACCACAAAGAATAATAAAGAGCATTCCAGTGATTGGGGAGAAAAGAAGTTATAGGTCATCTTTGCACACACACACCCATTTTGAAGTCTTTTGTGTTGATATTTTTTTAAGTCTCACAATCCTATGTAACCCCCCTCCCCAGGGGTCTTCAATCCTAGCCTATTTTATAGCATTTCTCCTTCACAAGCATCCAGAGGATTTCGGGGTTCACGACATGGACGGGTCGGGTCAGGCACGGATGCAGAAATGGAAAGCAACAACATTGGGGGGGAAAGAATATCAAATGGGTAAAACTCCGAGGGAAATTGAGGGCACCGCAGTTGCCCCGCAAACAGCCAGGCGGTAATTGGGTCCTTGAGCCAAGCTGTGTTTCATTATCACCATCAGCCGAGATGATGGCTCCGGTTTCGCCGAAGGTGGGTGTCAGAGCCCCTGATGGATCAGCTTCCAATCATTAACCAAGTCCTTTTCTTACATCCCTCCTAAAGGACCGGGCGGATCTGAGAGCAGTGATCTCAGAACAGCAGGACGGCTTTAGAGGTGGAGAAGACGGGAGGAAAGCGAGAAAAACCATGGCTCCGCGGGATCTCACTTAATGGGATCTGCCAGAGCCAAGCTTAGAGCCTTTGCCACCACGTAGCCTTGGGCACTTTCTCCGTATCTTGCAGGCATTCCAAAATTGAAAACTGGGTCAGAGGCATTTGAATCGGCCCGGAGGACCCCTGGCCTGCCAAAGCCCTCCTGCTTTGTCATGGTTTTCAGACTTAGCGGAGCAGGCATGCATAAGAAAGCAGAGGGTATGGGGCAGGGCATTGGGGCTGACTTCCTCCAAAACACTAATCTTGTAGAAGGCTTAAGAATTCCAGGGGCTCATGGACATTTTAGCATATTGCAGATACCTGCAAGGGGCTTAGAAATATCACTAAAGATGTCCGCAAATTGCATTTCTGTGTTTTTCACTGTAAGTAAGAAGCAAAGCAAGGTCTTTGGCCAAACAGGTCAACTCTGATACTGACGCTGAGACCTTGGAATAGCAATGTAATTCACCAGACCCTTCACTCATCACCACCTCTGTCCTCATGGGGATAAGGACAGGCTGTCTTGAGATCCAAATAAAACAGTATCTGCCAAATTCTTTCTAAGCCTTTTAATACTATATATATAAACAAAAACTGTATCATTCCTTGTAGCCGAAGACCTAATATCATTTGCATTGCTTTGTTCTCCTTGCAGAAGTCCCACTGATTAATTGCAGCAAATTGAGAAAATATAAATGAGCATTTAAAAAAGTTAAAATAGTGTGTAACTCTTCTGTCCAGAGTTAACCATAAATACATTGGTTATCCTCTGTCAGTATTTAAATGAACTTGACATAGACCATCTGTGGCATCCTTCGTTATTTCAAACTCCAAGGCACTGACAAATTGCCTTGGAATTTACTGTGTGCCGGGGACTGTTCTCAGCTTTACACAAAGCCAACCATTTAATACAGCAACTCGATGATATAAGTGGTGCCCTTCTCACGGCATTTTTACATGGGTAAACTGAGGCACGAAGTTAAGTCACTCGTCCAAGATGACTTGGCCAGCGGATAACAGAGGAGAGATTCAAAACCAGGCCTTCTGAATGCCGGGCATGTGTCATTATCCGCTAGGCTACACGACCGTTTTTCTCTCTGGAGAAGGGATTTTGTTGACGGGAAATACCAGGTTTGGTCATGAATTACTACCTACATTTTCACCGCTCTTCTCGGCCCGGCCCTTCCCTAAACGTCTTGCGCAGCGCAATACGGGGCCCAGTTGAGGTCCGCTGAGCTGCGTTCAAGTGAACCGAGAGCCCTCATCCAGCAAAGACCCACGGCGCGGCCAAAGCCCTCCCCACACACCACGGCGTCCTACTGGCCCCCAGGCCCCGCCTGAGCCTCACGGAGTTTCCTGCAGGCCCCTCTCTCTCCCGCTGCCCACACCAGGCAGGTCACAGTTTGAAACGCATGAAGTGCGCGCACGGTCTTAAAAGGAAGAAGAACTAAACTTTCATAACAAGGCCCCATGTTTTCCCCATTTGTCTCCACAACGTTCTTCACATTTTGTGCAAGGCCGCGCCCCACGGCCGACCCCGCCTGTGCCGTTATCTCCTTGAACGGAGAGCGGTCCCCATCCTGCCCGATGTTCGGTCCGCTGCTTATCCACAGCTCACTGAAAGCTCGGGCGGACTCGAGTTAAACATGTTGGCGAGGAGCACACTACAGGTGGTAATTTTATCTCATAAATTGTGGTCT
The DNA here is from genome assembly GCF_024610735.1 of Ursus americanus. Lineage (NCBI taxonomy): Eukaryota > Metazoa > Chordata > Mammalia > Carnivora > Ursidae > Ursus > Ursus americanus. Next base: position 82,259,758 of record NC_142133.1, on the reverse strand, counting down.
TTTATGTCTTTTAACACTAATAATTATGTGTAATGCCTCATAAGATTGTCTGTGGCTCAACAAAGAAATCACGATTAGGCTTCTTTCTAACCCACACGTGAGCGTGGCCCTCGGCTTTGTTTCTGAAGCCAGTGAGCGGACGGCGCTGGACGGACAGGGCACAGTGAGGGGCTGGAAGCAGGTAGGAGGTGCAGGTGCCCATCCCCCCAGCACCTGGCCCCTGCTGCTACTGGGGCCTCCCGCGCTTTGGAAGTGGCCTTCCAGAGCATCAGGGTTTTGGAAGGTGGCTCCAGAACCTATTTGCCTGCCCTATGCCCCTCCGGAGCCTCACACTCGTGCACTATTGATAACTGCCCTGTTTTTGGATGCCCACACATAAGCCTTCATGCGTCTTTTGAAGAGAGGTTTCCTGTTCTGAGAGCCTCACAGCGTCAGGTGCCCCGTCTGGCACCACGGGAAGCCACCGTCGGTGGAAGGGAAGAACTGGTGTTTTCTGGGGCTCACTCTGCCCAGGCACCCCTGTCCTCACTCACAGCCCCGTCTGTGCTATCCATATTGTACCCATGAGAAAACTGAAGCACAAAGAGGTTGGTTAACTTCTCCAAAGTCACACGCTTCCTGAGTGGCAGAACCGGGATTCACGCCAGGCCTTCTGGTGAGTTCAAAGTTCCTGTTCTAATTGCCCACCCCTAAGGATATTGGTCGAAGCTACGAAGTTGAGTTAAAGTGCTACGATTTACTCATTTTTATTTCTTCTTGGGAAATGACTTGATCTGGCTGTGAAAACCGACCCCAATGGCCCCAGCAAGTGCTCTTTCACTCGGGGTCTGGGGCCCTGTGGCAGCCTTCCCGCTCCCTGCGGCCCCTGGGTGTGGAGTGGTGCTGGGCACAGCGGATCTGGGGTGCACTCATCCTGCGGGGGATTATCCCCTGCTTGCCACAGGGATGCCCTGTTGCTGCCCCCTGCCAAGCGTTAAAAGGCTCTCAAAGCCTTTCATGTGCCTTCATCCTGCAAAGCCCTCTGACAGATGAGAATTGTACGCAGTTTCTGCAGCTTACAGGGGGTACCGTGGGAGCTGAGCACGGAGGCCTTAGTGCGGAACCGATCCGAGCCAGGATTCTGGCTCTGCCACACACCGCTCCCCCTTCCAGGGCCCTCCCAGGCCTCCTCCCCTCTGGCCCTTCCCCTGAGCAAGGGCTGCTTGTGCTGACAGCTGCCCTGGTGCCCCTTCCTGGGCAAGTCGGCGGGCAGCTTGACTTCCTGGGTGAGAGCACGGCTCACAGTCAAAGACTCTCCTTTTCCCACTTACAGCACAATTACAATTTCTCAGTGTCCTTGGGGGTGAGTTCCCGAGGTCAGTGTCCGGATCTGCTGTGCACTCTCTTCCGAGAGCGGGGCTAGGACGCCTTTGGTGACAATCATCAATGTAGGTTGAACAAACGAACGGATGGGTGGGTGTCTGCAATCTCGCCAAACCACTTTGCGTTATGAGTGCTACGTGCCAGAGCGTTCATCAGAAAGCATTGATTCCGTTACTGATCTAGCTGCACAGAGCCGGGCAGTGAGCGCACCGAGAAACTAGAAAGTCAGGTCTTGGCCCCCAGCTCCCCTCTGCAGGGTTGGCCCGCCCAAACTCTGTTTTCCCGGGGAAATGAACCTTTCGGAAGGTTTGGTGGAGGGGCTGAGCACTGTGCCCCCAGAGCCGCCCCGCAGACCCATTCCGAGCTTCATAGGGCTCCCTTTGTGAACACTGTCCTCTCCTAAGTACAGCTACCGGGCATTTCTGGCTGCATCCAACAGCCATGGGCTCACGGGAGGCCACATCACACCCGGAGAGACGAAGGAGGGAGTGTCTGAGTTTCCTGACACCTCGTTCCCCGCGGGTCTGTCCCTCAGGAGTGGGAATTAAGTAAATCCATCAGTCCTAATGAAAAGTCACAATTTTTCTTTCAATGGCATAGAATGAGTTCCCTAGAAAATTAAACCGTTGAGTCTTTGTATTTTGTCCTTGTTTACTGAGCAAAGCATTAAATATACAAGCCAATCCCTCAAGCTAATCTTCCTCTTTATCCACAGAAACAGAAAGTAGATTAGTGGTTGCCAGGGACGGGATGGGGGGTGACTGCTAATGGGGACGGGGTTTCTTTGGGTGATGAAAACATTCTAGCATTAGACGGTGCTGGTGTTTGCACAACTCGATGAAAACCACTGAATTGTATATTTCAAAGGGGTGAAAGTTACAATATGTTAATTATTCCACCAAAAAAAGCGCTGTTATTTAAAAGTAACAACAGTGCGGTAAAGCTCAGCCACTTTTCCACCTCTCTGGGGCCTGCTCTGTCCTCCTCTGGGGACTTTGGGGACCAGGAGGAAAGATCCCTAACCAGCAATTATGCCTGTGCAGGGAGGCAGCCAGCAGGAAGGGCACATTTGTGACGTCTCCCTCAGCCAGATAACGAAGGCATTTGCTTCCTTTGTGCTGTGTCCACATCAATTAGAAGGTGTAGCCTTAGGATAAAACACCGGATGTTTGCCCTTTCAAGCTCCTGAGCATACCTGGAAACTCGAGACCAGAGCTTGGTGGAAACAGACCACTTGCCCAAGGAAGCCAGGAAACTCCTTTTCCCCAAAGACTCCCATGCTTTACAACGAGGGGTTGGCCTTAAATTAGTGACACGCACTGCTTTTGTTTAACTGCTAAAAATGTTTGCTCAGAGATTCACATCAAGGTCAAGAGATTAGCAACCCAAATGTGTTTAGAAAAATACCAACTGTGGGCTCTCAGATGGCAAGTGCTTCATGAGAAGTTGCAGAAAGGAAAATTCTTTTCTCAGAAGCGAGTTGACCTGGGGAGAAGTCAGGCCTCTGTCTCTCTGTGAAAGATGCAGTTCTGGTCCTGAGACTTTCCACCCAGTTCCCTCGCCAGGTCGTCACTTGCAAGCTGCATTGAGCCAGCCTGCTCCTGGGCCTGTCGATGGGGCAATGTGGTCCTCTCTGCCTTCCTGCAGGGCCCATGGCCTTGCCAGTGCCCTAGGACATGGGAAAGAAGCAAAGGATAGGGACCTGCCTCAAAGGAATTTACAGACCCAGAAGGGAGGTGACACTAACCAGTTTGAAGATGAGGAGGACTCAAACCAACTTGTCAGTTTGACAATCATTTGTCTTTCTCGTCCCAGCTCTGAGGGGACCCAGGAGAAAGGTGTCCTCCCTGCTCTTACCCTCAAGGGCACAGACATCGGGAGTAGGGATCAGAAAGTGAAAATAGCCCGCCACCTGGGAGCCCATGGATAGGTGGGCCTGGCTCCACTGGCTGAGAAGCATGAAGCAGTAAAGGGGGGATAGATGGACTGTGTTCCCCCAAAATATATATTCAAGTCCTAACCCTCCAGTACTTGTGACCTTATTTGGAAACTGTCTTTGTAGATGTCAGACTAAGATGAGCTCTTTGGTGGGGGGTGGGTTCTAATCCCATATGACTACTATCCCTATAAAAATAGAGAAATTTGGATGCAGACAAACACACGAGGGGAGGATGCAAACACAAAGGCAGATCAGGGCAATGCTCGTACAAGACAAAGAGTATCAAAGACTTCCAGCAAGCCTGTGGAAGCTGAGAGCGAGACGGGGGACAGCATCTCCCTCACGGCCTCGGGGGACAGCATCTCCCTCACGGCCTCAGGGAACCAGCCCCTGACCCATTATGAACTCGGCCGTCCAGCCTCCAGAGCTCTGAGACGATACATAACCGCTGTTCAAGTTGCCCAGTCTGAGATGTTTTGTTACTGCAGCCTCAGCAAATTGACACAGAGACATGGTGTCCTGTCCTTGAAAGACAAGGAATTCTCCAGGGAAATGAAGGGTAAAGGACCTCTGTACCCAGGCCGACAGGAAGTGCAGGTGCACAGGCCGCAAATGGACTTTGGGGGTTCTCTGGCTCTGTGTGGCTCAGGCACAGAAGAAAGAAGCGGATGAGCCTGGAATGATGGGCCAGAACCAATGGCACATTCAGGAATGGCTTGATCAGGGAGACCATGGGGAGCTTGTGTAAGCAGGGACTGAAAAAGACGAGAGAAAAAACATACTCCTACAAGCATAGAGAAGCTTCTGCAAGCCTTCCATGGAGCTCAAGAATATGGGAGGGGCTGGGAAGGGGTTCCTTGAAGCCCAAGCAGCAAGCTGATCCACAGGGAGTCTGAACGTTAGTGCTTCTGTAATAATCAGAGAGGCTTATTTGTGTGTGGACCTGCCTCATTCCCACTGCAGCCTGATATCTGGCCCGTACCTGGGGCTTCGGAATACTGTTCTGTGGGCTCGGGGCCAGCAGGGCTGTTTTTCCTGTCCGTTCTGGAGGAGGAGAGCACCCTGCTGAGACTTAGCTCTCTCTCTCTCTTTTTTTTTTTTCAAGATTTATGTATTTTAGAGAGAGAGAGCACGAGTGGGAGGGGCAGAAGGAGAGGGAGAGGAGAAATCTCAAGGACACTCCCCACTGAGTGCAGAGCCTGATGTGGGGCTCAATCCCACAACCCTGACATCATGACCTGAGCTGAAACCAAGAGGAGGATGCTTAACCAACGGAGCCACCCAGGCGCCTCTGCAACTTGGCCCTTACAAAGGTAAGTGGGACACGTGCCTGCTGCAGGTCCCTGGCCCTGGGCCTAGCTGTCCCCCATTAGTCCTGGGTCTGGCGGGCTGTGAGCCAGCCCCAGTCACTCTGGGAATCAGTCATACATCAGGTTTGCAGTAACTGTGACCCTGAACATAAGTCTGGGCTTCGTCTTGTCGTGATGGCCCTACTGCCAGCACACGCGTGTGGCTCCTTGTCTTGCCCACCCGGTCGCCTTTCCTCACGAAGGCTGCCTCCATGTACGTTGATGCCGTGGCTCTTAGCAAAGGTTCCAAGAGTCCAGCGCTTAACGTATTCACATCGCTGCAGTCCCTTGGACTTGAAATACATCCCCGATGCCCCCCAGCCCGTGTATCAGGGGGGCCGAGGGGGCTGGTGCAAGAGCCCGGTGTTCACTGCCCGTGAGGAATGCACGGCCCTCCTCCACGTTCCCACAGACAGGGATCCTGGAAAGGAAGTGCTTAGGTGCCCCTGGCCAGCACCCCGAGGCCTTTGTCTCCGGAGCATTCTCCGGCCATGGGGCCGCTGTCCTGTCCCCTTTTGTTTGCTCTTACCTGTTTGTTTGTTTGTTTGTTTGTTTGTTTTTTCATTTCTTGAGGAATATAATAACATAAGAAGACCAGTTGGGCCCCCTGCATTTGCATAAAGTCCGAAGGGTTTTATAACTGAGGTGAGGACTTGGGACGTGGATGCCGGCACGGGGAAGATACAGGCCTCTGTCCTGGGAAATGGGAGCAGTACCGTCTTGTCGACAAGCTCGCTGGGGGTCTCCCTGAGTGTGGGGGGGACCTCAGCGGGCCTCCCCTTTCCACACAGAAAGCCAGGACTGAGCCTCAGGGGGATTCAATCAGGATTGTCCAAGGCCTTTACCAGGACAACCAATGTGTGACTTTCTCAGCCTGAGTACTTGTTACTTCTTTCTAGGCGCGCGCACGCCGGGTTTTACGAGCCCACTTAAAAAGCTATTTTTCTTACCTGCATCGATTGCTCTGTCTCTGCTGAACTTCTAGGGAATGGAAAGTGAATTCACTTATTTTTTTTTCCTTTGTGCATGATAAAGTGGCTACTTTGCAAAAAAACAGTCTAGGCATCTGTTTGCTTTTTGTGGAAACCATGAAACATCATTGCGATTAAAAAAACAGAGACAGGGAGGAAACCTATAACCATCTTTGCTGAAGAGGTATTCGCATCAGAAAGACTAGCAATTACTGCTCATTTGGAGGAATAACCGGCTGGTGCTTGACATTAAAAAGGAGAGTTTTCCGTAACAGGGACATTTATTTCTAGGAGCGGGAGCTCGGTGGCCGGGTTTCTGGTCTGGGGGCCCACACAGGAGACGACAGAGTCAATGTTACAGACGCCACAGAACCCACGCGCACACTGACCTGGGCCCATGCAGCTCACAGCCCGTTGCTCAGACTTCACAGCTCAGCGCTGCCCCCGCCCCCCACGTTACATCTCCCCAAAGGAAGGCCAGCTGAAAAGTAACCCAGTACTTCCTCAGGGGACTTTGTCCCTGTGATAGAAATGTGGTCCATGGGCACTTTGTTGTCCTGGTGGATGATTTTGAGATAAGAAGGAAGAGGCAGTCTTTAAATCTTGTCTTAAGAAAGGGTATGCCATTTTTGCCTTCTTGAGAAATTTGGGGGGGGTGGTTAAGATTTATTCAAGCGAGTGACCCACGTCTTCTGAGAGCATTATATTGGCATTGCACGATTCGCTGACATTCATAAAACAGTATGGCGATGGATTTCCAGCAAGAAGAGAGAGCCAAATCTGCATAAAATTATCGGCATGATCTGGGGATTAGAAGTAGGTTCATTGCTTTCTCAGTTTCACTGTGTGAAACCAGCCAGGCCCCTAAAGTAAACCCCTGCAGGTAATCAGAAGCACGAGGCTTATTACTGAAGAGTGCCGGAGGGCTTTAGAATTTGCGTGAGAAAAATGTGCCATTCCTCGTGGTGCTTTTCAGCCATCCTCAGGAAAGCCATTTCCGTAACGGGCTCTGGTCGTTTCTCTGTAAAGAAAATCGCATCAAATTCTTATTCTTACTGAATTTGGTGAACTTGATTTCAAAACAAATTCCCTCATGCCCTCATTCATTCCCTCATTCATTCACCAGTGAGCTGTAAGTGGGCAAGAGTCCCCAGAAGCCGCGAAGCGACCGCCGCAGACAGACCGTGGCAGGAACTAATCCACACGCAGGTGGAGCTACGCGGAGGTCGGAGGTCGGCTGGGAGGGGTGGACCCACCCAGCCGAGGAGGAGGCGGAGGTGACCAGGAAGGCGTCCAGGGACAGCTGTGACTTTGTTGAGAAGGAACGTGTTCAGGCTGCCTCTGCCACCCTGCGGACGGGCAGCCCCGACGGCCCAGGCTGTTTGGAGGCTCACACGCACCGGCCGGGGGCTGTGCAGGCTGGCTGGCTGGGCCTCCGCCTCCTCAGGGGTGAGTGGGGAGCAGTGGTCCCTCTCCTGGGGCTGCGTGCGCCCCGGAGTGCGAGTGGACCAACAGGGCCCGTTTGGTCCCACCTACACTTCTCAGAGGGTACCCGTCACTCTCTGTGGAACATCCTGGATGGATGGATAACTACTTCTTGCCTTTTCTTCCCATTCCTTTCTCTGACCCTTCTAGTAAGTTCTCGAGCTTTGAGAAAGACCAAAAAGAACCCACTCTACTCCTCACCCCTCACACACTTGCATGTCTCTGGGGATGAACAGAAATGAGCAGGAGGAGAAGGCAGATGGTCCATTACAGGGAAAGCGCATTGATCTGCTGGCCTCCAGGCTCAGTGTCTCCTCGGAGACGGGTGGGGCTCCTTCTCCTCCGACAGCGGATGTGTACCTGGGATGTACCTGTCACTATCGCTTTGAAACAAAAAGTTCTACATTGAGGTACTTGTTAGTAATAGTTCAACGTAATCTACTGTCCATTGTTCGTGGAGAAATATCAGCACTCTGTATTATTAAAAAATCAGGGAAAATCAGTGTGTTTAAGAGTATAGAAACAGAGCGAAGAATAAATTTCGAGAGTCCAGAATCCATGAGAAATCATGTGGGTTGCGTCACAAGTTGGAATACGAAATACAGATAATTTTTTGGCTCGATTCTCTTCAAGGTGCATCCCGGAGTCTACAGCACGTTCTCACACCAAAGTTATGCTGTCCAAGCAACGTGCCATTCCAGTGCGGCTCACAGGCTGTGACGGCGGAAATTCTTTCTTCTAATGGCAAGTGTGCAACTGACATTTCAGAATGGTTTCCAGAGCATGCCACCGTTCTCTCCCACGAGGGGCATGTGCCGGAGCCCCTGAGCATGAACCAGTCCGTGTGCCGTGGTTTGCAGAGCCCTCCATGGGCCGGGGCAGGTTAGCCTGGAGGGCTGGTGGTGTTACTGGGGACACGATGACTTTGATCCGTTTGATAAACGGAGTTTCTATTTGAGCAAAAAAAAGCTGCCCAAAGCATCGCTTGCAACCAGCGGTCCACATGCTGCTGCTTCTTCAGGCGAAGTCCCTACAGTGGGGGCTTTGTGTGGCCCCCACTTCTCAGAAGGGACGAGTCCATGTTAGGTTGACTAATGAATGCAAAGCCAATGGATGTCACGTGTGGAGCTTAAGGACAGTTAACCCAGTGGGCGGTTCGGGAGCTGAGATGCCTCAGAGGTCAGACTTTTCAGTATGTCCTATCAAAGGGCTTCAAAACACGAAATGATTTTCCTTTAAAAGAGCTGAGAGGTGAGTTAGCCAGTTTCAAGACCATTTTATGCTGCAAGTCACGCGCATGGAACGTACTCCCTTTCTTGGAAGAGAGGGTAGGAGTTGCAACAGGTAGCAACCTTGGATCCTTGGTTTTACGATAACTTAGAAGAGTCCACATTTTGCAAGTTTTCATTATTATGGAAAAGAACATGTCGACAGAGCCGCAGACCCGGGGACAGGCCTGGCACCTGCCTCTAGTGTAGACGGGACAGAGCCGCAGACCCAGGGACAGGCCTGGCACATGCCTCTAGTGTAGAGGGGAAGGATGGTTGCTCCCCCCCCCGTCCCCACCCCCCACCCCCCGTCCCCACCTGCCTCTAGTGTAGACGGGAAGGATGGTTGCTTCCCCCCCCGCCCCCCGTCCCCACCCCCCCTGCCAGTCCCCACAGCGCCTGCCATGCTCCAGGCTTCCCCAGATCGTCTCTCTGCCCTGCTTTCCGGGAACAATGAACAAATGTCCCCACTTTCATCTGTCAGTAGGGCTGGCCTCCCGATGCCCACACTGTCAGCCCCATTTTGTGTACTTTACTGAACTTGGAAACCATAAGTGAAAAACTGTCCCCCTATCGTCCCAGAGACGCTCCCCCCTTTCACCTCAGGCATCTATCTTTCCTCTTGCAATGGGAGGCAGCCTCTCCTCCTGGCTGAGGTCCACCTCCCGCCCTTCCAGACGCCTTGGTGGGCCCTCTCTTCTGCTCCCTTTCCGAAGTCTGCAACCATTCCCTATCACTCATTCCTTCCTATCTCCAACGTCTGCAAACTTAAAAGAAGAAAATAAAACCCCCTCAAACTCATTCTCTTTCTGGGCACATTCACTCCCGTCCATCTGCATGAGTTTTGACACGCATCCCACCTGCCCTTACTCCTGGCGCCTCCCTTTTCTCCATGTGCTGGATCTGCTCTCGCCAAAGTCCTGGAGATTTCTCCGTGTATCTGAACACAACAGGTGTTTATCCTCATTTCTCTTGGCTGCCGTGAACATGCGACCAATTTCCCTGTGTTAGAGTTCTTTTGCCTCCCTTGCTAATACACTTTCCTGACTGTCCACACTCTTCCCTCCCACTTTCTTCTCAGGCTCCTTTGTTGCTTCTTTGTTTTCTGTTCCATCTTTGGAAGCAGCTTTCCTTACACTTCTGCCCCCAGGGCTCTCTTCTTCCCCTACTTCAGCATACTTCTAATCACCTCTCCTCTTGGATTTTGCAAAGGCATCCCCAGACCAACCTATTCAACTTTGAGCTCATCATCAAGCTCTCTTGTCCTCTAATTAAGTCACCCTGTCTTTACAGCTCCTGGCCTCCCTCCAGGGCCCCAGGCCTCCCCCGTAGCCCAAGGCAGGAGCCTTCGTCCCCAGAGGGTCCTGGGAGCAAGGCTCCCCCCCAGGTCTCCCTTCAAGGGAACCTACCCCTGCAGTGGTTCCTGGCCGCCCAGCAGCCTCCACACCTTCAGGTCAGCTGGGGGCTCAGAGGGAGGCCACACTCTCCCGGGGACTCCCTGCCATGTCTGTCCCACGCAGGCCTCCTCCAAAGGGCTCCCTTTGCTCCAGAACTCCCCATCGGTCTGCCCAGGGCTACTCAGAGGTGCGTGGCAGCTAGAAGCCCTTGAGCCCCAGACTCCTCTCTTCACTGTGTCCTGTCGCAGGGCAGGCTCTCCTCATGCACACTTTCTCCCCTTCCTTCTCTTTCCCTCCGCACCCCTTCCGGGTGTAGGTGCCAGATGCTTCTCTCCTGCTGTATGATAACAGCCCCTGCCTCTGCTCTACGTCCCCCCCCCCTGCCATTCCCAACCCTACAGAGTGACCTTCAGACCAAACATCTATCCCCCTTGGTCCCACTCCTGTGGGAGTCTGCCTGCCTCTCCGATGGGCCCCCCCGGTCCTGGCTTCATCCCCGTTACGCAGCCTCCCCCCACCATCGTGAACCCCTTCAGTTACTCCAAAGCTGAGGATGAGAATCTGCTGTTGACTTTGTCTATGGGCTGGCTACCCTCTAATGGGTACTTGTCCTCCAAGGTTTAGATTATCTGTCTGTTTCTTTAGAAATACTCCAATCTGCCCCCACCCCCACTGGGCTGGACGCTCCTGTGCCGACTTCCCGGAGACCCACTCTGGTCTTTATTTTTACCTTTTGCCTTCTGCCTAGCACGCGGAGTTGATCGGTTCTTGATGAGTGGTGGTCCTCCTGTCATTACGTGTGAGCTCAGAGGAGCGGGTCCATGACTGTGGTTCGTGACGTGAGACCTGCCCCCCGTGCTGGTTCCTGGCTCGCGAACAGTCTCTTCTGTCAACCCTCAAGCGAGCCAGCGAACGTCTGCTTCAATGATACCAAGTGCAAAAACCCTCATTTCCTAGAGAACCGTGAAGGCTGCTGAAACTAGAAAGAAATGAGGAGCAAAAAATCCGAGACTGTGCTCCTTGGTCTGGTCATAGATCCTGCAGCCAGGTCCTGACTCTGTGGGCCCAGAGGAGGAGGAGAGAGAGACGCAGAGACGTTCCTCTTCCTGGTGTGATGTCTTCAGGCCCCTAAAACACGGAGAGGGACTCACTTGGTTATCTCTAGAAAGCACCGTTACCACCCGGACAGCTCTCCCATGCATGCACATTCCAATGTCCGAGTCCACGGGCCCCCCTGCAGCCGATCTGGGGTCGATCTGCTCCATCTGGCGCCCCCTCCACGGACACTGAGCGCTGGGTGCCCCACATCCACAGAGCTTCCGAAGCCCCAGCGACTCCTTTCCCACTTGCTGCAGGCAGCGTGAGGGCCGTCGAGACTGCGCTTGGAACGCGTCTGACAGGTCATGCGTTCTCGTCCTTGCAAAGCAGGAGAGGCAAGGTGGGGAACCCGGGAGACAGGACCCTCCGTTCAGCCTGGCTTGTCAGGTGCAGTAAATCAAGTTAAGGTTGTGCATAAATACCGGCTTTCTTTCCCAAATCCAACCCTCCCGGTTGCACAAGCCGAAACAAGACGAGGGATTTTTCTTCTTCCTCTCTGACAGGGCAGCACTCCTTCAGCAGTGAGAACACACCCAGAGAAGCCCATTCTTTATGTGAATTTGTGCTCCTCGCCTGGCTTCTCAAATATATGAGGTTTTGGCAAAATGTTGCTTTTCATTTCCATCATTGTCAATATAACACAAAGCTTTGTTTCTTTCCTCTAACAGACTTTTCTGTTTTATTTCTCAAATACAGACAAACGTACACTTGGATGTCACATCACATTATTAGCAATGAAATAACCACTAATAATTATAAATTGGAGCCACAACGGCACCACCTGTCGGGCGCCAGATGCTTCTCAAGCTCTGGATGGTGCGGGAAGGTGCCTCCGTGTCGGGTCGCTCCTGGGGGGCTTCGCACACGTCCTCATGCTCATGACAGACCGGCGAGAGGGTGTGTGGAACACACCGTGGATGGGGAAACTGGGCCCTGGGATGTGTCTCCCCGTCCCGGGCTCCTGGGAAACCAGCTCTTCCTTATGAAGCTGCCCAAGAACTGCCTTCTCCAGAAACCTGCTCATCAGTCAGTCCCTCTCACCTGCTGCTTGCCGAGTTCCTGGGCGGTGGTGGGGGGAGGGTGTGCATTTCAGAAAGCATCAGCTTCCCCGGCCTGCTTGGTGAAAACCAGCCTCCTGGCCCAGGGCCCTTGGCGAGGACGGGCAGAGAGCGCGGTATGCCAAGACCGCATGCTGCGGGCCAGCCCCTCCCTGCAGCCCCCACAGGTGCGCCCACAAGCACCCCTGAGCTGTGCCGTGTGCCGATGAGCAAGGCTGCACGGGGTGTCTTCGGAGCTTCAGTCTCCCGAATGTCTCTCAGTGGCCCCCCTTTCTCGGTCCCTGTTTCTCTAGCCACCTCCCCTGTGCCCCTGTGCCCTTGGGAGATTTCATAAGAAATGCTTATCGCTGTGGCAAGAGCCAAGAAGAAGCTTCGGGAAAGAATCCCATCAGGGCAGAGGAGGCTGGGGAAGAGGCTGGCTGGGCCTCGGAAAAGTGGGAAGAAGTTCGGGCTGGAGTCGTGCACAAGGCACAGCCAAGGGATGGAAGCCAGGAAGGAGAGGGGCAGAGAAGGCAGCTTCAGGACGCGGGTACAGGCGACACTGGACCAGGAGCCAGACCTGCCCTGGAGCGAGGCTGTCAGGGACCTAAGAACGAGAAGCCTGTGAGGGAAGCAGCCCAGGGGTTGGTTGAGCTGGGTCCCAGGGCCGGAAGATCCAGGCAGGAAGCCACTGGGTGCTTCGGCCAGCTCTTCTGTGCCTCGGTTTACTCATCTGTGAGGTGTGCAGCATATGCGTTGCTCTGAGTGAGCATGATACAAGGTGATGCCTGGAACAGTGTGAGGCACAGAGCTGGCCAAGCTCAGCGGACTCTGGGGGCTGGTGGGGTGAGAACTATGGCCTTGGTTGTGAGGAAGTTTATCTGTGCAAACAGCTGCCTCCAGGACATGGCGGGCTCAGAACCGAGAGCATCGTTGGAGGTGGGCTGAAACAAGGGTAAAGGAAACGCAGAAGCGGAGCCTCGACTCCTTGTTCCGGGTCTACCCAGGCCCGCTTGTTACAGACGTGGGACCCCCCACCCCCGCCCCAGCTGTGGGCTTCTTACCAGGAATTCCCCGCTCTCCGGGGATGGTGTTCTCAGGTGAGTGGCCCTGATACCTATAAACGAATGCATCCTGAACCTCCCTGAGACCCTACTTTTGGGGACCTCACGACGGAGCAGAATCCCGGGTCTGGAGTTGGCATTCCGTGAAGCCGGCTGGGTGGGAAGACCTCGTGGGGGGAACCTGCAGGAGACTTCAAAGAGGAAAAGGCGCCCATGAGTGTGTGGCCACCCCTTGCCTTTGAGAGCAGAACAAATAACTGAAACACCCCGAAGTGCCCAGGGAACAGGAGCGCCATCGATGAACGTCTGGGGTCACTGGGAAGCCCCCACCCCCACCCCCCTGCACTGGCCGGCTTTATTTTACTGGTTTCAAACCTCAGCCCTTTACTAGCAATGTGACCTTGAGCGAGTTACTTAAACTTCCCAACCTTCCATACGATGGGACTGAAGATACCCTGCTTGCTCGCTGAACCCCCAAATCCAGTGGAAGATGGAGTGTAACATGTGCTGCTGTCCTGGCGTCCAGCAAGCACCGCAGAGCTCGGGATTTTCTTTTGCTTTTCTCTTCTCCTTGAAGGTTGGTGAGGAGAGAGGACTTCCTCTGCCCAAGAGAGTTACAAATTGAATTGGAGCTCTCCTCACCTCAGGCTAACCCTAAAGTTATTTAAATGTGGAAAATTAACATATTTTTGATTAACTTAACAAACTTCTAACACACCTGAAAAAAACCCCTCAAAAACAAAAACATACAGGCAAAGTACAAAGGGCCAGCTTTGAAGGCGTCTTCTGAAGGCCAGTGAATCTGCCCTTGTTGGATCTGGGTGGAAAGAGAATTTCAAAGAAATGAGCATTTTCATGGAAAGTGTGCTGATACACCTTCCCCAAAGCTCCCGGGCCAAGAGTGTCGGGAGGATTGCTACCCCAGCTACCAGAGCTGCTGGAGGAGGAAGCCTGGGAGGCCGAGGGCTGGGGAGGGAGGCTGAGAAGGAAGGCGGAGCCGTGCCTGCCAGAGGGGCAGGGGAAGCCAGCAGGGCTCTTCTCCCCTTCTGGATCTCACAGAGAAGGGTATTTTCCAGAAGAAGTGAGAACACTGACAAATGGGTGCAGTCCTGCTTTTGCCAAGTAAGGAGTTCAGAAACTGACCATCGCCTTTTCACAAAGAAACGAGGGTTTCATACTGAAAGGTGGAAGGGAGTCAACTTAGAGCAGAGGACTCTCCTGCAAATGGACACAGGTAGCTTCAGGACAAACCCAACCCCGTTGTTTTCCAGATTTCTCTGAATGCCTGAGAGCTCTACCCAGAGCAGAGAGCCGAGGAGGTTCTGGGGCCTGCAGCGAGGGGGGCTGCAGCGGGGAGGCTTGAGGAGAGCAGCGGGGCCTGGCACGCAGTAACCGTGGTGTCTCAGCTGCAGTGAGGGCTTTCTGAGGTCTGTGGCTCCCTACCCTTCTCCAGAACTTTCTCTGTTCTCCTTCAAAACCATGACCAACCAGCCCAGCCCAGCCCAGCTGAAGGGTTTCCCAGGAGGGTCCTGGGCAGAGGGAGATGGGGGTCACCTTAATTAGCATTCTCAGTTTCAGATAAACTCAGAGACGCCAGGTAGACTGTCTGAGGCAGCACAGCTCTGGAGGGTCAGATCTGGAAGGAACCCACAGTCTCCATACGCTTGGACGTGTTGTCCACTGGTTTCATTTTAGCAATTTTACATTCAAGAGACTTCTTCAATGTCAGCTGAGAGCTCAGTGTTCTGGGGACACCACAGGCGTCCATGAAGCAGCCATGAGTGTGAATGAGCTCACGCTCAAGTGTGCAGGAAGGCCTTGGCCCTAAATCAGGGTAACTGTTTTTTAAAAACTGTACCCTTCTTCACCCCTTGGAGCCCATTCTTATTCTGACAAAGCTCACAGACTTCAAGCTTTCTTTCTTTGCCTGGCCAGCTGAAGGTGTTTGGAGTAAAGACGCACAGAAATTTGGACCAGCTCCACGCTGCCGCCGGGCCTTGACCTCCACGGGTCATTGGCGGCCTCCCAGGGCCTGCCTAGGCTGTTCACTCTCCCCTCTTCCAGACAGTGACCTCATGCCTTCTGTCCCCCAAACTTCAACGCCTCCTCCCATGCCCTCTGGCTCAGCTGATTCTGGGGAGAAGTGCAGCTGCCGTGACGACATTCTCACAAACTCCCAGGGCCCCATCCGCCCTCGCCTCCTATCATGGACGGGCTGTCCACACTCGCGTCTAGTGGGATCCATGTTCCCCCCTCACACACGCTGCCTCTTCTTCCTTCTTCGACATGAAGTCAGAGCTGGCCAAGCCAACTTGAGCAAAAGAAGCACGCCTCCGCCTCGCTCTGCTTGAGCTGCAATCCTGCTCTTCGTACATTCAAAGCAGAACTCCACGTACACGCTTTCCACGTTTGCCAGCTCCCTCCTGCCCGGCCACTGCCCTGCCGTCAGCCCACCATTCTTTGGCCACTATTCCCAAAGTCACAATAGTCTTCTCATGCTGAATCTGACAGTGACCAGTAGGGATGTGACCCCGATGGTCACACCTGCTCCGAGGAAGGCCTTTTGCCACCTGGTTCCTGGTTCACTTTTCCTCAGGGTCCTTTGCTGGTGTCTCATGTCCCCTCAACTGCTCAGAATGGAGTGACCGGAGCTCAGCCGTGGACCTCTCCTGTGTCTCGGCCCATGCCCCAGCGAGCTCAGCTGCTTCCCTCTGTTTAAACACCTTCTCTCTGTTGACAACACCCAGATTTACAACTCCAGCCCCGATCTCTCCCTGGAATCCAGCTTTGTGGGTTGCAGACTTGATATCCCCCCTTACAGTTCTGAAACACCTCCAAGGTAGTGCCCCCAAACCGCGTGAATTCCTCCCTGGCCACCGTTCCGGCGTGCGGCTTCTGTGGTCTTCCCCACTCGGGGGACCGTGCTGGGGAGCTGGTCCGGCCAGACCGGGCTTTGATTCCACATTCTCTCGCCCACTCTGTCCGCAAGTCCCACTGGCTGCACTTCTAATATTTATTCTGAAATTTCAACGAGCGTTATCTGGTCCAAGCGACTGTGAGCTCGGCCTGGATGATTCCCAGAGCCTCTCAACCAAGCCTCCCATGGCAGGTGGCTCAAGTGATGGGACCAAATGCAAGCTGTGTCAGTCACTCTTCTGTTTGAAACCCCTTTGCCTCCCCAAAGCCCCAAGCCATGTGAGGCCCTCTGTCCCCCACTCTCTGTCCCCTGTTCCAGCTCTTACCTCAGGACTCCTTTTCCAGGATCTCATATCCTGCCCCCTTCCTCAAGTCTGACCAAATGCCACTTCCCAGTGAGGCCTGGGACCACCCAACATAAAGCTGCAGCCTCCCCCCTTACACTCTGCTCTCTTGGCCTGACTTATTTTCTCCAGCACCTTCTACCCCTACTCTACTATCTGATGTACTTGTTTTTTCTCTCTCTCTCCCACTGGTTTGTAAACGCCAGAGCCACATGGGTTTCCAGGTGCTGTCTTCACTCCCTTGACTCCAGAGCCTAGAACAGGGCCTGGTACCTATTAGGTGCTCGGTTAGTATTTGTGAGACGAATGCACGAATCCATTCCCGTGGAATCTAAAAGGGGGCCTGTGGTGATTGGCTCAGATCAGTGTCCAAGAGTCCAGACCCCGAACACGCTGAAGGTGTTCCGACAGAACCCAGCGTTTGGTCTCAGAGCGGGGAAGTGACGAGCCTGTCCCCTGCCTGGTGAAGGTCCTTTCAAAGTCCCGTTCCTTTGCTCAGGAGTAACCACAGTAACAGTCTTTGGCCAAGGGGCTGAAATCCCCTTCTTCCACGTTTAAGGGCAGACTTCCGTGATGAAAACCTGTCCAGTGGCAGCTTCCCGTCCTAGACATTTTCAGAGAGGAGCTCCCATCATTTGATGGTTGAGTCAGCGCGAGGCAAGCCTGTCCTGTTGAATCGTCCCTCTCATGCGGCCTGGGTCGGCAGGTGCTCAGCAGAGCAGGGCCTTGGCAGGCTGGCTGGCACTCCCCAGCTTGCTTGTCAGGCAGTGATGTTCAATGCTGGTTCTGGGGGCCTTCTTTTACTCTCTTAATATGCCCGCCCCATCCAAATTCTTCACTGGGGGCACCCTTTGCCCCCTAAACAGAGTTTGAAATTACTCTACAAATATCATGAAATCCCTTGGCCTTGACTCTCAGCGTTGGCTGCCAGACTTAAATCAAACATTCAGGGTGCTTTAGGAGTTTTTGCCACAAGGAGAGGTTCTTTTGAGATTTTTGACTCCTTGGCATTTTTAAAGTTATATTTATATTTATAATTTATTATATTTAATGCTATGATTTTATGAACTTTGCAGGAAACTTATTTAAAGTATCTGACATTTTCACAAAATAAGAGCCTAAAATTAATTATTATTAGTATTATTAACTTAATGGAGCAGTTCTCTCCCTGTCGCCCCATCCCCTGCCAAAGGAGATGCCAGTACAACTTACACAAAATGTGCTTATAACCTTGGACTTGAATATTCTGTAACACGCTCCACACAGTCCTCTGCCCCACATCTGACCTTACATTTCAAAGAGAGCCAGGGAGGTGAGGCTGATGCCAGCCACATGGACGACAGAGACCTCGTTATACTGGTGACGTGCATTAAACAGGACAAACAGGAGAGGGGTTACTAATATACACGGGCGTGCCATCCACCTGATTCAGATCCTAGCTCTGCCGTTGACTTGTACTTGACCTTTGGATAAGACGTGTGATATTGGGGGGAATATCAGGGATGTTTCATGAAGCAGATACAATGCTGCAGGGAAGTAAGTCACGTCAAGGGCCATTCTGGAAGCAGCTGCTTCGAGCAGTTGGTCCTGACTCTCAGATCCGGCTTCTACATAGCAATTCCACCACCTAGGGTCTTGGTCACGTGCAAAGTCTTTTCTGAACTGTACAATTCCTGTTGGCACTTTCAAAGTCTCAATGCATGAAGAAGACATGGGGATGAACTGACATTGGCTCATGCATTCACTCCCCCGTCAGCCTCCAGCACCTTTTAAGTGTGAGGTTCTCTGCTCAAGGCTGCCAGTGAAGGGTAGCCCACTTGGAGCTCACCTGCAGCGAGGTGACATTAGAAACTGAGGGCCACAGGAGTGTGGCAGGTCCAGAAATACGTGCCTGAAGAACTCAAGTTAGAAAGAGACGGCATTTTCTAGGGGATCAGAAAGGGTTGTGAAGGTTGTCACATGTCCACAGGGTGTCGAAGGCGTGAGCCTGGGACAGGGTGTTTTCCAGCGGCAAAGACAGTGTGAACACACCCAGGGAACAGAAGAGTTGGTCCAAATTGCTTTAAAAGTTTTTCCTGCGGTGGATGGCATATAACACAAAATTCACTAGGTCCCCCATTTCCAAGTGTGCAGTTCAGTGCGGGGACATGGAGCACATGCACACCGCTGGCAACCGTCCCATCCCACCATCCACATCCTGCACTCACTTCATCTCGCAAAACGGAGACTCTGTGCTCAGCAGACAAACCTCCCCACCCCCACCCGCCCCAGCCCAGCCCTGGGCGCACCGCGGCACCGTCTGCCCCTGTGGATCGGCCGCTCCAGGAAGCCCATGCGAGCTGACTCACGGTGCCTGTACTTTTGTGTCTGACTTATTTCTCGGAGCGTTCCGTCCTCAAGGTTCATCGATGCTGTCGCATGTGTCGGAATGTCCCTCCTTCTTCTGGTGAACTGGTGCCCCGTCGTGTGCGTGCACCACATTTTGTCCCGTCGTCTGCGGACGGACCCTTGCGCTGTCTCTGTCTTTCAGCTGTTGTGCATAACGCAACTTTTTACCAAGATTGTTGTACGGATTATGTTGCTGGAACACAATCTCAGGGAGGCCAGGGGCCTTTGGCTACGTTGCTCACTGCTGGACTCCTACCTGCGGGGTTTACCAGCGGTCGTCCCAGGGGCCATGACACAACCGTCCTGGGTCTCGGGCTGCATGAGGCTGCAGAATTTGCAGACGCCCCCTCAGCTGCAAACCCAGCTTCTCTTGTTACCTAGTCCTGGGACTCTCAACAAGTGACTTTACTTCTCCGAGACTCAGTGTTTCTGAGAAATAGACACAATGTAAATAATGTATCTGGTTTGTAGCAGGCACTTACAACTTAGTAACTATTACCATTATAACCCATTTTCAGAACATAATTTTATTTAAACAGGAAAGACAATTATTTTCATTTCAGCATTTTTAAAAGATCAGAACTATTAGACTGCCTTTTCTCGCCAGCTATTCCATTAGCGTGCATCACCTAAACAAGCCACCTGCTCCTTGGCACCTCGGATTTCTCCCCTCTGAAATGGGGACCCTTTCCCCCTGCCTGACTCACAGAGTCATTGTGGGTATTCAGTGGGAAAGTAGAGGTGAGTGTGTCATGTAAACTGCTATGTGCTGAAAAAAAACACGGGGCGATCATTCTCAGTCTATTAACAGAAGCACAATTTATTTACTAGACAGTTGGGAACAAATATTCAAGGAAAGAAGACGCTTTTGTTTTACCCTGTTACTGTTTTTCCAGAAGTCTGGCTGCTCAGTCACTGGAATGAGAGCCCCGGGGTAAGAAAAAGCCATCAGGTTATCAAGTACCTTTCAAGTTGGGGCAGCCCTGGTACAGCCCAAACAAGCCCATTTGAGGAAGGAACACCAGGGCCTCCTCAAGGGGGACACCCCCCCCCCCCCCATCAATCCTGTCCGTACGTGGTCCTCTTGATTACAGCTGTCAAAAGACAAAACCACCCTTGCCCTGAACACCGGCAGCAATGGAACAATGGCGGGGGGGGGGGGGAGGGATGGCCATGGAGTAACTGTGCTATTTGGCCAGAGGGAGGGAAGGGACAGTCACATTTATCGAGCACTTCCTCTCTGCCTCCCCAGCAGCCCTGTGCCAAGCATCCAGTGTGGAGGCAAAGTCTCAGAGGGATCAGGGAGTCATTTCAGACCCTAGGATCTGTCGGTGGCCCCAGGAGGGGAGGCCACATTTCCGACTCCAAATCTCACCACTGTGAAAATTAAATGTTTGAAATTGGCTACGTGCAGTAACAAAAAGAAAAGATCCCCTGGCAGTTTTAGCCGCATCACGAGGCCAGGGATGTGATTTTTGTCAGGGGAAAACTACGTACGAAGGGAACAGAAAGGCCTGGCTCTTGCTCCAGTCAGCCCTGGGTACAGAGGTGTTGGGGAAGCGGGGCTCCCTGCGGACGTGAGGGTACCACGCTCAGATGCTCACGGGTTTTGTTTGCTGTGTAACCTGTGGAACCTGTGCAACTTTCCTTTAGCTTTGACAGCCAATAATCTTGAAGGTAAGTCTAGGGGAAGGAACTTTCTATGGGAAGAGATTTCAGAAGCTGGGGCATTTGATAAGGGTTTTGAAGGGTGAACAGGAGTTCACACCTGTGGTCAGGGAGAGGCAGAGAGCATCACAGGTATGATGGCGTGGGTCTCTGGTGTTCAGGAAAGGCAGGTAAGTGGTGTGGTGGGTCATCCCTGGAGGGGGTGGCAGGGCCCTAAGCTAGATGTTTCTGCAGGACCGGAGCTCATTGAGGTGCCAGTTCGTATTCTCTTGTCATTGCTGTAGAAGAATGTGAAATGAGAGGACTTTTTCTTCCCCTCCCACTTTGTACCAGAGTCTCTCAAAGGACAACTAGGTCTTTGAGTCAAAATGGGGTTAGGCAACATCAGTTCTTAACTCCAGGGCAAGGGGCCCTGCGTGTCCCGTAGAGACAGAGGGGAGAGTCTGGTCCCTCATAGCCTGCCAGCGGGGGAGGCTAAGCTGTCAGGTGGGCTGACGGATGGGACAGTGTGGAAGAGACACCAAGGGAAAGAAGATGCGGGGAGGGGGGTGTAGAGGGAGAGGATTCCCGCCAGGCCAGGGGGCGCTGGGGTTGGCAGCCAGGAAGGCAAGGTCTCTGGGCACATGGGTGCCTCCCTGCAGCCCTGAGCCCAGGAGCCTATCACTCAGCGCTCTGTGAGGTGCACACCCCAGGATCTTCAGAAAACACTGGGCTATGGCATCGAGGGCCAGCAGTCACGAGGTGCTCGTTTCTGTGTGCCCGACAGGAGGGACTTTCTCTGCTGTGACCACTGCAGTGCGCCCAGCACAGACGCTACCACAGAGCCGGGCCTGTGCTGGCTTTCTTCTAAGCGCGTGGCCTGCACGGACCCCCTTCATCCTCCCAGTGACCCACGGGGTGAGTGTGGTTATTAGTCCTTCTCTGGGTGAGGACAAACGATTTTCCCAAGGACATGGGGCTTGTGAGCAGGGGAACCGAGACTCAGGATCAGGCAGTCTGGCTCCACGATCTATACAGTGGTCTCAGATAGATCATCCCTGTGTAAAAAAATAAAACAAAACAAAAAGCCAACATGGGGCATTTCTTACAATTCCTACTCCCTGCACGTGTCCTGATGTGTGCGTGTGCCTGTACAGGCGGCGGACAACTGCAGAAGGTTTCTAAGTAGGGGGCGACAGGAGCACACGGCGTCCCAGAAAGACCATTCTGGAAGCCACGTTGAAGGTGCATGAGGCAGAGAGAGGAATGCGTTCTCAGACTGCTTACAAGCTGTTGCCTTTTTCTCTACAGAAGAGATGCCAGCTTGCCAGAGGCATTGGCAGAGGGAAGGAGAGGAGAGGAAGCCTTCAAGAACACGTCCGAAGGTAGAGACTCAAAGGTGCACAGCAAGGGAGATGTGTGGACACCCGGTAGTCACGCTCATTCTTGTATCTGAGTTCAAATGCACTTGGAATGTGGCCGGGATGGGCTCTAACTGGAGTCATTCCAGAAACAACATCCCATCCCTCACATACGTGCACAGAGCACACAGCAGGAGAGCGAGCCCACACGTCCTGCAATCCTACCTGTCCCTCATTGCTACGGCTCTCACTCCACCCATTGATGCAGGATGGGCTGGGGCTAAGCACACACGCACAACAGAGATAAAATCTTTATTCTGGCTCCCGACTTATTTCAGGTGGGCTGCGAGGGAGGAAGGGGAGACCCTTTGGCTGAAGTGTTGCTTCATCTAAGAAATATTTTTGGTGAATTATAAGCTTCCCTGTGTTCAGACCGAGTATCATTTATAGTGAGTCACGGTTTATCCATCCATCCCTCCATTCATCCCTGTATGCATTTATTTGTTTGCTAAGCATTTATTGAGCACCTGCTGTCTGCAGGCTGTGGTGTGTGGTGCAGATAAGGACAGCGAAGTAGCTTACCGTGCCACAGGGGGCTGCCACCTTCTAGAAGCGGCGGTATGCCCAGGAAAGCCCTGAGCTGGGAGGCAGGTGTCCGGGGTCGGCTCTAGCTTCTCCCGTTGAGTACGACCTCAGACCATCCAGCCTCAGATTCCATTTTTTATCCAGGAAATGAGAAAGGTGTCTTCAGGTTCACCAAGAACTTGGCGGTGTTCTTGGACTCTGCAACACAGCAACAGGGAACCACAGGCCCCGGGTTTGCACTGGCCCCGCTCAGATGTCAACACCGCATTCTTTCTCCACCCCATCCGGACGACGGGTCGCGGCTGCCTCTCTCCACTCACATCTGCAGAGCGGGCTGTTCGTGGACCCCCGAAGCCTTGGCCAAGCGGCAGCATGATGCCCGCTGTGTGCGTCCGCCTTGGTGAGCCCTGAGGCTCAAAGACAAATGAGACAGAGACCTGCACAGGCTACTTGGTCGCGCTCCCGGGTAAAGGGTCCAGGCAGAGCACCGTTTCGGAAGGATGGCAGGCTGTCCCGTCTCCACGCCCCTGAATTCCTTGTTTGAGGTTCTCTCCTTATAGAGCGCCCTCTGAGCCCAGCAGAAAGGAGGGGTGGGCTGTGGGGACTGGGGACTGCGTCTTCGCGGGGGGCTGCTGGTTCCTCCCCGCGGCGCAGGGTAGATCGCGGTCCATCCAGGCGTGAGCAGAGCAGCCTGGAGCCCCTCCTGATGTCAAGCCCTGCTCTTTTCTCCGGGCAGACTCTACCCCATCCTGGGCGCAGAGCCAGAGAGGCACGGATGCGGCTTCCGGAGAGAGCTTGCGAGGTCTACATGCTCTCGATGAAAGAGCCCCGTAAAAACACAGGCTCGGGCAGCAGGCAGCCGACGCTGGAGTGTCTTTATTCAGCAAGGCTGTAAAATGCTGCTGCAGGAGAAAACAGCTCTGTCAGACTTAATCTGGCAATCATTTATATTTACAGGGCCTTATCTCTCCCTTTCTTTCATCCTCGACTTAACAGTGTTTTCTTTGGGCTCTCAAAAGTAACTTTTAAGCCTTGAAATTAGAAATGGAAAGACCAGGACAAAGATTGAAGAGGCCACTAAAATCGTTTACAGCAAACTATAAAAAGACCATACAAGCCTATATAACATGACTTAAAAAAAAAATTATTAACGGGTTTTAGGAGGAGAATCCGATTGAGATGGAACATCTTGCATCTGAGCCGGTCCCGGGATGAGGGAAGGCCAGGCAGGAAGTGCCCGTCCTTCCATCTCCATCACTCACCCCATAAATTAAAATGCAAAGTCATCTATATTGTCCTCTTATCTTCGCTAGCTCAAGAGATTTAACCTTCTTCGTCCAAAGGCAATTTATGTGAAGTCAACAAAGGGAAAACTAACCCTGTTAACGTCTTTTTAAAAATAACTTGCCACCCACATTCGCTTGGAAGGAGAGCTGGGGGTAAAATGTATTTGGCAAGAACAGGTCGGGGAAGCCGCCCCAGGGCAGGACACAGTCATGCAGGGAAGCCAAATTCTAGGACTGAGGAGGGATTTAGGAGATTCGGAAAATAAACAGTAACACATCTCAGCAGCCTCTGTGTGGTACCAGCTTCCTCACTGCCAAATTTTGACATTACTTATTAGTCGTAACAAATGATATTTAAGATGGTGATAGCCAACTGGGATGCATCAAAACAACTCTATTTCAAATACTGCTTCCATTTTTCTTATGTTTCTTGAGGGTTTGGCTAGGGTTTTTCTGGAAACTTTGATGTATTTCCAATGGCTTTGAGTCAAGGTATCCTGAGTCCTCTTGGGAAGCAGTCTGGGGCAATAGGGCCAAGGACAGCAGGAAGGTGGGCCATCAGAGTTCACCACTGATTCAACCAGCTCTGTGAACTTTCCAAAGTCACTTAGGGCAGGGTTGTTGGAAGCAAATAAATCCAGGACAGGAGTCAGCAGACCTGAATTCAAGTCTTGGGTCTACCAAGTATCATCCAGAGCTGTGAACCTGGGGTAGGTCTGTGAACCGTTCTCACTGTTGTAACCCTGGTGGGGTGAAGACAGCCTGACTACCTAACAGGGTTCTTATGAGGTCAAGAAGATAATGCACTTGAAGGTCCACTGTGAGCTCTAAATGCTCTCTATAAATTTCGAGTATTTGTCACCTGAGGGCTCAGGGCCGTCTTTGCCAGTGTGTTCATTCCATAAACCAACAAATAGTTATCAAGTATCTGTTATACGCGGCACTCTTGTGGGTACTGAACAAAACCGGGAAAATCCTGCCTGCATAGAACTTACACCCTAATAGGGGGAGGCATGCAACAAACTAACGAAACTTAACATGTACAGAAAAACGTGGGACACAGGAAAATAGAGTCCAGAGAAAGCTGGAGTGCAGCCAGGAGGGAGGGGAGAGGCTTGTGGTTTTCAGGGGTGCTCAGTGAGCACAGACCTCAGGAGTCCCACTGTCTTAAGCTGATGGAAAATTCGGGGAGGTAACAGAATGGGGCCGGGGGTTGGGGGTGCGGCTGCCTGACTGTCCGGCTGCTTGAAGACCAAGGACACACATGGGAAAGAGCTCGTTCTATGTGAAGGGGAGGCAGGCGTGTCATCTGACTTAAGTCAAAGATCAGCTCATTGTCCTCATGACCTTGGCTGAGTGAGATTGGGCATTGATGAGAAGCAAATATTGGTGTTACCTGGCCGTGGTCCTCTGGGCCTCAACAGACAGAGCGTGAGCCTGTGATGCAGGAGCTCCAGGGGGATATTGGGGGTCCTGGAACTGGGGGGCAGGCCCAGCACCTCTGGAAGTGCTTTCCTAGGACCATGGCAGATGCCTAGAGTGGCTGAGGCTGGCAGAAACTCGTTGCCAGGAGCCAGCGGAGGAGGGATGGCCGTTGCCGTGGGGAGCAGGTGCACTTGAGAGCCGCAAGAGACATTTTGTTGGGGACCACATTGAATTTGGAGTCTTTGGAGTCCTCAGAGGGCTGGGTAAGGGGCAGCCGGGGCCTTCTGTGCCCTTCCTGATCATGTGACCCATAACGCCTGGGTCACAGATACTAGGCTGTGGGACTGGCTGGATCTTTGAAGGGGCTTCCGTGAGTGACACCACACGGGTACGATGTTAGGCAGCCTACAGCTCTCTAATTTATACTAAAACGCATGATATTATAACACATGGACTGGGAAAGAACTTGGAATTCCAGATTGAGACTTTTCTCATCCAATTATGACCTTTTCTTTCTTTCTCTCATTCTTTCTTTCTTCTTTCCTTCCTTCCTTTTTTTTTTTTCTAAAGATTGTATTTGTTTGTCAGAGAGAGAGAGTGCGCACAAGCAGGGGGAGCGGCAGGCAGAGAAAGAAGCAGGCTCCCCACTGAGCAAGAATCCCAATGAGGGACTCAATCCCAGGACCCCGGAATTATGACCTGAGCCGAAGGCAGACACTTAACTGACTGAGCCACCCAGGTGTCCCACTTACGACCTTTTCTTAAGTCACTTCTTAAGCTAGTTAGGATAGCACCACTCCTCCAGTGAGATGAGGCACTTACAGGAGATGCTCAGGAAAACGTTTTATTTAACTTAATAGTTATTGAAATTAATTATTAATCTTGCAGCTGTTGGTAATAATATAATCATTCCTTATAGTAAATGAACAGAATCTTTTACATGGCAAATCTTTTTAAATGCATCACATTCAATCATGAATGTTGCCCTATACCTTAATTGAATCACTTAAAGCCTTTATCTTGACTCCAAATCTACTGTTTTGTCATCTCAGCTGATGACACCAACATCCAGCCCATCACTCTCGTGAGAGCTACAGCAGAGCTTCCTAAACCCGTCATGTCCTGTCCAAGCCGCCATGTTCCTTTTCATTAAAATCGCCTCCTTCCTCTCCCTCTCCAGTGCTGCCGCTCTCGCTCATGGTCTGGCCATGCCTTGTTTGAACTTCTCCAATGTCATCTTGTCCCCAGCCTCCTCTTGCTAGCAGAGTGATCCTGTGGAGGTGGAAAGTCTTCTGTATCACCAGAACCCTCTGTGGCTCCCCATTGCTCGCTGGGGGCTCTCCTTGCCTCTATTTTGTGTCCCGGAGTTTCTGAAAGGCTGCCGCTCCCTTTGCTTTTCATTCTTCCTCTAGAAGAAGCACACATGTCCCAGTTCACTCCTTCACGTTCTCGACTCATGGGGAGGGGCTGCTCTTGACTGCAAGGCGTTTCTGGAACTCTCCCTCAGGTGACCCTGCACACTGCCTCTTCTGGGAAGAAGTCTGATAGAAACGTCATCTTCCAATCTCTCCCTGTCCAATCAGACCGCAGTCCCCTAGGACAGTGGCTGGGTTTTTTCATCTCCCCCCTGTAGGTGCCCAGTGAAGGTCTGGATCTGGTCTCAACCGGAGCTCCAGCACAAAGAGCTCCACACTAGAGGCGTGTGTCCCCGCCACCGCAGCACTCCATGGACGCTGCCACTGATGTCATATGTTTTTGGTTTTGTGTTCCATTCCTCTGGCTAATATGTGGGTGTAGAACTGTCTTATTCACCCTCATCTACTGTCAACGAACTGAAGGGCCATGCTTGTTGAATAAACTGATATATGAATGAATGAAGTGATTCCACATCTCTCATTACTTCTTCAGTTTGGTTCCCCAATTTTAAGTTGCCTTTTTTTTATTGTTGAACTCCCTGAATATTATATTAATA
Source organism: Ursus americanus (assembly GCF_024610735.1). Taxonomy (NCBI): domain Eukaryota; kingdom Metazoa; phylum Chordata; class Mammalia; order Carnivora; family Ursidae; genus Ursus; species Ursus americanus. The sequence goes on along the minus strand of NC_142133.1, from coordinate 82,232,864 downwards.
TTATTATATTATACTGTAGTGGCTTTAAAAGTACAATTACACTCATAAGTTAAATGCTTTTTCTTAAATTAAACTATATTTTGAATATATTGAATATATATTACAATTGTGAAATAAAATACAGGCAGATTTTATTCTTTTTCAATAACATAGAATAATACCCAGACTCAGGATGCAGGACATCTGGGTTCTCTCTACTCGGGCTCTGTCTAGTTTTGTGGCAAGTCGGTTACCCTCTCCATGCCTCAGTTTGCTCAACTGTAAAATGAGGGGATTAAGCTAAATTGTGAATGTCATTTCCTACTTTAAAATGCTATGTTTCTCTCTCTGTGTATGTGTGTGGCTTTTTTTTTTTATTTTAACTTAATTTTCGAGTTTACTTGACAGTTGTGGATGTTCTTTATACCACATGGGAATGCTTTCAAACCCATCGCACTATGAAAAATCATGTGGAACTTTCACTCAATGCCAAAAACATCTTAATTACCTGCTGTCTTTTAGAATATTCTTCCCAGTGGACACATATTGGCAGGGGGCTGCTGGAGGTAAGAAGCCAAAGAGAAGGATGAGCAGACAATTTTCCTAAAACCCCGCATCTGAGATGCAATTATTTTCTGTTGGTTCATGCAATTTTATTCCCCAAACCTGTTTCCCTAATTAAGCAAAGAAGCCTTTTGGCAAATACAAAGCACGTAGAAATGAAAAATAATCAGCATAAAACAGTGTAGGAAGCACAATTCCAAATGTAGGGTCCACATTGGCAATATGGCTGCCCCAGAAGGACTCCAGAAACAGGCTCAGCGATGTCTTTCTGGTAAAGCTGGGAGGATGCCTGCTCTAGCTAGAAAGAGGGGCTTTAGGAATGTTAGTCTGAGTAAAAACATGCCCTGTAACAGATAGGCATTTATTTTTCAGCAAACAAGAGTCTAATTGACTTTATTGCTTTTCTTGGAAGGCCCAGTAAATCACAGAGAGTCAGCGACGAGTAAAAATCCAACATTTAATGGAAGACATATAATAACGTTTTTTGGTTGCCCAAAGTAATGCCTGACTATTGAAGTCATATCCTTTTTTTTTTTTAAGTAGAATAATACCACTTTTTTTTTTCCTGGAAAATCTTGTAAAAATTTACTTGGTTTCCCCATTGTGGTTTTTCCCTCCATTTCATACTCTATTCCCCTTTTGGTATAATCCTTATTATTTTTATCTTTTAAGAATTGTGGTAAAATATACCTAGCTGAAAATTTGCCATTTTAACTGTATGCAAGTATATAATTCAGTGAATTTAAGCACATGCACATTGTTGTGCAATGGCCAACACCATCCATCAGTCTAATCTTTTCATACCTTGGCCTTATTCAGAAGCCCGCATGAACTCACACCCACCCCCCCTGCTTCCCTATCCTGCTGGATGAGAAAGTCTGATGAGACAGACACTCAGCCTCTACACGGCTTGGTTATGTCCCCTATATTCCACTCTGTGTCCTCCTGTGTGCTTGCAGGGGTCCTAAGAGGCAAAGCACACAGGCTTTGGAGTTAGGCGCCCCGGCTTCTAACTTGTTTCCCATACACACCCCAATACCTTGGGGTCACTTCCTCCAGCACGAGAGCCCAGCCTGTCTAGAGACCTGGCATCTCGTACAAGGTGGAGAGTGGTTAGGTGTTGTAAATTGCACACAAACATTTTTTCCTCTTTGTGTTTTGTGGGTGGCTGGAAAAATAAGACAAAAAACGATAATGATGATAAACCACCACCACCACGATAACCACAATAATAATAATACAGCCGAGTTGGGATTGAGGGAGTATGACAGCTGTCAGCCTAGGCTGGAGCCTTGAGGACCTGCCCTTGCCTTTGTGCCCACGCACGCGGACTGAGCCTCACACTCCCATTTGAGCAGGTTCGTGGTGGTTTGGCAGCAGGCAGGCTCCCTCCAGGCGCACTGCCGGCCCCCACTGCGGGGTGCTGCAGACCCCTGTCCTAACAGTAGCTTTAGATGTAACTTTACATGTGGCGCGGTGATTAGGAAGAAGACGTGGAATTTGAATTCCTTCAGTTTTGTCCTTCAATGCAAGTATCGGGGGTTCTTATTTGCGTATAACTTTTAAAAGAGCCAATGATGTAGAAACTGTGAGGTGGATAGTTTTGCTGATAAATAGTGCAGGTTGTAATCCGTAACAGAGCCGGTTACTGAACTTTCACGTCTTTAAAAGTAAAATGCATTCTTCTATTTTAATCATTGTTTCTTTATTTTATTTTATTTTATTTTATTTTATTTTTTAGTAGGCTCTACACCTGACATAGGGCTTGAACTCATGACCCCAAGATCAAGAGTCACGTGCTCTACAGACTGAGCCAGCCAGACACCTCCTACTGTTCCATTTAAAAGCAAAGAATGAGTCAAGAAAATACTGATCATCCCTGATAGTTACGTTATAAGCACTGAAAATGATTTTGCCACGTCAAGGAGAAGGGTGTTAAAAATGATCCTTCCTGGGTGGTGAATATGCCAGGTCACCCACTGCGGGCAGAACAGGAAGGTCAAGGTGACTTTCCTGACAACCCTGGCTTGAGATTGTCATTATTCCAGGAGGTGCCCTCAGGCATAGACTTCTTAGCTCTCCTCCCGAGGAGGATTCCCTATGGTCTCTTCACTCCCCAGCCCTCTTAAACTAAGTGCCTTGGCTTATTCTTTACCTGGCGGAGGGCGCTCCCTTCCCTGTTACTTAAATCTGTCCCACTTGCCCACAGGTGGAAGAGTGAAGAAGAAACCCGGTGAAGAAAGAGAATATTCGAATTTACGTGGAACTGGGCTTAATTCTAGTCGTGTGACACTGTGTTGGATTTTCTCTTTAAACTTGTTTCCTGTTTCGGCAAACAAAACTAATGAGAACAAGCAACCTATTAGGACTTTTGCGCGGATGAGGGGTTTATTACAAATAAAGGACAGAGGACGGTGTGAGGGGCACAATGAACAGTTCAGGGACTCATCCTCTCCTTCAACCCGTTTTAGCTCCTGACACGCCCCAGACCGGGTCTCAAGGCCAGATCTGCATCCCCCGGCAATCTCTCTCTGCCTGTCTCACTCTCGACACACACGCCCAGCGTTCGCACGCACGTTTATACCCATATCTGTGTCTGCAGACACACATGCGTGGGTACACGCTCGATGTTTGCACATACCTCCGTGAGTACACACATGTGTCCACATACAAAGATGTGATTATGTGCAACTGTATGACCTAATCCTATGATTTTCTAAAATCAGGCCACATTATTCTTTAAGTAAACATTGCAGTATAGGGACTTAATTTATAATCTAGATCAAGATAAATGATTAGTCCAGCAACCCAGAGTGAAAGCATGTACTCTCACTATGTTTTTATTTGTCTTTCGACACACGCTTTTCATCAGGAGACTCCTTCTTGCCAAGCATTTTTATTTTAAACTTGGCTTTTCATGACGCCAAACAATTTAAACATTTGGGCAATGGGATCAGTGCATACTTTCCACCATGTAATAAAATAATAGTTCGGTTGAAAACTTTATTAATTCCAAATTGAGTAGAGTCTGGCTAGTGACCGTTTGGCCCACAGTGGCCTTTGCTCTCTGGCTGGCTCGAGGGAGAGAAGATGGTAGAAACAGCTGCTTTTGCTTTCGCATGTGAAGCAAGGTAGCGATGTTTCAGAGATGCTCTGTCAGAAAAGGATAAGATATAAGACAGAACACCCCTCGTCTGAAGAGGAAAAAGGACTTTTGTTTGCTTCTTTGGCTGCACCTGAATAGGGCCACTTCTCTCCCAGGTGCGTGGTTAGAGCCCCGGCGGGTAATCCTACATTTCCCACACAGAAGGGTGGGCAGAGTTTATCTCTGGATGCAGGTGGTATGGTGATTTTTGTTATTTTTGTATGCTTTAATTTTTAAAAATTTTCAAACATTCCACTATAATCAAGTTTAATTTGGGTAAACAGAAAAAAAGAAATCAACAACCCCTTTTTGGAAGTGTGGCTTGCTGGGGGCAGAGCTTGCATCGGAGTCCAGAGTCTGGGTCCTGCTCTCCGGCGCGGGTCATGAGCATGTCTTCCTTTTTTTTTTTTTTTTTAAAGATTTTATTTATTTATTCATTCGACAGAGATAGAGACAGCCAGCGAGAGAGGGAACACAAGCAGGGGGAGTGGGAGAGGAAGAAGTAGGCTCATAGCAGAAGAGCCTGATGTGGGGCTCAATCCCACAACGCTGGGATCACGCCCTGAGCCGAAGGCAGACGCTTAACCGCTGTGCCACCCAGGCGCCCCACGAGCATGTCTTCCTGAGCGACTCCAGCGAGTCTTCGAGGAAGTCTAACTCAGGCGGAATGAGCAGTGATGAGACAGGCACATTCTCACGCCCCTTCAGCGCTATAATTTCTGATTTTAAATGAAAAGAGAAATGAACATCAAGTCATTAAAAATGGAAAAAGACAAAGCAACATTATTGGACACATTGTTTGTGTCTGGTTCTGAGCTCTGTGTGGTCACTGTTTGGGGCATTTTAAAAAAATAACACAATCTATGTCAATTCATCCATACTACAACCCCCCCAACCCAGGTGCTCATTACCACCCCTCTCACAGAGGTCAGGAAACTCATCTCCTGTAGAATAGATGATGGGATAAGAATTCTAACCCAAACCTGTCCAGCCCCATGGCCCATACTTCCTCCTTATCGTTGTCAAGAATTCTCTACATTCAATGTGAAACATTTTGCAGAAAAGGCTAGAACCGTTCTTCTTCAAAACAGCAATCGGGTTAGGGAGCTATGAAGATGTTTCTAATGTCATCACTAAGTCATCAGCACATCTGGCTTCTCCCTAACTTGTTAGGAATGCTCCGGGTTGCTGGGCCTTCACCGGGGGCTCCAGAGGGAATGTTTACTTTGTTGAGTAATCCATTTCGTCCTTCTCTATCCAAACCACTAAATAAACTTGCTCCATTTTTGTCCTTTCAGGAAAAGTAATTGAGAAGAATCCAAGACAAATGAACTTACGACTGGCTCTCTGACGGCTTTGCTTTCGGGTTGTCTTCCTGTCCGTGAGTAACTCTCAGCCTCCTGTCCCCAGGGGAAGGCACATTCCGCCAGACGGTTCCACGCTGACCTGTGCCCACAGCCACCCGGGGGAGAAAACTCATTTAATTTGACTGTAGCCACACAAATCTGTCCGTAGAAACGTGGGTTTTATGTTATTCTCCCTACGGCTTAGAACTGTGGTTTATTGTTACTCACTTTCCTCTCTGGCCCTCTCTTCAAGGTAGATTTATTAGTACAAATATGTCGTGCAAATGATGATTTATGGGGGCACCCTAGTCCCCGAGAAAACATATTGATTTAGGGGAACTTGCATTCCCCGTTACAAGGGACTGTAAAGGGATCTCTGGATGATGGGACTGAAGTGAAGTTGAATTCATCAACCCGCCAGAAACTGCATTTCCCGAGGTTTCCTGCAGCACCAGCCCCACCTCTGGAATCTGCGCTTTTCTACGTCACGGCTGCTGCTCCCATTCTGATTTCCTGCATTCTCTAATCAGCTCCAAGAATGATGACATTTACCTTGGTAACCCTTCACGTGAGCAAATCGATAGGGAGACAGATTCGCGCTGCTACGTGAGGAAGAGATGTGGAGAAGCACACGGAGTTATCTGCCCTCTCCCGATTCTGTTCTGCTGCCCGGGAGAAATGACTTCCACCCAATCGATCCTAATGGGACTAATCTATATTCCTGGCCACGCACCCGGTGTGAGGTAAGGGGGGTGTGGGAGCCCCCTCTCAGGTGCCCTTGGCTTTGTGACGGGGGCAGTTACGTCTCCAGCTCCATGAAATCCACACAAAGCACTTAGTGTAGGGACTGCAGTTGAAGGGGTGCTGCCCGGGCTCCGTGAAGAGGAGCCAGAAATAAGAGCATCAGGCAGGAAGCAAACAGAGTCATGCAATTATATTTAATTGCAGAAGGCATCCAGGCCATGCACTTTAGAACATCAATAAAAGGAGCTTTGTTTTTTCTGAGCTCAGTCGTGGTGATTAGGGACGGGAATATGATGAGCGGCATTGATCACTTTCTTCATTCTCATAATGTCTGTCCATGTTTCTCTGATAATTTCACTTGCAAAGTGGGAAAAATGGAGTTATGTGACCCCCTGGGCCCAAGCCCACCACCCTATTGACAACCTCCATTAATCTTTGAGAGTCTTACCCCATTTACTAAATAGCAGGGCTCACCTGGAGTCACGCACCAATCAGTGGCAAAGCTAATTGCAATCAATATCTGCAAACATTTTTCCTTCCCACCCCCACCCGGACAGTAAATCTTATCTCCTTGGGAAGACCGGCAGCTATGGGCAGCCTCTCTCCTTTGTAGGTGGTAGAACCGGGACTTGGGGCCAGAGGAAGTTTCCATACATCATATTTAAAACCTATTTTATATTGAAAACACCTTGGCCTCGAAGTTTCAAATTTGAATATTAGCATACCCATTTTTGTCTTTTCAGCAGCTTTCTGCTTATTCATAAAATTTTAAAATACATTTTCCCAGGCTGTAAAGTACTATGAGGTTCATTAAGGAAAATTGTTAAAAAATACACAATGAATAGACAAATGATCTCACTCCCAATAGAGAACCCGGTTAACCTTCTCGCGTCCTAGTGTTCTTTTCTCTTCTTTTGTTTTTCTCTAACCAAACACGCATGTAAAGCCCATCTTTGCCGGTAGGTATTATATCTACTAGGAAGCAATATGCCTCTTCAGCGTCTCCTAGCTCCTCGACTTCTGTTGTACTTTCTGAGCGGGCATAAAAAAAAAAAGAAAAGAAAAAAGTGTGTACTATTGCTGTCCGTGTGTGTGCTAGTGTTCAATGTGCGAGCTACCTAAAAACAGCATGAATGTTCAATTAAGACGTAACTATGAGTTTTCCCCTTTGGTTCAAATGTCTGTATCAGAAAGCAAAATTTGGAGGGTGGATGAAGTGTCTTTCTGATTTTTTTTTTGTTAAGGTGGGGTTGATCTGTTTCACAAGACATGAGGGAAACCTCTCTGCCTCTGTCTCTCTCTATCTCTCTGTCTCTCTTCTGGTTTCCATTGATCTTAAAGTTGGAAGAAAGGACATTCAGATTATAGATATCTTTGCAGAATGTCATTTAGTTTCCTTGTTACTGGAAGTTTTTGCCTCCATTTGTCCTCTGTGTTTCCACATGAAGATTGTAGCAAGAATTTGGCGGACGCTTTAACAAAAGCTGCTAGCTAAACCCTGGGCTGTGCAAGCCTGAGACTTCCCCTAACTCCTTTCTGAAATATTTTTCGGACCCCAATTGCCAAGCAGCGTGCTACCTCATATGGTCAGCGAAGTGTGTCTCCTGTGCTCCAGGAGCTCACCTCGCACATGCGACAGGTACCGAGGGGATTAGCAAATGGGATAGAAATGCGTGTGAGTACCTCGGGGGTGTGCAGGAAGGAAAGCTTTGTTTGGGGAGGAGACACAGAGGTGAACCACAAGAAGGAAGTCAGAACTTGTTATGTAGCCAAGGGGAGGTGGAAAGAAGGTCCTTCCAGCAGAGAGGGGAGTTTAAACGACAGCTGGCGGGGTTGTGATTGAGGTGTCTAAGGGGCATACTGCTGGGGATGATGAGTGGGCATGCGGGGCTCAGCTGATGAGGGCAGTGGGAATGGCAAAATACAAACATTTTAATGTTGATGTAAAGAATGTGCGAAAAGAGAGGGATATGGATGGAAACTTTCAAATGCTCCTAAACACATAGTAAAGGAAAAGAACCCACAAAATGCTACAGGAAAAGCCAAAGGAAGGAGTTCTGGAAGAAGGGAATGATCCACAGTGTCAAGGGCAGAAAGAGCCAGGAAGGGAAGGACTGAGAAGTCGGAGTCATTGGTGACGTTGGCGAGTTAGTATGAGCGAAGCATCGTTGCGGGGGGGCAGTGAGGGCACAGGAGAGGAGAGTCGGGATGACTGCTCAGGCAGCCTCAGGGCAGTTGGTCTGTGGATTTGGACAATTTTGGGTAGCCAAGGGCTGGGGAGCGTGAGAGAAGGTGGGGACTTAGGGGCACGGGAATCGAGGTAGGGAGGTGAGCACAGAGGACAGAATCCATCAGCTCTCCCTACTTTACCGCCTGGGCTTCTGAGTCGCCCTTTATTTACCTTGGGAATCGCAAAGCAGGTCCTACGTAGAAAAGCCTCTACTAGAGTCAGTTTGCTTCAAAAGTCAATTAAAAAATCACGTAGGTGGGAAATGGGGCAAAAGGGTAAAAGATTTTCAAGAAACCTTTCTCCTTTGAAAATAGGTAAATATATATAACTGAGTAAATGGCTGTAATCATGAAAACAAGAAAACCATGTTTCTCTCTCCTTGCTGCATTTCAGCTTCATTTGGACCAACAAAACGTCCTTTGCATCTTCCCAGAGAAAGAAACGTAGGTGCTAATTTTCCACCAGGAATCAGGGCAGGGACGAAAGGTCAAAGGTTCTTTGGGCAATTGCACACCTGAGCTACTCTCAGCTCTCCTCGTAAGGCCAGGGAACTGGAACTGTTAGGTCCAGGATTATTATTCATTTAAATAGTAATTACTACTTAAAAACACCAGCCACAATAATGACAACAATAGTAAAAATTACATCCGTGCAAATTCTTACTTTTTATGATAATACATTTGGAGATAATAAATGTCATCTGCAGTTATGGAAAATGTTTGTAGAAAGTGGATCTTATCACTGGTTTTAGGAATCTCTCCTGCCGCATCATTAACCAAAACTCATCCACTGCACATGTCGTCTGCACGCAGGGATCGCCTTACTTCTTACGCGGTGTGATCCACTGTCGGACACATTGACCTGACAGTCTTTACATCAGCCTGAAATATGCCTCCCTGGGTCCAAATTTTGACCCCGGTCTACTCTCTATTCTCAGGAGCATCCCCAAAACACATCTAAAATCCCTTTTTCATAGAGGGTAACACTTCAGCCACTAGATGACGATAATTACGATATAAGAATAATCCCTTCTTGCTGTTACAGACCTATCTCACAGACACTTTTCTCAAACCATTTCCGAGGATTGGCAGGCTTGGGTCCCACCTTTTAAGGCACTTCCATAGCTGGGATTCCTCCATGGAATCTTTTGTCTTGCACAATCCTTTCCCTATAAACATCCGAGGGCATCTTGAGGACTTGTCACTTGACTCAAACTGCGTGAATTTTAATTCATTGTATTTTACCCTGGAGTGGTGTAATCTGAGTGAAGACCCCAGACTCTGCATGCCCCAGCTCTACGCAAGACTCACCGGTCCCCCAGTGCCTGGATCATGCTGGGCCATGTGCTCCTGACTTCCCTTCAAAGGAGAGCTAGAACTCAGGAGATGTCTATAAAACATGGGGAACTCAGCAAGCAGTGGAAAGCTAGCACTTAAGCAGGGCTCACAAGCACCCAGCTCTACCACTACCTAAATCTAGGGAAAAGCTAATGAGATCCTGGAAATAGCGCCCTGAGGGCTATTCTTCTCCTCATTTCATGTTTTGAGAAAGCCAAGACTTGAAGATGTGAGGTCCCTTGAGAACTGGGATCCAATCCCAGACTTTCCGGAATCCAATCCCTGTGACTTTCCCACCCTGTTTCCTTGCTCCTGGAGAAGCTGGTGCACTGGACATTGGGAAGGGCAGGTGTGGGAAGAGGGTGACCTGGACAATGGAACTGCAATTAGGAGACAGAGGTCCCTTCTTCTGGAGGTTGCTATCCAGCTTCAGGGAAGATGAGCTCATGGCAAGACTAGGGGACAAGAATAAACACTATGTGTTTAGTAACATTTATCTGTAATATTGAAGAAAGATGCAAATGGGAAGATTGATATATAAGCCCTAATTTAACAGTAGAACAGATTATTTAGTCTCTCCTTGGATCATAGAAAATCTTCCTTTTAAAAGGAAATGATAGTTGACAAGCAAATCGAGATTAGAATACTAGGCAAGGGTAAGATGGTCACTTCTAACACTTTCATTATCAATTACTTCCAAGGGATGCCACTAGTCCTTCAAATGTAGAAATTTGTCATTTTTACATTTCCCCAGCACACAGTAGGTGCTTAATACTGATTTCTTCAATGAATGAATATTGACCTTTCCCTCCTACATAAATTTGAATCTTTCTCTAGAAATCCAGCTCCAGAAAAATGTCACTTAGCTAGCGAATGAGCCTGGCCATCTGCAGAGCATCTGGCCTTGAACGTGTCCAAAAACACTCGCGTGAAGTGATCAAGACAGTGCTTCTTTATGAAAAATGCTGCACACAAGAAAAAGGCCCTTCTTGACAAAAGAAAAGAAGGGACAGTGGAGAGGTGAATTGAGAAATAAAAGTTCTTAATTTCAGAAACAGAAAGGTTATAGGTATATTAAGGGTGGAACGTCAAACGTGACGACTCTACCAGGCCCATGACATAAACAGGCTCACCATATGCTCGACTGGAAATAAGAAAAAGCTATTTTCAAATCTTTTAGAACCTGCTCCCATCAGTATAACTGCTTCTCTCTGGGAGGTAAACCTGCAGAGAAAGTTGAGTGATTAAGTCGTGGGGAGAGAAAATTCTCTTAGGTGAGCCACTGTGGACAGAAAGGAGATTCAGGAGAGATCTGGGGCACACAGCCCCGTCCACCCTGCAGCATGGGTGGGCACAGACAGGCCCCCACCCCGGGCTTGTGTGCCCCCAAGAGAGGCTGCTTGGACACTTGCGTGGTTTTGTTTCTGGAAATGTGAAGTTGGGAATATGGCAAAGCTGCCATCACTGCCATGAACCGACTTCCTCCCAGGCTGAGGAGAATCATGTTTTCGTCCCTTTATTGGGGGCTACTCCTGCTAAAAACACATATCAAGGGAGGAGGCGGGTGTCAGAGATGTTGGTGGAAGAAGTAGGAGGGTGCTTCCCCTTCCTGCTCGTGCGTGGAGCCCAGGACACTGAGCGGCACGCAGCAGAAAATCTGAATATTTACAGCCTCCTAAAAAAACTTGGGTCCACATGCAAACGTTTTTCTTTTTTTTTTCTTTTTTAGCTAAACTATGGTCACTTGTTCTAAGATCAGTATATATGGTGTATGCATTGTGATGTATACATGGCATAGGACATGACTCACTGTAACACCTTTACAAATTCTCATCATCCTGCAAATAGAATAATTAAAGGTGTTAAGAAGTAACAAATCTCTTCCCTTATTGCTCGTTGTATTTTATGGGAGAAATTATACTCTGAGGTGATGTGCATTTAGTGAGACACTTGTGAGACTCTTGCAGGATCTACTATCATGCGTGATCATTACGATAGTGAAATAGCTTATATTTTCTTTTTCCTGTTTAACCACAATAGTATAGAGCTGACTTTCCAAATTGCCACAGATTTGAAGGTAATAAGGACTCTGGAAATGTCATCCCTCTTCAGACAATAAGGTCTGACAGTCAGCATCTTACACAACCAGCAAGGAATAGAAGAGTAGGGAGGGATTGCCACAGATCCTTGGAGTGGGTAGACAAGACGAGCTTCTGCTGTCTGGAGATGCAGCTGATCACTGGGAATGCTTGGATGGTTTGTGCATCCTCCGAAATTGTGGGCAATGATGGCATATCCATATTCATTTTTTTTCCCCTGGGGAGAGGTCCATAGTGTTCCTGGGATTCTCAGATAATAAAAGAATCATCACGCAGGGTCCTCTCCACGTCCCCAAACTGCTTGATCACACACTGCGGGACCTCACGGGAGCACGTGGAGAGGGGTTCAGAGCGAGAAGTTGCGTCTGTGACACTCTCGGGCCACCTCCCGCTCCTCTTCTGAGGTCCGGATGGGCCACCCGGGGTGGATCACCAGGCAAGACCCAGCGAGGGGGTGCAGGGCCGGCTGCCTCCACCCCATCCAGCTCCTTCCTGGGTTTCTGGATGAGAAATGCATCCCACTAGCTGCCTCACTAACCTTTGGGTTAATTAGACTCAAACTAGCCTTGGCCTCCATTAGCACTTCATTCTCGAACTAACAACCATGTTTTATTTAGCATTTGATTGGCTTAATGATAAGCTTCTCAGTCTTCTCATTGTGATCCCATTTAAGTGTTTACTTTTCCTACCAGGCAGGGTCTTCTGTGGTGTGAAACTCATACCCTTTCCTTTCCTGTTCCCTTCGGTACCTGTTTTATAAAACTGTTAATAAAATAGCAACAGCTGGACTCCGAAAGCTGATTCACAGTTTGCTAAACTCTTTTTAGGCTTATGTGTTTTTATTTAATCTCATTTAGTCTCACATACATGGTTTTGTTTAGTCATCTCTGAAAGAAACAGAGCATGAAGAATACTCTTGTGGAAGAGGGGAAACTGAGGCTCAGGAAGGAGGTGTGATTGGCAGGAACAGCGGGTTCATGGAGCCAGGACTCGAGTCTGGCTTTGCCGATTCAGTGCTCTCTCTTTTCAAGATAAAGATTCTGCCTGTATAAAAAACACATTTACATGCCACACTCTAGAACGTTCACCTACATTAATTTCTGCAATCTGGGTGCTGCAGAGGCCATCCCCCTTTCCCCTCAGATGGGGGCGAGGCTGTGCCCTCAGCGGCTGGGAAGAGCCTGAACCCACAGTCCATCTTGCAACAGTAATGCTGTTCCCTGGGCCGCCCATGACAGGCAGGTCTAGTCCCTTTTGGAGCTTATTTTGGGGAGGAGCAGTCGAGTAGAAAGGGTCTAGAAGTGGGAATTGGAAGTCTGGGTCTCCTTCTTGACTCTTGTGTTGAGTAGGGGGGTGACTAGGACAGTTCTATAATTTTTTGGATGCCTTGCTCTCTTATTTCTGTGCTTGGAACTTCTTTTTTTTAATTTTTAATTTAATTTAATTTAATTTAATTTAATTTAATTTAATTTAATTTAATTTTTTGATGTAAAGTTCGGTGATTCATTAGTTGCGTATAACACCCAGTGCACCATGCAATACGTGCCCCCCTTACTACCCATCACCAGCCTGTCCCATTCCCCCACCCCCTCCCCTCTGAAGCCCTCAGTTGGTTTCCCAGAGTCCATAGTCTCTCATGCTTCATTCCCCCTTCTGATTACCCCCCCTTTCTTTATCCCTTTCTTCTCCTACCGATCTTCCTAGTTCTTATGTTCCGTAGATGAGAGAAACCATATGATAATTGTCATTCTCTGCTTGACTTATTTCACTAAGATACCACCTTATGCCAGTTAGAATGGCAAAAATTGACAAGGCAAGAAACAACAATTGCTGGAGAGGATGTGGAGAAAGGGGATCCCTCCTGCATTGTTGGTGGGAATGCAAGTTGGTATAGCCACTCTGGAAAACAGTGTGGAGGTCCCTTAAAAAGTTAAAAATTGAGCTACCCTATGATCCAGCCATTGCACTACTGGGTATTTACCCCAAAGATACAGACGTAGTGAAGAGAAGGGCCATATGCACCCCAATGTTCATAGCAGCATTGTCCACAATAGCTAAATCGTGGAAGGAGCTGAGATGCCCTTCAACAGATGGCTGGATTAAGAAGTTGTGGTCCATATATACAATGGAATATTACTCAGCTATCAAAAAGAACGATATTTGCTGCAACATGGACGGCACTGGATTCTGTTAGAAAGTGAGCTGTTCTTCCTGAAGACGGCATCGAGGGGGCTGCTCGCAGGGCCCACGAGGGCCCCTCCCATCTCCAGTCCCAGCAGCCTGCTCTGCCACCACTCAGGAACCCTGCATTTTCATGGATCAGTGTTTCTCCAGCTCGAGTGTAGGAATGTGCCTGAGGGCCAGCGGCTTGCTGGGCCCCACCACAAACGTCTGGAATCAGCAGATCTATCTGTGGGAGGACTGGCCATCCTGCACTCTGAAGGAGCTCCCGGCCACCCACTGCTGGCCCGCTAAGCCCCTGTGAACTGCAGTGCTGTGGGGCCCAGCTGAGGGCCACTCAACACGACAGCGGTGTCTTAATCCCTTCCTACATCCACCTCTCATCATTGCGGATTGGGTCACAGCCGTCCAAGTTGTGTGTTTGCCCTGGGGCGTTCTGGATACGGCTGCCTGACCCTGGGGATGCAAACAACCTCTTTCTGGGTGTGAACGATGCTCCACTCAGAGCCGCTTAGCCACAGCCCCTCGTCACACCAATGTAGATTACCCATTTTATGACAAAGATCCCAGCATTTAGGAGAGGCTAATATGCTTCTAATAAGGATGATTTTCAATATCTGTATGGCACCTTTCAATTTATATTAAAGGAAAGCTTGTATAGAACAATTTTGATTCAAATAGTCCTCTGAAATAGACAAGGCGGGTGCCGTTATCCCTATTACTAGCCAGCAAATCGAGGCCCGTAAATTCTCCTTTGTATCTGGGTTAGTTGCTTAGGCTGCTCTAAGAGCATCACAGACTGAGTGCCTTAAAAAACAGACATTTCTTTCTCACAGATCTGGAGACTGGAAGTTCAAGATCAGAACGCCACAAAGGCAGATATCTGGTTCATATGGTGGAAGGGGCGAGGGAGCTTTCTGGGGTCACTTTTGTAAAGGTCCCAAACCCATTCATGAAGACCCCATCCTCATGACTTAATCACCTCAAAGGCCCCACGTCCAAATACCATCACACCGGGGGCTAGGTCTCAATATATGGGTTTTGGGAAACACAAACAGTCTACAGCATATCCCTATTTGAAATTTTGATAGGAATCCACAGTTCACATGCATTTTCTCACTTAATCCAGGCACCAAACATCAGCTGTTTTATTTTATGTATTTTATTTTATGTTTTTTATTTTATTCTATTTTATTCTGATAAGAACACTGAACAGGAGCTCTCCTCCCTTAATAAGACAACGGGTCTTGCTGTACTGCAGTGCTCTAGAGATGAGCTGTCTGGCTTGCCTGAATCTCTGTGCTGGTTGACCAGCAACTCCCCACTTCCTCCTCCTCTCTGCCCCTGGCAACTGCTATTCCACTTTTTGTTCCTATGCATTTGGCTATTTTAGATATCACAAATAAGTAAAGCCAAGATAAAATGTATTTATCTTTCTGTGACTGGCTCATTCCACTTAGCATAAGGTCCTCTGTGCTCACTGCGGTGTTGTATATGGCAGAATTTCCTTCTTCTCTAAGGCTGAATAATACTCCATTGTATGCATCTGCCGTATTTCTTTATCTGGTCCTCCGTTGGTGGACATGTAGATTGTTTCCACATCTTGACTATTGTGAATAGTGCTGCAGTGAACATAGGAATGCTAACACCTCTTGGAGATCCTGCTTTCAGTTCTTTTGGATAAATATGGAAAGCGGATTTGCTGGATCACAAGATAGTTCTATTTTTAATGTTTTGAGGAACTTCCATCCTGTTTCCCATTGTGGCTGCAGCATTTTACGTAAATCCCCACCAACCATGCACAAGGGTTCCAATTTCTCCAGTCCTTCCAACACCTGTTGTCTCTCTTTCTTTGGTCACAGCCATCTTGACAGGTGGGAGGTGACAGCTCATTGCGGTTTTGATTTGCATTTCCCTGATTAGAGACACTGAGCATTTTTTCATATACCTGTTGGCCATTTGTAAGTCTTCTTTAGAGAAATGTCTTTTTAAGTCTTTAGTCCATTTTTAAATTGGGTTATTGTTGTCCACTTTTGTTTGTTTTTTCTTTACTATTGAGTTGTAGGGATTCTAAACATTGATTTTTAATATAAAAACTAGGTCACATGCATCTTCATAATTAGCACATCATTTGCCTACCACTAATGTCATCACTTTCATCCTGATTTCCTTCTATTTTCAGCACATCTGGGGTTAAAATAAAGGTGCTTGGAGAAAGAAGAGGATCCTGAGACACACAATTTTCTTATTAATTGATTCACCAGAAAGCATTACATGCTTTGACCCTAGAAGAAAGGTTCTCTACACAGTCTCTGTTCCTCCGTGCATACGTTGGATCAAAAAAATTACAGCTAAATCTTTGGATAGAGACAGAGGATCTTAAAAGGTCTCAGAACATCTTTATAAAGAACAGTATCGGGACAGAGGCCTGTGCATATGGAAGGGGGCGGAAATGGGCTTCTGCTCTACCGAGCCAAGCCATAATGTATATATCACCTTTTTCTTATGACTCACTTCCGTCTTCTAAAATAGAGAACTGTCCCCTAATAGCTTATCTGGGGTTTCCAATTAGCTACATTTCTGGTTAAGCAGGATTTTCCTGTTTTATTGCTTATCTTCCAGGCACAATGATATTCACACCCATGAGTCCCAGCCTGTTCATCCTAAACCTGGGACAGTGGGTCCATTCCAGTGTTGGGATAACTGTTATTTGTAGGGCAACCTGAGCTTTCTTTGACTGTTCTTTATCCTCATACATGATTTTATTTTCCCTATTTACTCTTTCCAGTCATTAAAAAAAATCTGAAATCCAAGTCCTTAAGCATCTTTCCTGTAGTACATTTGCCCCTACGAGGCTTATTATGTTCTGTAAGGGAACAATTACGTGTGTTAGGCAGAGCACAAAAGAGAGTCCTGTAAATATGTCAACAGAAAATTAATAACCTTCCTAAATAGCGCCTGGAAGCCAGCAAATGGATTGAATGACCTCAAAGGATCCTTCACTGGGTGTGTCTAAACACGATCAGGAAGGTCACCTTTTTGGGGCTTGGCTCTTCAATGTGGAACCACCATGCTGTAAATACAGTCAGCTCTGCTTCTGAACGGGTCCACGAGGGTCAAGTTACTCACCAAGCTTGTGCAAACTATATACCTAGGCACGCTGATGGTCATCTTTGTGATATTCTATTGGCACGCTTAGGTCCAATGGTGGTTTCAATTTCATCTGTAGTTTTTATTAATGTTCGAGAAGGGAACAGAGTAAATAATCACGAAGTTTGTATTTGCTGTCTTTCTGGCAGCCTTTTTCTCCCTGTCAGATATTAGAAGAAGCCTGTGGGGAGAAGAAGCATTTCTAATTTTATCCCAAAGAAGGGGTGGGGTATGCTCTTTCATATTGCTTTTGATGGCTGGAAGGGACTTTAGAGACCATCGAATCCAAGCTCCTAAATTTACTTTTTTGCTTAAGCTCCAGAGTGTGAACTTCGCTGGGTTGGTAGAAGATCCAGTCTAAAGATCCCGGTTTACGACTCCAGCCATCTTGATGATTCTTCTTTCCCAAATCCCACCCTACAGTGTATTGAAATCTCATCCTAAAATTCTCTGGGATCTAGAGGGGGGAAAAAAAAAGACACTCATAATTCTTTCATTTCATTTCCAAACTTTTGGTTACATGTGTATTTGCATCATGTTAATTGTGTTATCCGTTCATTCTGCAGCTCTCTGTCGAGCTGCTGGGATACTTCAGGCCCTGTGCTGGATACCGGAGACATGAAAATGAACTTGGACTCCAGTAAGGTGGTAGGACAAGATCAAAGACAAACCATGTGGGTTTTTGTTGTTGTTGCTTGTTTGTTTGTTTAGGGAAGAGCTACAAAAGTGGAAAATGGGGTATTTCGGAAAAGGAGAGATGGTGAGCCCAGTCTTGGGGTGATCAGGAAAATGAAATGAAAATCCACATTCACACCCCAAGATGTTTTCTCCTTCTCCTCTGCAAAGAAATTAAGCATGTGAACCTTCCGTGCAAAGGTCAAATGACCTCTCACATGGAGAAAAGAGAAAAAAAAACCCCACAACTTTGTAGTCAGATATCTTTTTTCTTTTAAGAAAGATTTATTTATTCATGTTAGAGAGAGAAAACCCACACGCACATGCAAGCGGTCATGTGAGCAATCATGTGAGTGTGAGCAGGGGGAGGGGTAGAGGGAGTGGGAGAGGCAGAGAAGCGGACTCCCACTGAGTGTGGAGTCCTACGCAGGGCTAGATCCCAGGACCCCGAGGTCATGAACTGAGCTGAAATCAAGAGTCAGACACCTAACTGACCGAGCGACCCAGGTGCCCCTGCAGTCGCATATCTTAATTTCCAATTCTGTTCCTCTCTTTGCCACCTTGACCAAATTAATTAACCTCTTTGTGCTCCAGTGTCCACATCTGTAAAACTGGGATGGTACTACATTCTCTTGATTAGAAAAAGCCACTAATCGTAAGAGGCACTGTAAATTTAATAATAGCTTGTCAGAATAAAGGACTATGTCATAACACTTACACACTTTCAGCCAACAGTAATATATCCCTAATGTTCCAAACCATTTCCTCCAACAGCATCGGCGTCAAAATATGAACCTTATCTTTCTTCATATTCAGTGATGGGATGTTTCAGAATTATCTTTACTGTATGGAGTTCTACACTGTATCACGATACATTTTTATAATTCATACTCATGATATTCTTTTCTTCAATACTTTTGTGTTGATAATTTATTTTTGAGGTGGCCTGAAGAATACTAGGATTTTTCCTACATTTCTTTTACACGTGCACTTTTAATTTTCCTCTTAATGAGATTATGGATTATGAACAAAAACTTCTCTTAAAAGTCAGCTGGAGAAGACTTCCAGACTCAACATGGTAAGATGAACAGGACTTGCAACTTCTCTCTTATGCCCCAAATCCCCAGAAGCAAGCAGCGTGAGGAAAGCCAACACCTTTGAAGGGAGAAAACCCTCCACACATGAAAGAACTCAAAGCAGAAATCTAAAAAGTGCTTGAAAGCAAATAACTTTCAGATCATGGGAGAAATAAAGAGATACCCATGAAAGGACTGGAAGAAATGAAACAACACTAGTCACTTATGAGAAAAAAATATCCTATTAGGGAAATATAATGGGGGGGAGGCAGATAAATCATCCTAGGTTTTTAGAAGTTGGTGCTGGCATACTGGTAGTAGTGGTGAGGTGGGGATCGTTGCCACTAAATTGATTTTTAAAATATCAGGTACAGGGTTCATGGCGAATATTTACGAGTAACAACAAGAAAAAGAAAAAGAAATGGAGGGCATTGCATTCAAATCCACAGAGAAAGAGAAAATGGAAAAAAAGAAAACTTAAGCAGACCAAAGAATGTAGAAAAAAATAAAATAAACAATGATGGTAATAGAAAACATAAAGTTGTTAGAAATTAGTCCTCATAAGTCAGAACCATGATAAATATGAAAGGAGTAAAGTCAAAGAGAAATGTTTACAACAAAAGTCCAAAAAAGGCTGGAAATTAGAGAATAGAGAAAAGTACATATTATTCATATGCTAATAAAAATATACCCAGTGTAGGCAGTGGCCCCCAAAGAGAATTCAACACAAAAGTCATATAATAGAACAAAGAAGAATATTTATTTGGAATGTTAAAATAGATACCAGGTTTATATTACCAACAAGGTAGCTTCAAAATGCAGAAGGGAAACTACTGGAGGTATAATATAGGTGTGTGAGCCAGGCACTGCGTGGCAGGGTGAGGGCAGCGCTTCTGTCGGGCACCCCAAGTCCCCTTTGCTCAGAAACCAGCAAAGTAGACAATGACTTATCACAGCCACAGGAGATTTGATTAACACAATTAATGAGTTGAGTTTTTAAGCCATGTTAATATTTGATAAAAATTTGAAAATATATTGAAGGTGAGTTTATATGGATGGAAAGGTGACGTGAATGTGGATAAAGACATAGATTAAAAAGTGGAGAAATGAGTACTCTGTAAACAGAGTATATTTATTCTTTCTACACACTAACGGGGCGTGTACAACAATCTACCAATAGTTAGTCCACTGGAGATTCTAAAAAACACTGATCAAGAACTTCAATGAGAAACATTAGAAATTTTCAAGACAGATACGTCCACAGCCCTTCCAATGCAGAAAGTAAATAGTTCCAGGGACTTTTCCACGCAGGGCTATGTACGACTTATTCTGAGCTGTTGGGCCACTTTGACCACGTTTAATTGCCTATGACGTGCAATATTCCACGTGTACAATGCCTTTCTATAACCAACACTAGAACAAGGTACGATATTTTAATGACATTTCAAGTGACATTTAAAGTTTCAAATTTCACTTAAAATTGGTCTGTTTCTCTCCGTGGAAATACCAGAACTGAAATAATCATTGGTTGAATAATTTACGTTTGAAGTTGGTAAAAGTCATCTGTGAAGGCAACGAGATCTAAGCGTGCCCTGCAATCGGGGAATACGTGGGTCCCTCCTTTCCTGGGTGGTTGTGAAGGGCACACTGTACGTAACACATCTAGTATGCCCGACACAAACTCTCTGTTCAGTACATGCGTAGTGGGGAGCCAATGTCGAGCCCCTGAGAGAGGTACGAATGCCTCTTCCTCCCCTGGAAGAACCAGCTTCACACAGGCCGTCCAACCATTTCAAGATGTCTCCTGAGGACGCAAACCATAGAGGACATCGAGCCTCCCGGCCGATGGGATCCCCGAGTCATTCTTTGTGACCCCCACACCCCACCAATGCACTAAGTGGAAACAGTCTTGATATCTAGAATCGTTTGCCTGCTCCAAGTCCGGGCTTCGCACAACCACCTCCCCTTTCTTCACCGTTGCCAACAGAGGAATCACAAAATTACAGAGGTTGAGGTCGATGCCCCATGGGTCTAACTGAGAGATGCTTAGTTTTCACCCGAGCTGCAGCCCATTGTGAAGTGTACCAGGAGGAGACATCACAGTCCGAGATTGGGGGAAAATGCGGAACACAGCACTGGTCCGGGATAAGCTGGCTTTTTTAGCGAGACTTCTCTCAGGTTGATGTGCCGACTGTGTCTGTCAAGGGGAAGGGGGGGTAGCGAGGCATGGCCACGCAGCCTGGTCCAGCGACACGGGAGCGCGGCTCTCGGAAGCCAGCTGAGAGCTGTGAGAGGCACTGCCCACAGGGCGGGACCCAGAAGGGAGAGGGCAGGGAAAGGACCCTGACTTCTCACTCCTGGACCCCTCGATTTTCCGCCAGTGCCTCACGTTGGCTGAACCCCTGAAACCCGAGGGCGGGGGGCCCTGGTGGGTCAGGCCACAGACTCCAGGGTGGTGAGCAGGCTGGGGCCGGGCCCTGGGGGCTGCTGGTAGGTCTTCTGTCATTCCGCTGTTTTAGTTGCATTGACATCATTTGCCAGGGTTCTAATAGCATCCTTAGGCAGTCGTCCTCTCCTGTCTTAAGGGGGAAGTGCGGTCATTCTCTCGGTTGAGTGTAAACACAAGAGGACACGGGTGGGGAACAAAATGGACCTCTTTTGGAGCTTTCCACGTGTCCTCCTGGTAAACACACTCACTTATTTCACTCATGTGATACCCCTGTGAGGCCGGTAATCGAGGTCCCCATTCATCTAATGGAAGATGCCCCCCCTCCCCAGGTTACACACGAATCAGTGAGGGGGGAGGGGAGCCTCCGACTGTGACACTTGTGGGCTGCTCTCCGAAAACTCAGATATGAGGTGGCAGGTGCCAGGGAATTAGGTTTGTTTGTCTTTGTGTTCTGGACTCTTTATACTGAGATAATTATACACTTAGAGGAGGATTACAAAACTTGTACAGAGAGTCCCCCTAGCCCCTCACCCAGCTTCTCCTAACGACAGCTGTCCATCACCGCAGTACGGCCATCACGCTAGGACATCGCGCTGGCGCGGTAGCATTGGCTAAACTTCGGGCTTTCTCTGTGTACCCCACTACCGTCGTGTTCCTGTTCCAACAACCGTCCCAGGATTCCCCATCAGCCGAGCTGCGATGCGTCCTTAGTCTCTGACACTCGGGGACAGCCCCCCCCCCCGTCCTTGTCTCTCATGACCTTCACGAATGCTTCTGGAGAGTTCTGGATGGATACTTTACAGGATGTCTCTCGATGTAGGTTTGCTTGCTGTTTTCTCATACTTAGATTGAGATTGTGTTTTGTCGGGGGGTATCCCCCAGAGCTGATGGGACCTTTGCAGGGCACCACGTCACAGGGGTACGTGATGTCAGTATGACCCACCACTGGGGTTACTAACCGTGATTCCTTGAGTAAGGCGCTGTCTGCCAGGTTTCTCCACTGTAAAACGAAAATATTCCCTTTTTATTAGTAAATATTTGTTTGAGGGTATCTATGAGAATCTCGTGCTTTTATTTAAACTTCCCCTGCTCAAATATGAAAATAAGACAATATCTAGTTAGTGGGTTCCATTCATTTGCTAGGGCTTTCGTTTAACAAGATACCACAGGCTGGAGGCCTTGAACAACAGAACGCATTGTCTCAGGGTTCTGGGAGATAGAAGTCTGTTGTCAGGGGTGCGCAGGGTTGATTTCTCCGGAGGTCTCTGTCCTTGGCTTGTCGATGGCCGTCTTCTCCTGTGTCCTCACATGCACAAGCTCCTGGAGTCCCTTCCTCTTCTTACAAAGACACTGGTCCTATTGGATGAGAGCCCATCCTAACGGCCTCATTCTAACTTAATCATTTCTCTAAAGGCCCCATCTCCAAATAGTCATATTCTGATATGCTGGGGATTAGAGCTTCAACATTGAATTCTGGGGAGGGCACAGTTCAACCCAAATAATGTGTGTGTGAGTGTGTCAAGAAAAAATAAGTAAGTAGGTCGGTAGGCTGGTAGAGGGTGTGTGTGTGTGTCTGTGTGTGTTTGCAGGCATATATGCAATTCAAATACACTGGAACACATGCCAAAGGTCAGCATCAAAGTCCGCACATTGCGGGCCTGTGGCAGGAAACTGGGGAGGGAAAGAATCAGAACAGTCAGGCAGCCCCCTCCAACACCATTTGTTACATTGTATTTCTTAGTTGAAGTATAAGATACACAGGTTTTCATGATATTAAGTTGTGTACTTTTTAAAAAAAATTTATTTAGCCGAGAGAGAGAGAGAGAGTGAGCACAAGAGGGGGCAGGGGCAGAAGGAGAGGGAGACGCAGACGCCCGCTAAACAGAGAGCTCCACACGGGGCTCGATCCCAGGACCCCGGGATCATGACCTGAGCCGAAGGCAGATGCTTCACCCACTGAGCCACCCACCCAAGTGCCCCTTAAGTTGTGCACTTTTTAAAAATATCTGAGATGGTAGAGAGTACCTGGCTAGCGATCTTCACAGAAGATGGGAAAAGAGAGGGCAAAAAGTAACCCAGAAGTTTTCTCCAAAACATAGTTTTTGAAAGGAGCACTCATCTTTTGGAAGGAAAATTCAAGTTGAAAGGCTTCCAGACCCCGCCTACGAAACCTGGAGGGGGATCTGTCGTAGGCGCTCAGCAAGCCAGGCTGGGGGGCTCCAGGCCGCAGGGCAGACCCTCCGCGGGGAGAGGGGCGGGCTCCTTCCTTCAGTATTTGCAGTCGCCCCTCCCGGGGACCGCAGGCGTGCACGGCCGCACTCAGGGCGTCAAGCACGTTAGGTTCCGCACAACCAGCGACGGAGGGGAGCCGGCTCTGTGCGGATGTTCTAGGGGCAGCCTGGGCACTGCGTGGAAATGGGGTTCAGCAGGCAGTCCCCTGGCGGCAGAGCCTCGTTTGGCTTCCCACCTGCCAGCTCTTCTCCCGGTTATCTCGGTGGCATCGTTGGGATGCACTCGGCCGTCTCCTCTACTGCTTACTCTGTAAAACTTCCATAAACCACCTTGCAGACAATGAGCTATGGGCTGGGGTTGCGGGGTGTGTGTGCGCATTTCTCTGTGTGTATTTGCCTCTGTCAGGCATAGAGCCCCTGCTGTCTGCCCGCATGCCACCGGCTGATACAGAAAATGACAGAGGTGACAGATCGGAGTGTGTGCAAATCTGCTTCCTACCTTGGAGGATGGGAATGGGGAAGCCTGTGTCCCTGGCGAGCCGTGCACAGCAGCTGTTGTGTGTGACGCTCCACTTGGACTAGCCCTTCGGCTCTCCAGCCGCAATCTCCATGTTTGCGCCCTCTCACTCGCTGTACTAACCGTTTTAGATGCACGTCCCCGCATCCTCACTCACGGGGGCCCAGCCAGGGCGCAAGGCCACACGCCCCCATAGCCTTCATGCCTTCACGTTCCTCTCCTCCAGCCCCGCTATTTACATTGCTCTTTTTCTTCCAAGTCCAAACTGAAGTCCGCTTTCTCCGGCGGGCTTCCTGGACCATCCGCTTACCGGTTTGCCGTGAGCCAATTACTCGTCTGTGACATTTACAATGCTCCTGTCCTTGTGCCTCGAATTACAGCTAATTGCTACGCTTCCTCAATTAATTCAACAACTCTTTTTGTCAAGAGCCCACCCTCCACCTGCTGGGCCCTGGGGAATTCGGGGCTGAACCAAATGCTTGCCGCCAAGGAGCTTGCGGTCTAGTGAGGAAGGTAGTGACAACAAATAAAAATAATCACAACTACCAAGTGCTCTGAAGGGATCTTGTAGGTCCCCGAGAAAGACGACAAAAGCAGGGGCCTATTTATGGAGGGGATTGGGCAAGCTTTATGAAGAAAATGGCAAGGAGGGATTTACACTGAGGGGTTAAAGGAGTTGACAGGTTATTTGTTGGGTGGGGAGCATTTTGGGAGGGAACAGGATACATGGTGGCCTTCCAGCATAAGGGACCATGGCATCTTAGAGTAATCAAAAGGTTTAAGAGATGAGAAGGTGCAGGCATGGTAGATAATGAGGTTCAAAAGTTGGGCAGGTGTCACCCCTTAGACTTAGGATTTATAAGCCAAGTGTGGTGTGTGGATTATTTTCTAAGTCTGATGGGTGATGGAATTTGTTCGAAATTGAGACTTGAACAAGCGTGAACTAAACACCAACCGGCCTCCTGTACAAAACCACTTCAATCACATAGAAATACAAGATGAACAACCCGCTGTATGAAGTGTATTAGATACTTATATGAACAAGGGAACGCAGCGAGAACTCGAGGCCACAGCAGTGATAGGTGGCCAAGCCCTCAGTGCTCTATTCCTGTAGAAGGAAATATCCTACAGCTGAGTTGCTTAAAATGATCATGATTTATTATTTATCACAAATCCGTGGGTTGACTGGGCTCAGCTGGATGGTTCTTGCTCCCCCCCCCAACCCATATGCTGAAGTCACACGTGAGATGCATTCATCTGGAGATCAATAGGGACTGGACACCCCAGTGGTCTCTAATCTTCAGGACTGCTCTCCCTCCGCTCCCCTACAGTGAGGCCATGCAGTCCAGCTACAGCATATTTAAAGCAAGGCAGCTAGCTTCCAAAAAGCAAAGTTAAAGCTGCCAGGACTCTCAGGGTGGGTCTGAAATTGGCCTATTATCATTTCTGACACATTTCATTACTCAAATCAAGTCACAAGGCAGTTTGCATTGAAGGGAAGGGGGTTAGACCCCATCTCTTGATGGTAGAATTCAAAACGAATTTGTGGCCACCTTTAATTCACTGTCATAGGGTTCCCAAGAGAGGATCAATAACTATAATAAACTATAAATAGATAGCATGATCTAAAATGCTTTTTAAAAAGTATGTTAAAAAAGTTAGCAGGTAAAGGAAGCAAAAGAATTCATAAAGAGGAGAAGAGGATGTTATAAAAATACGCACTTGAAAAACACCTAAGCAGAAATTTCATAAACGAAAAACAGAATTATTGACATGCATTTAAAAATGAAAATATTCAAAAGTTGAGGTAAACAGTAGAACAAACACAGTTGAAGTGTTTTGTTAGTGAATTGAATAAGTGAAAGAATTATTGACATGCATTTAAAAATGAAAATATTCAAAAGTTGAGGTAAACAGTAGACCAAACACAGTTGAAGTGTTTTGTTAGTGAATTGAATGAGTGAAAGAATGAAACCTTGCCATTTTCAACAATACGACTGGAACTAGAGAGCGTTATGCTAAGTGAAATAAGTCAGACAGGGAAAGACAAACACCTGTCATTTCACTTGTATATGGATCTAAAAAACAAAACCAAGCCAATCAACGCACAAAAAACTGGACATTTCAATACAGAGAACAAACTGGTGGTGGCCAGAGGGGCGGTGGATGAGGGCACGGGCCAAATATATAAAAGGGACTAAGAGGCACAGACCTCCAGTTAGAAAATGAATAAGTCAGGGAGATGACATGCATGGCACAGAAGAGATAGTTGATAATATTATAGTAACATCGTAGGGTGACAGATGATTGCTATACTTATTGGGGGAGCACTGAGTAGTATACAGAATCCTCAAATCACTGTCATACCCTCGAAAATAAAGTAACACTGTTTGTCAACTATACTAAAGACAAACGAACAAACTCCCCAAACTTAGTAAATTAAAATATGAATCTAATGAAAGTAACCAAAAGCAGATGGAAAATATGAAAGGTCCACTAAGAGAAGTGTTGGACGGAATGAGGAGGTCTGACATCCAATGAACAAAAGGAAAGAACCGAGTCTTTGCTAGAGAGATAATATTAGTAAACATAATGGCTAAGAATTTTCCTGAATTGGAGAACTGCAAAGATCACTAGAACCACGAGTCCCAAACAGGATGAATAAAAAATAAGTCCCATGCTTCGTCCAGCATGGTAAACATAAACACATCACAATTAAGAGAGATCTTGAGAAAACATGAAAGAGATAAGACAGATTATCCTCAAAGCAATAACAGAATTTCCATCAAGAACAATAGATGAGAGAAGAAAATTGCATTATAGTTTCAAGGTAGGAACAGGAAAAGAAGAAGAAGAAGAAGAAAAAAAAGTCAAAATTCTATCGTTAGCCAAACTGTCAGGTTACAGTGGGTGAAAGCAGCTTAAAACAGCCCCAGTCTAAGACGGTTTACGGTCCATTCACAAAGTCTGGTGAAGTTACTCCTGAAGGATCTGCTTCCGTGAGCAGGGCTATGAGTGCAGGAGTGTGAGCGCAAAGCCACGGAGAACATCACAGCGGTACACGTGAGCAACCAGAAGGTGTACATAGGTTGTAGCCTAACAAACTTATTTGGAGGTGTGAATAAAAAGATTAAATCTAAATTTATAGCCACATGGAAAAGAGACGGTAAATCAAGCTTTCTAAGATCTTTGTCTTGTTTTGCAGAAGGACGGGGATTTTAGTGAACTGGATACCTACTCAGAAAAATAAAGAATGGGTTCGTAGTTCGTGAACGCAGCGGTAATCACAAGGAGGATGGAAACCACGCAATCGCACACGCAAGTCTCCCTTAATACTTAGTGGGCACCTGAAATATAGCAGTATCATCTATGTCATGTCATGAAATAGCGGTATTTGACTTCCTTAACTGCCCTTCATCCTTCTCATTCAAATATGACGAATTCTGGGGTGCCGGGGTGGCTCAGTCGGTTGAGCGTCCGCTCTTGGTTTCAGCTCGGGTGGTGATCTCAGGGTGGTGAGATCCGGTCCCACATCAGACGCCACGCTCGGTGCACTCTGCTCTCCCTCTTCCTCTGCCCTTCTCCCCGCTCAGGTGCACTCTTTCTGTCTCTGTCTCTCTCTTTCTAAAATAAATAAACAAATATCTTTAAAAATACGCCTATTTCTCTGAATTTCATCAAATGTTGCTCCAGACATACATTCTATTTTATAACATACTCCGCATTTGCGAAGTTTCCATTATTTACAAAGCAAATTAGATGTTTTACCACATCACCTGTATCACAACAATTCTGAAAATGCGTAATTATTACATGGCAGCCACTAAGGCCCTAGTGGGGTTGTGCCCAGTCATGAGTTTGTAAGTACAGGACTGGTCTCCTGGCCCAAGATGGCCTGTCTTCCTCCAGAGCCCATCCTGTCTCCAGCACACAGTGCAGACTCTAAATTGAGGCAGCACATCATAAATTACTGACGTGATCTCTTCTTCAGAGTAGGAGTCTTCCATGCAATGCGGCCAAGGCAGGAAGGTGGTTTTATGGACCCTCTTGGTCTCAGACAACTTGGGGCCTACATGCAATGTGACAAAACTTATTTTTCCAAATCTGAGATGCACGAACTCGATCTGCCATCAATATTCACCAACTCACCCTTTTATTCATTCATCCATCCATCCGACCATCTGGAGCTCTCTGCTGTCATCATCAGGAAGGGGTCAAAGAAGGCGAAACCTCATGAAATTAGGATCTTATCGTTTCACAGACTCTGAGCTGGAAGTCTTACCAAGACAATCAAGTACGATTTTCTCATTTAACACAAGAAGAAAACTGGGCCCAGAGAGGGAAGGCCATTTTACAAGGATGCATGTCAGTTAAGGTCAGAGAGAATGAAGTTCTATGGGTGTGTATGTCTTACTCAGCCAAGCAGCGCCCCCAGCGCCTGAAACCCTGCTCCTGGAGAGGCATCCCTTCATGTTTAAAGCCCAGTGAATCCAGGAGGCCTCCTGCAATGTCAGTGCCTCTGTGAGTAACCCAATAAACCATGCAATTGTTATCATTCTAATGTGAATTGGTCTGTTAGGAATTAACACACTGGCAACCTAGTAAATCTCTGGTGTAATTACGAGTCCATGGATTTCAAGCCTATAACATCCAGGCTTTGGAGTCAGATAACCACAAAGTGCTTGTTTCCCCCCTTCCCTGCTGTGTTCTTGGTCACATCACTGAACCTCTCTGCATTTCCCCCATTTTTCCCCATAAAATGAAGAAAAAGCATTTCCTGTATATGATAACTGTGAATATTTAGATTAGGTCATATGTTTAAACTCTTAGCATAGTACATACTCAGGAATGGCATGCACTTTTTTTTTTTTACAATGTTAAATGTCCATAAGTGGAAAAGGTGGCTTCGACAGGTGGTGAGTTTCTTGTTGCTGGAGGTGTTCAAGCAGAGTATAGATACTTCCTCCTCAGGACATACCCAGCATGGTGCTGATTCACATGTGAGGCTCTCAGGGAACACTCGTGTGAGGTCAACTTCACGGGCTTTTGCCTCCTACCTGTTCAATAGCACCCTCGCCCATACAGTTTATCCCATGATCACACATTCCTACATGAAATGTTTGGGGACACACTTCACATACTTAGGAACCCGTCTTCTACTGCCTGCTGCTGCCTCAGAACACCCCCACAGTGCAGCTCTTCCTAGGTCAGCGGACCCTACAGCAGGAGAGACAAACACGGCCATATCGGTCAGATGAGTGCAGATGTAGTCCAACGACCAGGCAGCAGAGAGGAGCAGAGACTGAGAACGCCAGAGATCACAAGTTCCTTCTGAAGGGGCAGCTCATTGCTGCGAAGGGGCCATGTCAGAGCAGTGCTACCAGACCTTTTTATGTTTCAGGCTGAGCCTGATTTCCAGTGTTAGCAACTAATTCAAATACAAAGCGATAATGTCAATAACTACATGAGCTCAGTATGATGTATTTGCAGGTGAATTTGTAACCTCACACTTAAACCTTCGGCGGCTCCCCTGGAAGCATTATCTGTTGAGATGGCTAAACAGGAGGTTGTTTTTCCAGTACTGAGACGAACGCAACTTTTTAATATGTAAGGTATGATTTTGTCCACAGAGATTAGTAATTTGCCAAATGCTATTTCATTGCCCTAAACTGGAATGCTTAATCCCATGGAATATATTATATGTCATTATGTCAAGAAGGGAATTGTAGATTTTCGAGCCTTGTGTGATTTTTTTTTTTAAATTACTGTTATTGTTGCTGGCAATCTCTGTAGTAGACCTTTTCAGTGAACTGGCATTGAGTAGAATGGTTTCTCTTTGGCCAAGGCAGGACTGTCATCTAGTATGTGTCTCTTTTTCCTGCATCAGAGCAAATTGTAAAGAAAATAAAGACGACGTGCAGAGACACATACTAACCAAACGTTCCCTTTTTTTTTTTTTTTTAAGATTTTATTTATTTATTTGACAGAGAGAGACGGCCAGTGAGAGAGGGAACACAAGCAGGGGGAGCGGGAGAGGGAGAAGCAGACTTCCCCCTGAGCAGGGAGCCCAATGTGGGGCTTGATCCCAGGACCCTGGGATCATGACCCGAGCCGAAGGCAGGCACGTAACAACTGAGCCACCCAGGCGCCCCTAGCCAAACGTTCTCACTGCCACAAGGAGGTCACCTAATCTTCTGACTCCAGCTGCTTAAATGAGGTAATACCTTATTTTCCTATTAAAATTCTCTTTTTTATCCCCCGGTCTGTTTCATTGACGTCAAGTACTCGACTTTCGATGACTTCAAGTAGGCTTCTGGATTTGCATTTATGTATTATTATAGTATCGTCTAGCCACACAACTGAGAAGAAGTATTTTTTAATCATTATTTTCATCATTTTTTTTATTCCAGAGCTAAAAAATTAATATTACAAGAGAACAAAAACCCAATGACTCCTAAGGGGACAGAATCTTTTTGAACAATTCTTAGGGCCCATAAGATTTCGAAGACTGATGTAGAGTTGCATGGTCCTAGTGGGAAAAATAATCAATTAAAAAACGTAAGATTTGGAATCACGCAATCGTGGATTTGAGTTCTGATTCTGCCACCACATGTGTGTGTGACATTGGAGTTTTTCCCCGATGACCCGAGAGTCCATCTCCTGTGGAAGGATGGAGCGGAACGCGCCCCACGGGGGCAGATTCAGTATGGTGGAGCACGTGCGTTCCGGGGCTGCAGGAGCTGGCCCGGGGTGTGGGGCCGGGGACGACGGGCAGGCACAGAGCCGTCCCCGGGCAGCCTCTCTCCACGGGCTTGCCTTCAGCCTGGAGGATGCCATTGCGTCAGGGTTTCCACAAGCCAGGTACTTTTCTTTCAGTCCAGTAGAAACGGAACCTGCCCCCTTGGGAGAGCAGGACAGGGACTCGCTCCATTCGCCTGACTTTCCTAAGGGCCAGAGCCTGTGCGTGTTTGCCAGCTCCTTCTCTCTCCGTGCTTTGAAAATTTCCTGGCTTTTCTCTCAGCCTTTGAGCCCCAGCACCCATGGTGAGCACTCACTGCTGACCGTACTCTGTTCGCGTTCTCTGCTCTCTCTCAGTCAGAGCTCAGAAGGGTGCTCGGCAACCGTGCTGCTGTGAATGGAGGCTTCTGGGTGCCGCTCTCTCTGACCAGCCTCCCTGATCCAGAGTCCTGTCGGCCATGTGTCCCCCTGTGTCCTCTGCCTAGTTCGTTCCTCTACTTAGCAGTGATCACCAGCTGTGGCGGTTTGGCCATACCCTCTGCGAGGCTGGTGCTCCTGGGGAGCCCGTGCTGCTCTTATCAGAGTCTGTGTCCCATCCTTCCAAAAGTTTCCTTGTCCATAGCTGACATTTCAAGTATTTGTTGAGTTTAGGTCAACCAAAGTCTCAAGGCTTTAGCTTAAATAGATCTTCCAGAGGTAGAATTAGACTCCCCAACCCCTTGAAAGCCTGCCATCCTCAGTCTCTTTTCCTTCTGGGCTTTCCAGGTCTTGGAAGGGAGTCTTAGCCTCAACCACATTCCTACTGCAGCCCCCCTGAGCCAGAAAAAGGGCCTGAGCCGATCAGCTGCCCATACTGAGAAGGATGGGGGATTTCCCTGGGGCCGGAACCGTTGGGCACAAGGCCGAGCACGTGCTCGCCAATCCCCAGCACCCTCTGCCTGTCACCAGTCTCAGTACAGAGGTGTGGCTGGTGGGGAACCAGTCCAGGAACAGGCCCCAGAGGAATTCCCTCTAAAGGAGATCGTCCACCACACAGCAACCCGGATGTCACTCTGAGATCTGAGAATCCAGGGCCCCTAGAGCTTCCTGGGGCCTTGCTTCATTCTTGTGTTAGTTTGTAGAAATTGGGATTTTTTGAAAAAGATTTTATTTATTTATTTGTGAGCGAGAGCGTGTGAGAGCACAAGCAGGGGAAGCAGCAGGCCCAGAGAGAAGCAGGCCTCCCCTGAGCAAGGAAGCCGATGCAGGACTCAATCCCAGGACCCTGGGATCACCTGAGCCAAAGACAGACACCCAACCAACCGAGCCACCCAGGCGCCCCTAGAAATTGGAATTTAACTGAGGCCAGTTTGATGCAATTTTCTGGTTGATTTCTGAAGATCGTTGAGTGGTGGGCAAAGGAATATCATTGTTATTCAATGAGTACCTCCTCCTGGATCTGGGCGAGCAATGTGTGCCTTTGAAACAGTCACAAGAATTAAGTAAATGACAGAACTTGGGCAAGTACAGTGAAGTCAAGAAAGTAACCTCAGGGATGCGATTTTACTATTTTCACCAAATGTTTTCATTCACCCTGAGCCCAGAAGGATTCCAGCCGTACAGACAGATATGATGGCAATCTCGTGCAGCTGACGATGGGTACCATCTCCTGCATTCAGAGAAGGAATTAGGCTTGTAATGAATTGGAAATAAAGTTTTGAGGCTTGGAAAGTTTATTGAGTCATGAATCACCTATTGTGATCATCTTCTGACAAAGTAATTCTATGTGATAGAAATTTTTAACTCATAGTCCTTATAATTAGATTCAAAATCCTGAGGCTTGAAAAGGTACATTTTTACAAGAAAGAATAAATACACACAGTCACTCTTAGGCATCCATCCACTTGTTGAAAATACGCACCAAGCACCAAACTTTCATGCCCGGTGCCGAGCAAGGCTCGGAGTTATATGCAGGGGATAACGAAAACAGACCCACTTCTTGCCCTCGTGCGACTTTCTATTCAGTGGGAAAGAAAGACATTAAATCAGCAAACACAAATGAATATATAGATGAAATTTATGGTAAGTGCCGTGAAGGGAGAGTGTATGTACTTAGGATGGCAGCCACTAAAAATGAACGTGCAGGTGTCTAGTTGCAGATTTCAAACAAGCAGGAAACGACTGGGAAGAAGAGCATCCCTTCCTTTTTGCTCCCTCGCCTCCACGCTGTCAGTCTTTGTGTGTGCATGAAAGCTGTGCCTCGTCCCTAACACAGTGCCCACAGTGGAGTCACCTGTCCACCCGTCATTCCACATCCTGGACTCCCAGGGCCATGATAAGGACTGAGTTGTACTCACCTTGGAATTCAGCAGGCTTATATGTCTGGCATGGAAAGCTGCCCAGTTCAATGGATGCAAACTTCAAAGTCGAAGGGAGACTTGGCAGGAGTAAGCCTAACCATCCATAGAACAGGCGTGGCTCCAATTACAACATCAGTGTACCGGCTGGGGTCACAGATTTGCCTATTCAACCATGTTTCCTCCAGGAAAAATGGGGTTGCTTCCGGTGAAAATCAGTACTGTCATCATAGCCCTAACTTGGAGAAAGGTTGCTGGGGGTGCCACAGTGGACGGGGACGGCAGTGAAGAGCCCGTTCGACCGCTCACGGTTAATCTTGGGAAGTCACTGAAGATACCAATGGGCATAGCGAATAGCAATCAAGGAAGCTGTTGTCGCAGTCATTCGACAGCTAGCCTCAGTTTCCCATGCCCGTTGTGGGACGAGCTATAGCCGTCCTGTTTTCTGTTGAATGATGAGGGTGATTGAGTCATTTCCAAAGGCGGTGTGGTGTCAGTTAAAGACTCCCAGACCTGGCCACAGAAAAGACGTATTCGAAGCCTGAGGTTGCTCCTGTGCGAGCTCCGTGAATTTAACAGTTACTTTATCTCCCTGAGACTTTGATCGCCCCTCTGTCAAAGGAGAGTAGCAAATACACACGATAGTCTCTTTTGGTGAGAATCAGATGAAATAGTAAACGTAAAAGCATTTTGTTCATTGAAGGTAGCACATGAAATTCAAGATGTTTCTCTCATCCCCATAGACAACGATCCCCACCCCCACAAACAAACAAACAAGCAAAAGACCCTTTTCTCTGCAACCAAATCGTTTCTTCTTTTGAAATTCCCAACCCCAAGTGCCTGCAAAGGAGCAGTGCTAAATAACTCCTTGTTGCATGAGAGAATTAATAGAGAACTCATGATACATTTGCAAGGCAGCTGTTTGGGATTAGTGGGAATTTCTGAGGCCCCATGAAGCTGCCAGGCTCAATCCATAGGTGAAAAACATGACCTTGTGTCCCCTCGAGCCACTCCAAAACCCACACTGAATGTGCCCGCTCTCATGCCTGGCCCCGTACTAGCCGTTCATTTCCATCAAGTCTGTGGTCTAACAACAGGGCAGGAGACCCCGCCCGTGCCGTGGAGAATGAAGAGATTCTAGTACCGATTTCATTGTTGATTTCACTGTGAGATGATCGGCACATTAAAAAGCAAACTTGACAACTAACTCAGCATCCACAACCTACATGAAATTTCCAGACCGAATATTAACTCGTTACGCTATGTCCTATGTGTCTTTGAACTACAGAACTGGGATCTGTGAGACCTTTTAAAAAGTTTTATGATTAAATAACATTTTACTGAATATTAATTAAGGTTTTACGATTAAATGCATATGCTCTTTCTTCTACTGTTCCTCATTTTACCTCATCTCCTCCTCAGAGGCAACGGTTTCCAATTTTTTTAGATTTTTCTGAGTCTTCAAAAATAGTTACATGCCTACTATCTTGTGATTAATCAATTTTAGGTATTACCTATCTAATTTCTCTCATGGCAGATGAGAATTTAGTTCTCCTGCGCCATCATTCTCTTCTTTTCTCTCCCCAGTCCTCCCAAATCATAATTTTGAAAAGTTTGGTTAGATCAATATTTAGTGTTCTTACTATTAGGCATGCAAGCATTCATAGCTGAGCATTGTACTGTATTATGATTACATTTCCTTTATGTTTTTCTTGAAGTTAATAATTGTTTTGCATTTCTTTGGCTTTTTGTACTCCTCATTCTTTCAGCATCTTCTTTATACCATTTTCTGCAAGGTCCGTCACATCAAGTAATTTATCAGTTTATATTTGCTTTCTTGGAGATGCTCTGGGAGACCTCGCTGTCTTCCTTCAGGACTGGATGCTCTCTAGGCCACTGCAGAGCTCTGATCCCGGGCTTCCCATCGTCAGCATCCTGGGAATTCCCCTTGTCTTGAGTAGGATTCCTGCATTCTGTATCTTAGGTCTGCTTTTCTTTGCTGTCTCCTATCTTTGGTCATTGCTAATGCAAAAGGCATAGTGACAACACCCTCAGTTGGTCTGTCTGAGTCTTACTGCTTCCACCCGGCCGGTGTCATCTGGGGGTCCCCCTTTACTGTCATCCCAGAATATCATTTTTCTTCTCTTATGTTGGATTTCCTCTTTTCTGTATCCCGTGTCTTCCTTTTTCTTGTTTAATTCCCTTGCTTTGCTTTCCTCATCAATTTTCTGAGGAAGTAAGTAGGAGAGGTAAATTTTTTGAGACCTTGCATGTCTGAAAATGTCTTTCATCGTAAAAGATCTAGGCTAGAAATAATTCTTCTTCAAAAATTTGAAGACATTCTTCTTCTTCCTTTTTCTTTTTTCTTTTTTAGGTCCCAGCTTCCTTTCATAAAATCTGGACACATTCTGTTTCTTTTTTTTTTTTTAATTATTTGTAAACAAATTGTTTTTTCTCTGTGAACTCCTTTCGGGCTGTTTCTTTGTTCAGACTGCACTGATAATGCCTCTTAGTGGGTATTTTAGACTGCTTTTGTTGTGATCATGTTGCATAACAAGTGGCTCCTCATATCAATGCTTTTCTCACTCACGGGTCTGCAGGTCACCTACCTATGGTTCTGTGTATATTTATGGGTCAAATTCAGGGGTTGTGTTTCTCATTTGGGATCCAGGCTGAAGGACTATCAGCTTGCTGAAGCATGGTCTTCTCAGGGCACAAGGCAGGAGGGAAATGAGTCAAGTCAAATGACAAACACGCATGTGAAGTCACTGGTCAGATGTGGAGTATGTTAAATTCAGTTGTATTTTGTTGTTTGATGGCCAAACTCAACATCAAAAGAGCAAGGAAATTTCTCTGCCCACAGTGAAGCAAGGCTGGGTGAGGAAGGGAAGAAGAACGGATACTACTACTGTCACCCCCCATGGGGCTAGAGCTTCATCCAGTGCATGGGTAACGGCAGGTCGTTTCAGTGGAGAAACTCAGGTCATCCACTTCTGAGAAGTTCTTTTGAATAACGTTGTTCATGATTTCCTCCACTCTGTATCCTTTATTCTTGATTTCTAGAACTCCTGTTTTCCCAGCACCATACCTCTTGAACTTGTGTTCTGATTTTTCTCTTCTTTCTTATTGTTACAACTCTTAAGTTCTTTTTCTACTTTTTTAATCACTTTTATCTTCCAGCTCTTTTATCAAAAGCTCTTTCCATTTCAGCAAGCGTACACACACACACACACGTATTATATGTAAGTAATTATGTATATACATATACATTATATACGTGTTATTCTTCAGGAAGTCTACTTTCGTTCTTTGAATGCGTCTCTTACTTTTTGGAAGATTATATAATAGAGTTTTGTTTGATATTTTCAGTCTTCTCTCTGCATAATTTCTGTTTATTCTAAGTTGTGCTTTCTATGTGTTTTGGTCTCTTTCATGCTAGAGGATTCCTTCAAGAATTCTTGGTCATCTGCACGTATATATTTTTTTAATTGTGATATGTTAGTCACCATATGGTACATCATTAGTTTTTGATGTAGTGTTCTGTGATTCATTGTAACAATGACGTTTTTCAAAGTGTTGGAATAAACAATCCTAAAATTTGTGTGGAAACAGAAAAGACCCCTAATTGCCAAGGAACTGTTGAAAAAGAAAAACAAAGCTGGGGGCATCATGTTGCCTGATTTCAAGCTATACTACAAAAAGCTGTGATCACCAAGACAGCACGGTACTGGCACAAAAAGAGACACATAGACCAATGCAACAGAATACAGACTCCAGAAATGGACCCTCAACTCTATGGTCAACTAATCTTTGACAAAGCAGGAAAAAACATCCGGTGGAAAAAAGACCGTCTCTTCAATAAATGGTGCTGGGAAAATTGCACATATTTTGAAACAGAGTATTAAGAAGCTGGGTGCAGATGCTGGATGCTAGGGTAGGGTGGTCAACGGGCCTGGGTGGGCCATTTCTTGGAGACTTCCTGATGTCAGTGTTTCCAGGTTTTTCTTCTGAAGCTGAGTGGGGTTTTATAAAAAACACTTAGAATCTTCTAC
This sequence comes from Ursus americanus, assembly GCF_024610735.1. Classification (NCBI taxonomy): domain Eukaryota; kingdom Metazoa; phylum Chordata; class Mammalia; order Carnivora; family Ursidae; genus Ursus; species Ursus americanus. The sequence continues at coordinate 82,196,015 of NC_142133.1, read as the reverse complement.
CTGGAGAGGGAAGAGCATCTGTCATGGGAACACAGAGATGAGAGAGCCAGGAGTCTCAGACTGCAGTCCTCTGTATGCTTATATCCACTCATTACTCTTGATTGAAAAGGGTGCCTGTGCCAGCCCAGAACCATCTGGTACCATCTTCAGAGAGTAAAATCCCCCAGTCTTCCATGGGAGAAGAAGAGCAGCCGCTCAGGGCGTGGGGAAGGGAGTGCCTGGTGCTGCGAGGTATGGAGCCTTCTGACGATTCTTGCTGTAGATGAAGTTGGTCTTTCTCTTTTCCCCCTGCAGTTGCAGGATTCACCTTCTTGGATTTGTTACGTCACTTATTCCTCATCCATTTTCCTTCCAGCTACCAAAATGCGGAGTTGTCTCCTCTCCTGCTCCCCTGTTTTTGGGGTCTATGTCTTTTAAAAAAAATCCTTTCAATGCAATTTTAGAGGAGGAGTAGGAAGAAGCAAAGATACATATGCATGTGGTCAGTCCACCATTTTTACTTGTAAGTAATAATCATCTTATATTTGCCTTTTATCCAGATTTCTATTACAACATCTGCTTGAAACATCTTTAGTTGTGGAGGTTCCGGAGGAGAAAAAATGACATACTCTATGGTAGCAATTTCCAAGAAGCCCGATCCTTGAAAAGTGTAGTAAAAACAGTTATCTGTTATTGAATTACAGTAATAGGTCAAATGCTGCCTTGGCTGACCTACATATATTCTATCTAGTCCTCTGCAAGCTCATTTTGTTTATTTGTTGGTTTTATTGTACGTGGAAGATCAGAGATAAAGAGAGTTTAAAAGGAATTCATTCAGAATGCTCAGTCGGTAAGGAGTGAGCTGGGTTGAACTCCAGAACCCGATTCAAAGACTTTTCCTTGTATTCCATTTGACTTTTCTATTTGTTAATTAATGTACCTTGTAGATAGGTTAAATAAAAGAGTGCATTAGTAGAAGTGATGAGAGAGAGAGAGAGAGAGAGAGAGAGAGAGATGGATCAAATCAGCAACTTTTTTTTCTAAAAAGACTTGTTTATTTGAGAAAGAGACAAATAGAGAATGTGAGAATGGGGGGAGGGGCAGAGGGAGAGGAGAGAGAGAGACTCCATCCCAGGGCTACATCCCAGGACCCTGAGATCATGATCTGAGCTGAAACCCACTGAGCCACCCAGGCGCCGCTCAAATCAGCAATTTCTTGACGATCCCTGTGAAGCCAAGTCATGATTAGAAGGAGGAAAAGGGTGATGATCCTTCCATCAGTACCCTCTTTCTCTCTCTCTATTTCTGTTATACTGAACCAATCCTAAAGCCAATACTGAATTACAGTTCTTCAGTGACAGATGGACTTTTGAGGAAAAACCCATAAAATTAGTTGTTTTTAAGCATCCACAGAACTGGTTGGTTTTCCCTGAAGCTCTTGAGGATGAGACCAGCAATTGCCGATGACTTCAATGAGAACAAATGAACTTTATATTTAATAGACTGTGGACAGCATGACCACTATGTGGCCTGATTCAATTACGAACAGAATTAAACCTCAGCTTCCTTTACTGAGTGTTAACAAAGGTCAACACCTGGATATCTCAAGGATATCTCAAACTCAACATATCTGATACCGTCCTTGTAATCTCTTCTAAACCTGCTCCCCTCTGTTTCTCCCATCTTCGTGGCACAGGCAGGATCTCCCAGCTGCATAAAAGGAAACCAGGAAGGATCTTTGAAATACTCCCATTTGTTATTTTCACACATCAGGTCCATAAACAAATGTTCCAAATTTGACTATACATTAAATATTCTTCTCTACTGCCAACGCTCTGAGATAAGCTCTCCTCCTTTCTCACCTACATTCGACTATAACTAGTGTACCAGCATCTTATTTTGGTTCCCGCTAGTTCACTTTTTCTTACTCCTGTAGCAAGAAAACTTTGATGTCTTTCCACCACTTTTAAGATAAAAATCAGATTCCTTAAGAGCCAATATGGCTCTGCTGACTCTGTCACCTGCTTACCTTTCAGGAGCTCATGTTTTCTACTTTCTTTGCTTTCTGTCTGTCATGCATGGAAATATGTTAGTTCCTTACCACCACAGGGCCTTTGAACATGCTGTTCCCACATTTTGGGGAGCTCTTGTCCAACTACTTTGTCAAATTAACCCCAGTTTTCCTTCAGACAGCAGCTCAAACCTTGTTTTCTCAGAGAGAACTTCCTTGACTTCTTAGTTTGTTTGTAATAAGATATAGAAAATTTCTTTTTCTTCAGAGCTTCTATCTATGTGAGGGATAATCACATATCTCTTGTTATGATTATTTGATTCACCTCTCTCACCAGTCAATGAAGGCAGAATATTTACTCACTGTTCTATCTCTATAGGTGAGGACAGTGTGTGACACACAAGTGCTTAATTAATACGACCGTGGAATCCATGAGAGGTAGGACCTAGTATAACTCCTTTATCACACCGACAATCCAGCACCTCAAGGTACTCAATGAATATGTGCTTAAAAGCATGAGTGAGTGAAAGACTGAAGGAAAGAACAAAATGTTTTGCTAAAGGGAGGCGTCGGTTCAGCGGAGGGAAGGTGGGAGGGCAGTGAGGATGCCTCCCCAGAGGCCAGAATAACCAAGCTGAAGAAGAGCCCGAGTCACTAGCCTGGTGCATAGGGTAGTGTGAGCAAAGAGAAGAGAAGGTCTGCTCTACGGGGGGAAATCCTAAACATTTCAGCCTGGTTAGGAGGTAAGATATGAGAAAGGAAGGTATTTACGAGACTGCTCCAAAGAAAACCCAGAAGAAATGCAAAATAATCCCCCATAAGTAGATCTGACAATAGCGAGGATGAGTCAGAAAGAAAACAGGCCACGGGAACTTCCTCTTTGTACGAGGCACGGATCGCACACTTCTGAGCAGGCACGGATCGCACACTTCTGAGCTCCCAGCTCCTGCGTGTTTGATCAGCGCAGAGCTTCAGCTCGGCTGAGAAAGGAGCCAAGGCCGGTGCTCAGATGACGGGGTCACTGTAACTGAGCGAAAGCGATTAGTCTCAATGGATAAAATATGAGTGGGCTGCAGGAGCAACAGGCCTCAGGCTTACAAAACCAAGACAGAAAATCCTGGTGCCAAAATAACGTAGGGATTTAATACCCATTTCTGCCCGGACAGTCAAAACAAGGGCTGGGAACCATATTTCTCTTGCACCCCTGAGGATTGTTGGAACTCCAATTACCATTAGAATTGCCCTCCACAGATCTGGAGAGGCCCGGTATGGACCTCCCAGGCACAAGACCGAGGCAGCCTGGCGTTCTCAGGGCATCCATCCCTCCCCTTCTCCCCACGCCTGTCTCCTGGGGTGTGGGGCCACCATGCACGCGGCCAACGGCACCAAGTCACTACGCAACAGCTGGTGCCGCCTCCACGTTTATGCACAATTCTTTCCAATTCGACGTGTTTCTGCCTTACTCATTCTTTATGCAGACCAGGGCGTCTCTAAGTTCTGCACGAACCCGTCTTTGCCTGCCAGAAGCTCATGCTCTTCCCGTTTGCTGTCATTGCTCACCTGCTGCTCTTCCTAGTCAACGCCTCCTTATTTAATCTCATTTGCCACCACAAAGGCTGTCCCCCACTGACCCCATCTGTGCCACCAGCATCCTGGTCCCAAGGGCACCTCTGCTCCGGTTGGTCCCAAAGAACCTTGCTCTGTCTTTCTCACTCTGCCTTGCCTTCGGCCAATAAATACTGAGTCCTTAGGCTTTCCCTGCCCATGCTTGAAGTATGTGCAATGTCAAGAAAGGCCAGATGTCTAGAACCTGGCATGACTGATGTTTTAGGTGGAACCTTCTGAATGCAGAGCTTCCACAAATGCCTTCGGAGTCTTTGCCAGTGACAGAGATAATTGGAAGATAGCATCAGTTCAAGTCAAGATCCGGAAGATTTCTCTCAATAGAGACTCATCCCCTGGAACCACTTAAACACCTTGACTTTTAAAGCTAGAGGTTTATTGAAGGAACATTGCCTCCATTTATTGCCAAATTTCAGGGTGTGTGAACGTGTGTGTGTGTGTGTGTGTGTGTGTGTGTGTGTGTGTGTGTGAGTTCAGGCTGCTACAACAGACACCACAGACTGAGTAGCCTGCATAAACAACATATCTCTGTCACAAGTTTGGAGGCTGGAAGTTCGGGATCAGAGTGCCAGCCTGGTGGGGCTCTGGTGGACACGGATGGCCCTCTTCTTGCTTTATCCTCCCATGGGTGGTGGGGAAAGATAGACTCTCTCTCATGTCTCTTCTTGTAGAGGCACTAATCCCATTACCTCCATCCCCTCCACACTAGGGCTACCACACTGGGGTTAGGGCAGAGGGTATACACGCAAATTCGGGGGGGGTGCAAACATTCAGGCCATAGAAGGGTGTGTATGCGTGAGTGAGGTTTATTTTTCTGAGGATGGGGTTGAATCCCTTCTTTACCGACTCAACCATCAAGACGTGGGGTAAATGCAAAGAGCCCTAGAGCCAGATCCATTTCTCCACCTCTTACCATCTCCTCAAACTTGGGAAGCTTCAAGAACCTCTTCTCATTTGGAAGCTCAGCGGGCTTCTCCACAAAATGACAGGGCAGTGTCTGCTCCTCCTGACATAGGAGGGGCATCGTGTCCTGTGTCCCTGCGCCTGGACGCTGAGACTGTGGAGTCCAGAGCCGAGGTGTTCGTGCGGACCCCGCGGTGAGTGATGGCGCTGAACGCTGGCAGGTGTTTTGATCGTGGCCAATAATAGGAGAAACCTTCTCTTCTTCTCCTATACTGTTTAAAACAATGATATGATCTTCACGTTTTACCCCAACTCTACAATCAAACTCATAAATGTAGCTGTCTATGTCTTGCTTTTACTGATTTTCTGATTTTAGAATAACCCTGAATAATTTTGATCGCAGATAAAAAGCATTGGCCTCAATGCTGTCTTACATCGGAATAAGCACTATTTCTAAGTCCGTATTTAGTTTAACGTTTACAAAGAATTTGAATAAAACAAAACAAAACTGTGTTCAAATCCTATCATTTCACAAAGAAGAGCCAGGGCCACAGCCCCCAGCCCGTTAGGTAAGTGAAGTTCTCCAGAAAAGGAATGATGGCGTCAGGATTGATAAACTTAATCCTCAGGCACCCGAGTGGTTTCAGTCCGTGAAGCATCTGCCTTCAGCTCAGGTCATGATCCCCGGTTCCCAGAATGGAGTCCTGCATCGGGCTCCCTGCTCAGCGGGGAGTCTGCTTCTCCCTCTGCCCTTCACCCCTCTGTTGCTCTGTTGTGCTCTCTCTCTCTCCCAAATAAATAAATAAAATCTTTAAAAACAGAAACCTTGATCCTCATTGCCAGGCCAGTGCTCCCTTCCTTACCACTCTGTTTCCTCTCAAGGTTTAGCCGTATGTGCTTGCAAATAAAGAAGATTGGATGAAAACACATATACATTAGTAATTTAAGGCCCCCCCCTTAAAAGTACAATAAACCAATGGTTCAGTAACAACACCGTACAATCCACGTTCATGAGAACTTTCCTGACCCATCTGAAATTTTAGCATCATTTCTCCGCATGTTTTCGCCACATTTCAGGCTACCATCCAGAATCACTTGAACAGCTGCAGCAGCCTTTCAAAGGGTATCCTTGGACTTCAGCAGACACACAGGCCACAGTATGAGACTTCCCAACTTCAAAATCACCCGTGCTTTTCCGTCTCCTTGGAACAAAACCCTGACCTTTGTACCTGGCCCCAGGGCGCGGTGCAATGTGACTCTGGCTTTCTCTTAGTCTCCTTGAACACTATGTTCCCTTTTGCTGTCTTGTGTCTACTCAAACTTGACTGTTTTCGGTTCCTTTCCCATGCTTATTGTCCAGCTGCTTCCTGGAAGGTTCTGCCACGTGCGACTTCCTCCTGCACATCCTTAGAGAGGGCTACACTGGATGGAGCAACTCTTTTCGACACTCTTCTAGAATCGTCTAGTGTCTTCTGACCACTTCATGTGGTTGGGCATCTATGCTCTACTCTCTGCCACGATTTGCCTGGCATTTGGTTTTTACTCTATCCCCTAAGTCATAGAAGGTGGAATCGAGAATGTTTTCATATTCTCAGGGCCTAGGAAGGCGTTTGACACACTGTTGGGATTCGAAGACTATTTCCTGGCTGGCCTTCTGTCTTACCCTTGGTCAGCCTCCGATGACTGTGATTCACAGTTTTCTTGGAGTCAGATTCTCAAGCCAGTTCCATGACGCTTGTGTTGACTCAGCATCTGACCCTTCCTTCCCACCTCTGCCTTCACTAAGTTTGATTTACTAGGTTCTGTCATTCATCCGTACGTTCCGTGATGCTTGGCCTTGCCTCCTCCTGTCTTCATCTTTGCTTTTCTTGCAGGACCTACTGTGAGGGGAATCTTGCCTGTGTCTCCCCAAGACAAGGCCCTGGGTACCACTCCTCTTCCTGGGTTACCAGCTCTTCCCTTCTTGCCATAAATCTCTGCTCTGTGTCCTGACAGCTAGGTGAGACCGTGGCAACTACCTAAGATTCCCTTGGCCAAGAGAGGTTGACTTAACAGAAAGTTCCCAGCTTGAGGCTGATTCCCCAAGCTCTAAATGGGGGAAATTTTGGTAGATGTTAAAACATTTTAACCCGTATCCTGGATATCCAAGCACAGTCCATCAAAAAGATTGGTCCTGAGTTAGGAGAATGGTGTAAAAGGCAAGGGACATACAAAATATTGTGACATCTAGAAATAGTAACTATCATGTGCTTTACACATAACATCTCATTTACTCCTTGCAACAACCTTGCAGGGTACGGATTATTATTCTCCTTTTATAGCTTCTCATGCTTAGGAAGAGGATGGGATTATGCCAAGATTGCATTCCTACTGAGAGGCAGAGCTGGCAAACTCATGCTTGCCTCGTTCAGACACATATCTCCCCACCTATAAAAGTCAGTGGGAGAAGGACACAGAGGCCTCAGGCCCATGGCCACCAACATGACTGAGTCCCATTCCTGTTCCAGGGCACGGCAGTGGGTCGGCCTCATCTGTTAGTGATGGAGTGGGTGCAAATTAAAACCATGGCGGAAATAAAGCCATTCTAACAAAACCAAGTATCAGGGAGGCTACGAAGCAGTGGCATCTCTATCAGCTGGTGGCGTGTAGACTGGTACAATTATGCTAGAAGGCTTTCTGGAACTGTCTGGAAAGCTAAATGAGGCAGCTTCTAGTCTAGGGACCTGCCCTAGAAACGCTTGCTCACGAGCCAAGAAAACACGAGCAAAGATGTTTACACAAGCGCTGACACACTGCATCCACGCATCGTGAGATGGTCACCAACTAGGAGTACGGTGTCCATCAGTCAATCTGACCCGAACTTAGCCACGCACATCAGCACAGATGAAGCTCAAAAACACCGTAGCTGGTGGAAAAAGGCAAGTTGCAGAATAATATAAACAATATAATCAACTTAAGAATATGTAAATCTAAACAATATATCAACTAGGCAGTTAGATGACAGATCGTTAAGTTCACGAAAAAGCAGGGGATTTAAAATACAGTCCATTGGGAAGACGGTGTTTGTCACTGGGGGTGAAGCTGGGTGCTTCAAAATCATTGGTCAAGTTTCTTTTCTCAAACTTCATGTTGGCGATTTCTCAAGCGTGGGTGTTTATGTTTCCCGTTGTCCTTAAATAATATATAGTATATGTACTTTTTGTGCGTGTGATAGTCTCTGTTAAAAAGTACAAAACTGCAACGATGTTCTGGAATTTCAGAAGTGTGTGTTATAGACAATATTACATAATTTATGCCACCAGGGAATAAATTGTCTGGCCTTGCGTTTCCATAATTTATAATGTTCTGACCAACTCAGTAAGCTAATAAAGCCTAGGCAGCCTTCGGTTCTATTAAAAATGGTGAGAAACCCAATTCCATCACATCAAATAACTGGGAAGGCTAGCCTCCCCCCCTGCTGGAAGTCAGAGAACCACAGATTCAGAACAAATCATAGAGTTTATCTAGGTCGAGATGACATGCAGTATTGGGAAAAGCAGCTCTACCTCCCTCTGCTGTTAACGCGCTCTTCTTTGGCTTGCGTATTAAATATGCTCACAGGTGGATGAACGCACTCTACCTGGATTCATTTCCTCAACATTTACTCACTGCCTACTATGTGCCTGGCACGGCAGTCAGGCAGTAGGGAACCGGCGGGAAGAGGACCTGGCCCAGCCCTCGAGGAGACCACTGTGCAGTGGGGAAGGCAGGCCACACAACAGAAATTAACACCTGGGTAAACGATCTGACGGAGAGAAGTGTCTCTCCCAGCACAAAGGATGAACACCTGGTCCGACAGGGAGGATGAAGGCAAACTTCCCGGAGAGGAGAAGTGGTACCTGGGTCCTGAGAAGGAAAGATGACGAGCAGCCCCCCAGGAGAAGGTGGGTGAAGGCAGCCTTTCAGGAAAGGGACCGATCACAAAAAGGTAATAAGAAAAGAGCCACAGCCTAACATGTCCAGGCAATGCCACTTCTCTGATTTTGCCGGACACCCTATTATTTTGTCACTGATGACAACAGAAGAGAGGATCCCAGGAGGTTTTCCGAACTTGATTTTTGTCTGAGTCTCTAAGAACCACCCCTGGGGACCCCTGGCTAGACATCAGGAAGCGAGGCACATCCTGGTCTGCCACCTACACTGTGCGTGTCCTTGGAAAATTCCCTTGAGGTGGCTGACTGTCCTTTCCTCCGCCCCCCCCCTTCCTGGGCATCTGGCCCCGGGGAGGATGGGCCGTGAACTTGCAGTGGGGTAACTGACATAAGCCCTTGGGCTGGCACAAGGTGCAGCGTGAGGATTCCCACAGCCAGTTGGGATCCCAGGGCCAGTCCACGTCTAGTGGCGGTGACCACAGCACGTGAAATGCCGCTGCCTGAATGTGACCTAAATACTTCCTGCTGTTAAGCCCTAGTAACAAGAAAGGCATTTACCTCTGCACAGAACATCCACAGGGAGATGGCGGCGGGCCCGCTCCCTCTCCTCCTCACATCACGGCCACGCGGACATGGTGGTGACGCTGAACTCTGCCCGCACGCTAAGTCGTCCTGGGCTGGTTTGCCTGCTGGACTTGACTTGTTCAAATCAGTTCACCCCAGCTGAGAGTTCTCTTTACCCTGTCACCTTCGTGCTGAATAACATCGAGGGTCTTTGTCCTGAACAGTTGGGGTTCCTGGCTCCCTTTCATCTCAAATTTGAGTTTTTGCAAGACTCTAACTATTACTATTTTGGTACGAAAACGCATCCGAAATAACTCCATGGAGACTTAAATTAGTATGGCTACTGTTTGCCAGACACTGTATCAAGAGATCTGTAGACATTATCTTTTCAGATCTTCATAAAGATCGTATGAGCCGGTTATCATTAACCACATCACCAAATGAAATGACTGTGGCCCAGAGAGCTGGAGCACTCTGCTCAAAGCCGTAAGATCTCCAAAGAGGGGAGCAGAGGTTCAAACCAGGTGAGGTAACTAGTACTCGGGGTGTTCTCCGGTGTCCCTTGGGCCTCCAAACTGCAGGGAGCATTGGCGGTTAACAAGATAACGGAAGCCATGCCCCAGGCGTCAGAATACATCACTCTGCTTTGTAACCTGTTTCTAGCAGAAAAGCCCTAGGGTTATTCTGATAGACCAGCTTTGTCCCAACTGTGCTGTCCCAGTGGCAACGAGCTCTCCCCAGGGAGGGGCACCCACAGGGCCAGCCTCAAGGGGCTCCTGGGGGCAAGGGGGTGCTCCGTGTGTGCAGGCACACCGCTGATGGGCCTGCAGAAGCCACGAAGGGTGGGGACTTCCTACACGGCTCCAGCTGGGCCTGTGGTTTCCCACCAGTCCTGAGGCTTCGGCAACAGGTCTCGTGGAGACAGCACATCTCTGGCGTTCTGCCTGCCTCCTTGCAATTCTTTAAGTTCGCATCCAGCAACATAAACTCATTCTGAAGGCAGCCCAGAGTAAGGAAACCGTGACATGTTAACCCCTTTGTACACAAATGCCAACCAAAGTTTCCCGTTATGCACGCAATCCTCTGAACCCCTCTGGTATCTTCTCTTTCTCCTATTTCTTTCTATTATACTCTATTTCATTTTGCAAGAATTCTAGTGATAACTCCGTAAACTGGTTTCATGGGCCACTGGATCAAGGCCTGGACTTTGGAGAAGACTGCTCCAGAATAACTCAGAAGCCCCTGAATCCTCACGGTAGTCTAGAGACATCGCCGTCCACCCTGTAGGTCAGTAGAACTTGCAGACTTTGTCAGGGGCCTCTCCTCCCTTTTCCCGGCTCCAGGTCTTTGCAGGGAGCACGGGGCGCCGTCTTGTCTGTTTACTTAGTCTTTTTACTCTTTCCCATCCCGGGCCCAGTTGTGCAACACAAAGGGACTCAACACGTCTGTGTTGAATGAATATATGGAGCCTCCCCCCTGGGCTCCCATATTGTGAGTAAGAAGGGTGGGGGTCTTTTACAGAAAACAACATGAGAGGTATATCTGTCTTTGTACTCCATTTAAACCTCCCTCCTTCACACAATAACCACACCCTTCCCTGCTTCACGCTACTTTATAGAAATGATCAACTTCTAACATTATGTATATTTTATTCACTATTTTGCTTATTGGCTGTCTTCTTCCATAGAATATAAGCTTTGATGTCTTTTTTTATTTAGTTATTATTATCCAGTGGTGCCTGGAATATAGTAGGTGCTCAGTTAATATTTGCTGGGTAAATGAACGAAAGAGATAATCAATGCTTTTTTCTGGAATGCTGGCTGTCGACTCTGAGGCATTCACCCACATACTGAGCATTTGAGATTCAACCAAAGAATTTCCAGATGTGACAGAGGCAGCTTGGATTTAGGGCTAGTCTTGCTGGAGGAATCCACACCTGAATGTTATAGGGAAGAGGCCTCCATGGGTCCCCGCCAATTCTGCCTTCCGAGTAGCAGTGCTATTCAATACGCATTAGTAATGGCCATTTCAGATTCCAGCAAATTCTTGACCCACATTCTCTTGAGAAACCGGAGCCAGGACTAGAATGAGACGTGTGCTAATAATAGGAATCCTCTTTAACAAATATTCTCCTAATATTTGTCCCGTATCTTTTAGGAGAGTGTTATTTGAAAGAAGGGCACAGTAGCATTAATGAAAGCATCAGAAGAAAAGAGTGAGAGCTCACATTTAAATGGCATTCAAGAGCTCTCACATGCTCTTAGACGTGACTGACCAGTATAGATGCCTTATAGTTCTTGTGATAAATTCCTTCCTCCCCCTACTTCCTCCCTCCATTATTCTTCCTCTCCTTTTTATATACCACTCACTCCACACCATACATTGAACGTCTTAAAGAGCTGGCGGTGTGATGGGATAGAAACACGAGTACATAGCACGGTGTGGTAAGATCTGTACGGGCAGATAAAAGGTTAAAGATTGAGCCTACTACTTAGAAAATGAAAGGCTCTGTGTAAATAGCAAACTATTTTCATTTGGTTTTCAGGCTGGTTGGGCCTCAGAGCCCTGGAGACAGCCAAGAAAAGAGACAGGAATGCTTTTATAAGGTTTATCGATGTGCATACCCAATGCAGCATTTAAGGTTATAATTATTTAGAGAATAAAAACAAACATCTGCATTCTTCTCCTTCAAGCAGAAGTGCCCAAGTGTGGAATATGCCAGATGATGTTGTTACTTCATTCAATTGATCAAATGGTTTGATCAATAGGTTGAAGATTGAAAAAAAGAAATCAATATACACAGGGAGAATTTAAGACTCTGTTTATATAATCAATTGATTAGGGGATTGACTTGAAAGGTACATGCACAAGGAAAGGGCTTAGAAGTAAAGCAGTAGAAAAACATTTCATGTCTTGCCGTGAAGACAGATAAATATAAATTGGGGTGCTTGGAGCAAAATGAACACGGAAAATGCAAAATTCAGAGTAGAGTTCAGGTTTTTAAAAAGACATGCTTTCAACACACATGTAGGATATAATATATTGTAAATGCATACACATTTTCATTGTTGTTTCTAGTTGTTTCTTTTGCCAGGCAGCACCGGGCGAGGGAAACGGCTAGGAGTTTTATTTAGAAGATTACATCAGTCATGGTCCTTAGTTAAAAGCAGCAGAGAACAACTCAACCTGATAGGAGCAGAAAAGGAATCCACTGCAAGAATGCCGGATCGATAGTCTGAGTCAGACATGCAGCCAGCAAAGTGCCACAGGCGGGGCTGCTTCATCCGGTGTTACAAGGAGCCCTAAATGGCCTGGCTGAAAATTCATTCCAAACCTTACTGTTGTTCCTTACGGAAACATCCCTCCTTTGGGTACTAAAATCCTGAACTCAGCAGAACCTAGAGTCACAGAGTGAGGAACCCAGCGTTTTTGAGTTTATCACTGACCTTGCGAATGAAGAGCCATTCCCATCCCCCGGCCCCCTGCTCCCCGGGTGTCTGGAACCCCGTGTCCGGGCTCCGGGAGAAGCGGCTATGTTGCTCCTGTAGGGGACTCCCTCCAACCTCTCAGGTTTGCAACGTCAATAATTTACTCGGTTTGATAAAGCAGCTACTCCTGGGAATGGGGGATGTGGTAGTGCGGCGGACCCCGTGGGCATCAACCCATTGCTTTATCTCACTATGGAGTAAATTTTTTTAAAAGATTTTATTTATTTATTAGAGAGAGAGAGGAGAGAGAGAGGAGAGAGAGAGAGAGAGCACACATGAGTGGGGGGAGGGGCAGAGGGAGAAGCAGAATCCCCACTGAGCAGAGTGAGCCCCAGGAGGGACTCAATCCCAGGACCCTGGAATCATGACCTGAGCCAAAGGCAGACACTTAACCCACTGAGCCACCAAGGTGCCCCTGCAGTAAATTTTAAAGCTGTGTTAAGGGGCGTCTGGGTGGCACAGCGGTTAAGCGTCTGCCTTCGGCTCAGGGCATGATCCCGGCGTTATGGGATCGAGCCCCACATCAGGCTCCTCTGCTATGAGCCTGCTTCTTCCTCTCCCTCTCCCCCTGCTTGTGTTCCCTCTCTCACTGGCTGTCTCTAACACTGTTGAATAAATAAATAAAATTAAAAAAAAAAAAAAGCTGTGTTAAAGCTATGTAGCCTACCAGGATGGTGTTTAACCCTCCATGTACCAGGAAAAACTGTCATTATCATTTGCCATCTGAGCCCAATGAAACTTTTTTTTGAAGTTGGGTGTGGAGCCCATCGTGGGGCCTGAACTCACAACCCTGAGATTCAGACCTGAGCTGATATTAAGAGTCCCACACATAAGAACTAGGAAGATCAGTAGGAGAAGAAAGAGAAAAAGAAAGGGGGTGTAATCAGAAGGGGGAATGAAGCATGAGAGACTATGGACTCTAAGAAACAAACTGAGGGCTTCAGAGGGGAGGCGGGTGGGGGAATGGGATAGGCTGGTGATGGGTAGTAAGGAGGGCACGTATTGCATGGTGCACTGGGTGTTATACGCAACTAATGAATCATCGAACTTTACATAAAAAACCAGGGATGTACTGTATGGTGACTAACATAATATAATAAAAAACATTAAAAAAATTAAAAAAAAAGAATTGCAAAGAAGGATCTTAAAAAAAAAAAAAGAGTCCCACACCCAACTGACTGAGCCACCCAGGCACTCCTCAATGGAATTTTTAAAAATACATATATTATCTTTAAGTCAGAGAGAAGACTTTACAGAAGTAAGAATAAAGGGATGGGGGAAAACCAGTCTTTCTAAGAATTTAAAATAGACTGCCCTTTTTTCAAATAAATTTTGGCACACAAATATCATAGAACAGGAAAGAATACTGTCACAAGTCTGTCTGACAAAGTGAAGTGGCCTAGGCCCTTGGCACACAATCTAGGGTGAGGAAATCCCTCCTGTTTGTGAATAATTTGGTAACAATATCATATTTCCATTTGAAACCTCATAATATGAGATTTCACTTCTAGCATCCACTTCATAATCAACATTGGAGTCTAAAGCTGTGCTCCTAGTCCTATATGGCTACGGAAATTTAAATTACGTGAAACTAAATACAATACAAAGCCCTGTCCTTGCTCACCCTAGCCACATTGGAAGGGCCCCAGCTCTGTGTGGCTGGTGGCTGGCTACTGCAGGGGCAGTGCTGATCGAGAACTTTCCCCCACGGCGGAAGCACCGCCCGACCGCTGTGGCGGGGGGGGGGGGGTTGCCCTCATTTGCTGCTCTGCCTAAGGATTGTGAAATGTCTTCTCCGATTGTTTTTCTTTGCCATTGACAGAAGAAAATTTTCGTGGATCTGTTGGGCTTATTCAAGGCTTGTGAGCAGACACACTGCCTGTCTTCCTTTCGGTCTATTTTTTCAAGGAGATTTTTATAGTGAATGACCTCATAAGACAGAAATACCTCCTTGTTTCAAAAAAAGGGCAGGTTTCTTTGCTGTCCTGGATGATAAACGTAAGGTTTCACTGTGGGCCCAAAGGTGGGTTTACGTGTAGCCTATTATGAAAGATGCAGTTTCCCAAAGCTTGGGGTTCCTAAACCCTGATGCAGATACCTTGCTCGAGCCGTGTCCAGCCGCGTGGGGTTTTCCACATCATCCCTGTGAATCGCGAGGAGCTACAGGAACCAATGCAAGCTTGATGCTTCTGCTGAGCGGACCTTGGAATTCCGTGTCTTCTCACAGCAGCTATGAAATGGGGGTAAGTCAACTTGGTAGCTCAAAAATGTAGTAAAGTCTTGGACCCTTTATGTTTTTGACGTTCATTGGTGGCAAAATGAACAATTCTGAATTACCAACTATGTTCAGTGAATGTTATAAGTGACCTATGAAGTTGGTTTCTCCAGTGTATTTTATTTCTTCTTAAAAGATGGTGCAATTCTTTGAAAAATTAAAAACAAAATAAAAATGAAGGATGACATTGATTTTACCATTGTATCATCCTTCTAGGTGAGTCTATCTTTTTACTAATTTATTATCTAATTTTTTTTTCTTTTCCTTTTTTTCTTTTTTTTTCTTTTTTGGCCTAGTTGGGAATAAGTGATGAGAAATGACAAAATAATTTCTAGGATGTTAAAAGAATGACATGTTTCATAATGTAAAAAAATAAAATAAATAAGTTCCCATATTGTATTTTAGATTTATAAAAGGGATTCAGGGGACCCATATGGTAATTGCAGGGTAGAATGTTTTATTCTATCTTTTTTTCTTAAAATTTATTTATTTATTTGAGAGAGAGAGAGAGAGCACATGAATGGGGAGAGCAGAGGAAGAGAATCTTCAAGCAGACTCCCTCCTGAACGTGGAGTCTGACGTGGGCTCCATCTCAAGACCCTGAGATCAGGACCTGAGCAGAAAAGGAGAGTCAGATGCTTGACCAACTGAGCTACCCAGACACCCCTTCTATCTTTTCAAAGTAAGTAAAACTTTTCTTTGTTCTTTAGAAGATCTTAAGAAAAAAATAATAAAGCCATGAAATGATCATCCTTCCGAATGGTTGGAACTGCTCAAGAAAGAAACTTCAGTGGACCTTGAGGATGCACTGAAGGTCCAGACATCTATGGATAGTGATAGAAAGGCAAGCACATGTTTATCCAGATGACATATCTGTTCAACTGAAGACAAGTTTCTACCCTTTCTGTAAGAAAGAATTCAACCTGATTAGCCTATCACTGACTGACCCTCCAGAATGTGCTGGGTCACAGGCTCATGGCCTATCTTTGCTGCTGGCAGATTACACGTTCAAAAGTAGCGATGTTCACATCAGCTTTAGTGACGGGTGCTGGATCCAGGTACCCTCTCCCAGTGCCCCAGCAGTCACCTTTCCCTTCTGCCAGTCGGACTAGCACTCGCTGGCTGGAAAAGTGAATTGCTTGATATTTACAGAGGAAATCATATTGTTTCCAAGACTATTAAAAGCCTCACCCACAAGGAAAGATTTTGGTGACCATCTAGATAAGACAGAATCTGGTCTCTTTCCAAGCATGGAGCACACTGCGGAGAGCAACCACAACGCTAATTTGCAGAGATGCTAGTGCTTTCCTGACGGATGGCTTCTCCAAAGCCTTGGTGGAGAAAACAGTTTTAGGTCATCCAAAAAGGTCGATGGGCAGGTTGCATATGATATACCCTTGTCCACAATCCTGCCGCCCTACATCTTTGATTTCATCTACATTTTCCTAAGAAAATTCTGGCTTCTCAGCTTTATTTTGGATGGGCTGCAGTTATGTCCCAGACATATAAAACAACTGGTTAAACAATCACAGCTACCTCCAGCTGCTCCAGATAGCCTGCTGACGTTAGAACTCCTATTATGCAGCTACGTGATAAACACAGCCTGCTAGACAACTCTCCTCTTCTCTCCTCGGTCTAAAATGAGGCTCTTTCTGTAAAGGGCTGGATAGGAATCGGCAGGCCATGTGCTCTCTGTCACCAACACTCAACTCTGTCATTTTAGGATGACAGTAGAAAGACTATATGAAAACAAAAAGTCATGCTGTGTTCCAATAAAACTTTATTTACATAACCAGGCAGCAGGTCAGTCTTGGCCAGTGGGCAGTATTTGCTGGCTTATAGTCTAAGCCTCTCTGAGGGTAAACTGGAAATGTATCGTTACCAAAATAAATTAACCAGGACTTGCAATCATGTTAGTTCTGAGGTCCCTCTTCTAGAATTTGTGTTTATAGCCATGCTGCCCTGGAGCTTATTGGGACCTGACTCTTGTTACAGATTTGGAGACAAACAGTACCAGCAATGCTGGGAGGAGACACAGTGTTCTCCCCTTGCAAAGAACCTCCCTCTGCTAAGGTGTTTCTAGTGTTTTCAATTTAGGCAGGAATGGTCCCACTAAATGATCAGGACTACGTGATTTGGCTGGGGGGAGGCCTAGGGCAGGGGAGGCTGAAGATACCGTGCCCTCAGGGTCTACATCCTCTTGTATGCACTCCTTCCAGTTCTCAGTCTCATAGCCTCTTAGTTCAGGCCCTGCTGTTCACGTAAGAGACTGGAAATCAACATCAGTGCAGCGCGGTCTGCCAGCACCTGCAGGGGTGAAGTGTGCGGGTTGTAGCCGACACGTCCCTGTGGCCACACTGGGCCAACAGTTCTTTCAGAATAGTTGTCTAAAGGCTTTGGTGCTCAGCCCATGTCTTGACCAAAATATTTTACACATTTAGACTTTTCTTTCTCTCTTAGTAAGTGGGACTCACCAGCCCGATGATGAGCAGTCAGGCAGCCTTCGAGGGCAAGAGCCCCTCCTGCTCTCAAGTACACCTGTGGCCGTGACACACATTGCCTTCCAGGGGACGACAGTTCGTCCTTTCCCTAGGTGCTCTGTAATACACTGCCAGAGTCCTCTTGTCATGCCAGCAGACTATTTATTATTTTTTTACAGATTTATTTATTTATTAGAGAGAGAGAGAGAGAGAGCACAATCAGCAGGGGCAGAGGGAGAGGGAGAGAGATAATCAAGCAGACTCCCCACTGAGCTTGGAGCCTGAAGCAGGGCTCAATTTCATGACCCCGAGATCATGACCTGAGCTGAATCAAGAGTTGGATTCCTCCACCACCCAGGTGCCCCCCAGCAGATTATTTATTACCAAACCACAACAGGACCAAAAACCAACTCCTAACTTCTGTTATTTCTCTAGTCTATTGCCTATAAACTCCCTTGGTATCCATTTTTGTATCTGGCAAAGTCCTTGATGGCATCCAAGGGAGAGTGGTAATGTGAGATGTAGCCAGACAGGAGCTGCAGACAGAAAGGCCTGGGAAGCCAGGAGAGCCAGGTTCAGAAGGCGGGTACAGATGAAGGACTCCAGGCAGGAGCTGAAACCATGGTCCAGAGCAGGCCTCTGGTCTAACTCAGAAAGGACGCAGACCACGACAGGGACCACAAGACACAAACTGTCTGAGCATACTTCCAGATACATTCCTGGGGCCATAACATCTTTTCCTTAGCAAACCAGTCTGGAATGGAGAGGTAAGCAGCTGCCTTGGTTAGAGAGACCTTGAGCTCTTGGTCCTATGGAGAGAAAAAAAAAATCTGATAAACTTTCCTGCCGAAAGTTTTGTTCTTACATAAGTTTGGATGGCGTTTATCTATGATATTAAAAACTCATCCTAAATTTAAAGAAATCACATTGCATTCCTTATAAGAAGAATATAGCCTAACTTCCAAAAAATATTCCCTAAAATATCATGCCGTTTTCATGTATCATTCATGCAGGACAGAACATTTCCAACAGGTATATTAGAACTGCTTCCTCTCACATAGAGACTGGAAGCTGGGCCAGGAGGTGGGGGGAATCACAAGGTCTCAGAGACAGGTGTGGCCATGAAGTTTCCAGAATATGGTCATCAGAGATAGTAGGTGTTCGTTTAATTAGAATGCCTTTAGATATGCCTGCTGTGGCCCCCACGTTCCTCTGTCTCAGATCTGACCCTTTTGCTCATTTCCCATGGCCTTAGAGATACCTAATTTTACTTTTTAGCTTTTTTTTTTTTTAAGATTTTATTTATTTATTCGACAGAGATAGAGACAGCCAGCGAGAGAGGGAACACAAGCAGGGGGAGTGGGAGAGGAAGAAGCAGGCTCATAGCGGAGGAGCCTGATGTGGGGCTCGATCCCATAACGCCAGGATCACACCCTGAGCCGAAGGCAGACGCTTAACCGCTGTGCCACCCAGGCTCCCCTACTTTTTAGCTTTTTGACCTATATACGTAACCGTTTCTGCTCAAGAATTCTTTAGAGCACCCAGGCGGGGACTCAGAGAGCTCGGGCTCTCTCTCCGCTGGCCTCTTCTGCTAACGCTGCTGTGTCCTTGGTAAGTGACCCCAGTGTGCCGGGCTTGTTTTCTCACTCTTAGGAGGGAGGGAGCCCCTTTGGAATTATGATTCTATAAATAGCCTTTTACGAGGGCTCTTACCATGCCTGGCAGGCTATTTCCATCGCTTGATTACCTCGACTTTTAGTTCTTTAAACAAAATGCCAACCAATGTTCCTGTGAAGGATTCTGTTCTCTGGCCTCCAGGAAATCCTTTTGGATTTCATGGTGAAGAGTCAGCTCCCGCTCCTTCCGTGGGGCTGTGAGGGGCTCTGACTGAGGGCAGGTTAGGGAGCAGCCAAGCCAGGGGGCAGTTAGGGCCTCAGACAGCACAGAGCTCACTTCAGGGCGATGTCGACAGGAGGCGTGCGTGAATGTTCTCATCTCCCGTCTGCGGCCGCAGGATCAGGACTAAACCCAGATATCTCTAATTTTTTTTTCCCTTTAACTCTCTCACTTCACTTGTTTGTAATTAATGAGTTAATTAATTTTAGGGTTGGCCAGTGGTTGATTTTTACTTTCTCAAAATTATGCACACCTACCTAAAAGATGCTTCATGATATTAGAAGCAGTCAATCCCAAACCGTGAATGTCTGATATGTCTGCACAGAATACAAAACGAATTTATCAAATTTCAAGCCACAGGGACCTATTACATCAAACAACATGGGCAGAGTGTGCAAGAGACTTTCAGTGCAAAAGATCAGAAATGGGTATTTGGTTGTGCCTTTTAAAGATCAATAGTAAAAATTCATGCTGCCAGGAGTACAAGCTCTGCTTGGGGCCGGCCAGACAAGGGGCGCGGGCTCGACCAGGCTGGCCGGATATCATGACTTTTTTTCCCTTTTAGCCTGAACTTGAACAAGGTACAAATGCAGATGAAGATCGTTAACTGTACAGACAAGACGGTGCTTCCGGCTACAAGGAACAGGGTTCATAGAATTCTTCATGGACAGTTCAGGAGGGCCTTTCTTCGTGTGACCTGATGACTGTAGGCAGAAGGCTCGAGGAGCTGCTGACGTAGGAGACCACTGTGGTCACACGGACTGTCGTGCCCTGAATGTGCGTGTCCCCCGACCAGACTTGTTCAAACTCTAACCCCCGTATGTTGGTGTTTGCAGGTGGGGTCCCTGTGATGGTACTGATGGCCCTATAAAAAGAAATATCAGAGGACCCCACCCCTGCTGTCTCTGTCTCTGTCTCTCTGTCTCTGTCTCCCACATGGGGACATAGGCTGCTGTCTGAGAGCCAGGAAGAGGGCTCCCACCAGGAGCCAAATCAGAGGGCACCCTGCTCGGGGATGCCTGGCTTCCAGAACTGTGGGAAATAGGTGTCTGTGGGCGAAAGCCCCAGTCTGTGGTGTTTTGCTACAGAGGCCAGGCTGAGTCAAACAGAAGCTGGACGCGGGAGTGGAGGCAGCACCCAGTGCCCACTCCAGACTGTAACTTTCAAAACAGAAAACATTGAGCCCAAATTTTGGGTAAAATGATATATACAGATGGTGACCCAATCAGGCTCAAAATCTGTATTCGCAGATATGTGGGACATTTGGCCTAAAATGACCAGAGTACTAAAAAAATACCTTTTATGATTTCAATTAAGTTTCTTTTCTCTTTCCTTTTTGGAAAAGTCCCCTCTGGGCCTCTGTCCTCCATTTCCTGGTGAAATTCAGTGAGGGTCAGGCCTTATTTGAGAACATTATGGATTTAATTAATCAAATATGGCACAGCGGCTGGCCTTACTGCTCACACGCTTCCTGTCCTCGCAAAGATGCGGAAGGTTGTTTTCTAGGGATTATAACTCATCGTTTAAAATGCTTAATATTTTACTCTTTAGGAAATTGGCTCATAGCCAAGGAGCAATGTAAAAAATGGTTAAAATGCATGTAACAAGAGGCATTTACTTGAAGAACGTCAAACAGCAAGCATGTTTTCTTCAGTCGTGTGGCAGATCAGGAGGAACCACACGCTGAGGTTTCTTCTCATTTTGGTAAGAGACTAAACCTACAAATAGTCGTCTCGTACTGCAAACACTAGGATGGGAGAGACACAGGTAACCTGAGGGGCCACGGTGAGAGACACACAGCCACCAGGGCGTCAGGACGAGGCTGAAATCCCACTGACAGGACCCACTGGACATCACCCACCGTGGGGTGATAAATAAAATCTTTAAAAAAAGCAAAAAAACCTATGCCCACATTTTCCTAAGGTATGCACCCCAAATCTGCTTCATTTCTTTCCTTTATCCCTTTGTCTTTCTCTTCGGACTCCATCTCTCTATTCCGAGGTTAATGACAATCATAGGTGAAGATATATATTTAATCTGACCTTTCCCCAGGTCACTGTATTCAATTTAGAAGTTCTGAGATTCTGTTACTCAAAGCCTCGTAGGCTCCAGCTCTCGTGTTTTAGGGCATAGAACCCGTTAGCTTCGCAACCGCATGTCCTTTGAATTTCTGGATTCTCTCTAGCCCTTTTCATTTCTTTTGCAAATTGGCTCATTTGTTCCTCTTTCTCTCTAATAATATTTTTGTTATGAACTGTTCCCAACATGTGGAAAAGTTAGAATTTTACAACCAAACCCCACATACTCAGCTTCGAGAGTCCACCATTAACTATTCACTCTATCTGATACATCACGTATCTACCCACTTTGACTAATTCTTTCCTGAACTCACCTCTCTCACGCAATGTGTGCTAAACACAGCCGGTGATAGCACACACGAATGCTCTGGTCTTTCCAACTGTGTCTCCTGGGGCTGCAGGCTGAGTCATGCACACTTGTTCCCCAGACACCACGGGGGAATGTCCACCAGGTAACATGCCACTGCACAGCTCGTCCCCATCTTCCTGGTCTCTGATAGCCACTTTCTGCTGCTTCAGTAGTATAACCAAGGGCACGAATGTTACTTTTTAAATTATAGTTGCACTGCGTTACAATACATGAAGTTCTGGCAGCTCAACAATGCTGCAAGAAATGATAAAAACATAACAGGAGAAATCAGGGCCATCACTAAGCCTCAACAGAAATTTCTTGCTGGCTCATGGCATGGTTCAGTGCACGTCGGATGCCTTTCTGGGCTGAGTTTTTGAAGCCGTTATATCAGGGATGGTGTCTTCTTCCATCTCGTGGCACTGCTGCCCTCACAGAGAGCCCCCGGAAGGCAGGGCAGCATATCTCATTGCCAGGCGTGGATGGGACATATATCATTTTGGCCAAAATCCCGACTGTACTGTAAGAGGGGCTGGGAAGTAGTCTCCTTCTTTTTGTGTGCCCAAGAACAGGAAATTGGTTTGCTGAGCAGCTTAGTGTCCCGGGGCCATCATAAGAAAGTCTTACGAACTCGATGACATGAAACAACAGAAATTTATTCTCTCACAGTTCTGGAGACCAGATGTCTAAAATCAAGGTGCTGTGCAGTGTGCTCCCTCCAGAGGCTCTCGGGGAGAACTAGTTGCATACTTTTCTGTTAGCGTCTTGTGGGGACCCTTGGCATTCCTCGACTCACAGACGCATCATCTCTGCCTCGTCGATCACATGGCCACCTTCTCCCTGCCCGTGTCTCTTCTCTTCTTGTAAGGACATCAGTCATATAGGATAAGACTAATGACTTGACTTGATTACACCTGCCTAGATCCGATCTCCAAATAAGGTCACACTCACAGGATTTCAATGTGTCTTTTGGGGGGGGGGGTGTCACATTTTGACCCACAACAGTGAGCATCTGACTAGTCTCATCACAGATTCCAAGAATTCCTCCTCCACCTGTAAGAGCTTGCCCTGGAAGCCAAGGTGGGAAGAGGATGTGAACAGTACAGGGACAGCCAGTTCCATGCATCGCCATATCTCAAGAAGGAAACTGAGAAAGCTGAAATGTGCAGGTCCCTGAGGAGCACTGTTTTCTGTCATTTCTACTAAATTGTCACTCATATGAGCTTTTAGGGCAGAATGAATGTCTCTGTTCAAACCACATGTGTCTACCTTATCTGTAAGTAGAGGATGATTCCCGTAAAGGTGTTTGACCGCTCTTAGCAGAACGGCGGGGTAACCATTGCTGGGTCATACAAATCTTTCTTAGACTTCTAGCATCTCTCAGGGTCGGGGAAAGGAAATCTGGGCAAGGAAGGACACCATTGTCTTTTTATCTTTTATCTGAAAAAGAAACAAGACAAAACAGAAAACAAGCCCCTGAACGTCCATAGCTTCCCCCTCTGGTCTGTCTGCGAAGCCACATCCCTGACTGAGCACCCCATCTCCGCAAACCGTAGTACGGCGGGTCCCGCACTGGGAAGTCACTGCTGTCACGTTCCGAGCGCCTGTGCTCGCTCATTACTTCATTCCACAGACATCTACAGAGCGGTCAGCACGGAGCTCCCGAGGTTTGCTGTCTCCGTGTCAACAGCCCGGGCAGAATGAAGAGTAGGCCCACAGCTGGCTGTTCACGGCACCCAGCCTGGGGTCTCAGCACCTGACACTACGGATGTTCGCCAAACAAATGAATAGATGAATCAGTGAATCAATAAATAGATAATTTTCAAGGAGTGGAATGTTTGCTTTAATAGGATCCGCTAGAAGTAATTAGGTCAGATGCTCAGTTTTACTCTAACAAAACCAATAAGACCCAGGAACATGTTCTTCTAATAAAAGCATTTCAGCCTTAACTGATTTTTTTTTTCTTTAGAAAAGCCATAATGTAGGTAGATTCAATCAATGAAATAGATATGGTGATGATATTTTCCAAAACTATTAGAAGGATACATATTTGACACAACAGATAATTCCAGTATATAAATGCAGAAATTCTACCAATATATACAAATTGTACCATGCAGTCTTTGTGGAAGGCACTTTGGCTACACGTACCAGAATCTATGGGGCCCCTGGGGGGCTCACTCAGTTAAGCATTTGCCTTCGGCTCAGGTCATGATCTCCGGGTCCTGGAATCAAGTTCTGCTTTGGGATCCTTGCTCGGCAGGGAGCCACTCTCCCTGCTTGTGCTCACTCTCTCTCTCTGACAAATAAATAAATAAAATCTTTAAAAAAAACCCACAAAACCCAAAATCTATTGAAAATGTTGAACACTTTGACCTAATAATTGTAATAATTGTACTGCTGGGAACCACCCAAAGAAATAATCCAAAATATTGAACATGCTTTATGAACCCGTATCTATGGCAACATTGTGTTTGACAGTGAAAAATTTGAAACAGTCTAAATGTCCAACAATAGGGGCATAACTAAGGAAATTATGGGACATGATTATGCAGTCTTTAAAATAATGTTTTTAATGAGTCTGTAATAATAATATGAAAGAATTTATATTATAGTAAAAGAACAGGAGGCAAAATTATAGTATGATGATATCCATATTAAATATCAATAACTATGCATAAAACTCTGAATGGAGGTACAGAAAAATGTCAATAGTTATATCTGAAGTGTGGGACTTGAGTGGTTTAAAAATTTTTTCTTCCTGCTTTATTTTTCAAATTTATTGTACTGAGTATTTTGTAATGGGAAACATAATAAGCACTTAGAAATAAAGGCACAAATGAGGTGAAAAATTAAATTACATTAAATGTTACATTTATGGAAAAGAATATCATAAAATTATCACTGCCTTGGAAAACTCAAAGAATGAGTTTACTATGCATACAGGGGCTAAATTGAAATAATAAAACAGTTCGATGCCATGATTTCTGAATGTTCACAGGCTCTGACTAATTGTCAGAGGCCCGTGCACAGGGCAGACAGGGGGCCGTTGGCATTGACAGGTCACCTCTGTGGTCAGGCTGGTACCTCGTCCAAAGAGCTCCATCTCCCAGTGCTCCATCAGCTGTCCCTCCCCGCATCAATTCTGCCAGCTTCCAGGAGCTCCGACAAGATAAATGTTGGCAAGAGAAGAGGAAGCTGACTGACAGCCACTGCATTCAAACAGGTCACTTAGAAAGGAAGGGAGTTTAACAACATTAACATCATAGCAGCCATTTTAAATGTCAATCTCCCTCGTCAAGTGATGGAATAAACATATTCTCTCCTGTGTTATTCGGAGCTGATTCTTTACCTGCAGAAGCCTCGCGCTTAACACTGATTGTGTTTAAAGAGAGTTACATTTCCTGCCAGGTGTTGTGATGAAAGAGAAGTCTCCTCTTGTTTTCGTCTTCTTTTTGCTAAAATATTAGTATCTTGTATATGTCGGATACCAAGTATCAAGAGAAGATCGCTTAATATGACTGTAAAAAAAAAAAATAAGAAGAAAAACCCCACGGCCTGACCATTTGTGATGCTTGCCCCACGCCTAAGCAGATAACATTTTTTTTAAATAAAAGGTCATTTGGTTTTCCTGAAAAACAAGCACACAAACCATTGGGCCATGCATTGTTCTGAGGATTGACACAAGCACCACGCCGAGCTTCCCCGGGCACAGGGGCCTTCAGAACATCGGGGCGAGGCAGCAATGGTAGAAAAAGGTAGCGTGTCTGATGGCTTAGGGAGGAGAGCACGCGATGATGTCAGGTTTGCCGCGTGACATACGGGTCAGCGATAGGAGAAGAGTTTGAACATATTGGGGTCCTAAATGTCCCCTAAGCTTTTGCCTGCAGCTCCTTGGAGAATTATTTAGCCATTCACCGAGTATGGGGCATGTGCCCCTGACCCTGGGCTCCATGCCGGGCCCCCGCCGCAGCCTCGCCAGCCTCCCTCCTTCTGGGGCGCTGCGCTGTGTTGTTAAAGCCACCGGTCCAGCAGCGATGAGCGAGTCACTCGGTACTTGTCTGCAGTTGTAACAAACTCAGCTGACAGGAGCTGTTTCCCCTGTGTCGGTAACTCTTGTCTTTCTCTTTCAAGAACCTTGAAAATTCTTTGAATGTCAAGCCCTTGATTGTCTTCCTGCATAATTAAGGCGGTTTTCTGTTTTGAGTGGTTCAACCTATACTTGCATTTTGACAGGTTGCAACTTTTGGAAAAATCTCTGCATTAATAGAGGGTCAATAAGAAAGATACAGACGATATTTGGGCTGAGATTTTGCAAAATCGTGCCGGATTGGATGACCTTTTAATGAGTCAGCTAAGCTTTGCACAAATATGGGATCTCCGTCCATTTCTGCGAATCTCTTCTGAGTCCCCTGGCTTCTCGGAGGTGCTCCCGCAGATGGCAGTGGGCGCGGACGAGTTGCAATCAGAAGTCAGGGCCTCACGTAGACGAGGACTCAAAGACTTTTTCTCCAAAGCGGGCTTCCTGCTGATTGATACCAAGGTCATTCATTATGCAGAATCATTAGTCACATCACATTACTTCTGCAATCAGGCTTTTGATGATCAGTCTTAAACTTAAAAAAAAAAAAAATTCTCAAAAGGCACAAAAGAGATGGTGCCTTTGCCCGTCCCATTATATTTCTGCAGGGCTGCTCACTTGCGTGTCCCTTCTATGCCTAAAGACACAGCTCTGTTTTACGTCCTTGGCATTTGTCTTGGGGATTACAACTGCCTTTTAATTGGCCATCCTGTCTGTAGGCCCTGTGTTTTCTAGAAACATCTGAAGTCCTGACTGCCACAGCCACGCAAAGAACCACCCGCTCAAGCTCATGCCCCCAGCTGGCATCCGAGGCCGCCTCCGCGTGCTTCCCTTCGTCTGGTCTGCTCCCCAGACACCAGCTTCAAAAGGGCATGGGCTCCCTAGCTTGCTGTCTGCCTTCTCAGAGCCCCTCCCCACGCGACCTAAGATCTGCTCCTTAGGCCCCCCCTAGGTCTGATGCCCAGGGAAAGGCCAGAAACAACGGTTTACAATGTCATTTGCAAATGTAAGAATTTGTCAGACCAGGATTCATCAACGATGAAAGGAAATGCCCCTTTCTGTCCAAAAGGCCAAAGCCGTGTTCCGTCGTAGCTTTAGGAAGTGTCCAGCTCTGCACAGGGTGGGGTCCGCGGGGCAGGGTCGGGGGGTGCTGTGCAGGGTCCCTCCCTGAGCGCTGAGCGCCACAATGCAGGGACTCAGAGTAACGCCACCCTCGCTCCTTCCTCCTCCGCGCAGGAGGCACCCCAGCACGGGGAACAGAGAGAGGGGCCTGGCGTCGCCGTTGCCTTGGAGATGGGCTGGTGGGGCGCCTCTTCCCTTCATGAACAGGCCCGTCCATTTGCAGCGGATTTTCTCCTCCATCCCTCCTGCTATTTGTGCCTCTTAAGCAGACCCTAAAAACCTCCCCCTATTTGTAAAGAAGAATATAAATGACATTTTGTGAGGCCTTTGGCGTTTAAAATCCCAACAGGTAATGTGCAGTTTCTGGTCTCCGTGGATGGCAAGGATTTGTAATTATGTATTTTCTGCCCGTTCCATCCCTGCATTTCTTCCTTTCCTTCATGTTCCACCGGCCAAGCTTTACGCCAATTGGCTCATCTGTGATCTCAGTGCTATGATCAGATATTGAGATCCCTTTTTTTTTTTTTAAAGATTTTATTTATTTATTCGACAGAGATAGAGACAGCCAGCGAGAGAGGGAACACAAGCAGGGGGAGTGGGAGAGGAAGAAGCAGGCTCATAGCAGAGGAGCCTGATGTGGGGATCGATCCCGGAACACCGGGATCACGCCTTGAGCCGAAGGCAGACGCTCAACCGCTGTGCCACCCAGGTGCCCCGATATTGAGATCCCTTTGGTCGGTTTAAGACAACACCAGCGCCCAGACTGGGGGGTTCACAGAGCTCTTCCCCCAACACGATAAACGAAGAGAAAACGGGGCACAGAAGAAGGTGCTTTATAAATGGTGAAGCATGATTTATACTTGGAAAAGGGTTACAAGAAGAACCCACCCCCAGCATTTCTGATACCCAACACCCTTATTTTTCACAACAGAATGCTGATCATTTTATTTTATTTATTCATTTAAAATTTTTATTTGTTTAGTTATTTGAGAGAGAGAGAGAAAGAAGAGAATCTCCATCAGACTCCCTGCTGAGCGCAGAGCCCCACGTGGGGCTCACTCTCAGGACCCTGAAATCATGACCTGAGGCAAAATCAAGAGTCAGACACCAAACCGACGGAGCCCCCCATGTGCCCCGAATCGTGAACATTTTCAGTGTGATTCCCATTTTACCGAGCGTATTCCAGACATTTATTTTATTCAATCTCATCCAACTCTCTGGGGCCTGGGGTGCCGAGACTCTTCTTCCCCGCACCCCTGGCGGCCGCGCGTGACCACCGTGAGTGGGTAGTTCTCCAAACGGGTTCTAAGAGGACCTGAGGTTTGCCTCTTGCAGACCAGGACTCTGAGCAAACAGGGCCCGGCACGTGCAGTGTCTCCCCTTCTGTTGCCTTCCTGCAGGGATAGCGGGGCCCCAAGCCCCGGTGGCAGCACTCGGTAGAAGTCCACGCCGGCCCTTCCGTGTGTGTCTGGGCGCGGCAGTTCCTGACATGGGCAACACGACTCTGCCGCTTCAGGAAGATGCTTGGCCCGTTGTCCCTGTCTCTGGCTCTGGATGCAGACACGAGTCAAGGAGACGGAGGTTGTAGGGGAGAACGCCCTTCGTCTTCCAGACCCGTCTTGTTTGCATACTGGTTTGCTTTGTTTTTAATCAGCAGCCCCCCCGATCCATCTGCGGTTTGCTCCCCTAGACCCGCCAGTCCCCACTGCTCGGGGTCGTTGCTCTGAAATGGCAAATCCTTCGTGTGTCGCTACGTTTCTGCAGGTACAGGAGAGGCGAGAGGGGGGCGGATGAACAAGACATTAGTGGCTCCCTTGCCACCACCACAGCCCAGAAGAGCTGTCACGGGTATGTTTTACTTGTCACAAACCCACAGGACAGGTGCATGTTTGAGCCAATCGTGAGGTCAACCTCACAGCGGACACGGGCCTGCCTGAGAGGCGCCCGTAAGAGGGCTGGTCTTCTGAACCAGGGGCAGGCACGTGGGAGGGAGCAGGGGAGCAAATCCTTGCAGGGGATGAAGGGGGAGTCCGTGCACAAAGGAGGGGAAGGGACAGAGGCAGAGAGACTGGAGGCAAAGGAGCTGGAGGGTGTCAGGGAAGGCTGCTTGCTGTTCATCACGGGGGCGGGACTGTGCTGCCCTCACCTGAGCTGCCTTACGGCTTTACTGAGGGGGTGAAGGAGCCCCCCTGCGTGGCTGCAGCAGGCTCCGAGCCCCCAGCTGTCATGGGCCTCAAAGGGCTGGAACTTTCCTTTTGCTACACCTGTCATTTGGACGTGTTCCTCTAAGGGAAACACTTAACCAGGGCTGAATTAGGGCCGAGGAATGATGACATGACACGAGGCCTGGGGAAGCTGTCACTCCGGATGTAGGCTTGGGGAGCTGGGGGACCGGGCTCCCTTCTCCAGAGCGGAGGGCTGCCTGCGTGGGGAAGGTGGGTGCCGCCGCTCACCCCTGCCCCAGCCTTAGCCCCAGGCTGGGTCCTGCGGCCAGCCACGAGGGGCCACTGGGGAAAAGCCCTCTGGTGAGGATGAGGAGGGGGCTGTGAATGGCTAGGCCGATCAAGGCTTTGGAACTAGATAGAAGAGGCCTTAGAGATCCTCAGATCTGACCCCAACCTTTGCTTTCTGTAGGCAAGGAGTCACCTGGGCCTCAAGGACATGGAACGGCTTGCCCACGGTCCACAAGTCCTGGTGTGGTGGGCTCCAGCCCAGACCATGATTCCTGCTCACGGTGTCCCCCCACGCCCCCCCGCCTCCCAGCACAGTGCAAGGGACAGCGATTGCAGTGCATGACACAGCTGCAGAGAAGAGTGATGGGGCCCTCCAGGGGTGCTGGGACTCTTGTGGCCTGAGAGAGAGGACAGAGGAGAGGATCCAGGTGGCTGGAAGAAACAGGGAAACAGAGCTTTCTTGTGTAGCTGCTGGGCTCGGAAGACAAAGCAAGAGTCCTTGCTCAGCCTCCACCCTGGAGGCTCTCCTGAGTTGAAAAAATGGAAGCTGTCCCATCTCTTCCCTTTGTAAACAGAAGCTGCATTATGACTAAGCTACTTTCCTGTCTCATTCTGGAACCACAGCTCTGCTCATGGTCGCATCCCTGCGGTTCTCCAGCAGGCAGAGCTACAGCAGCCCTGGCCCTCACATCAGGCCCAGCAAGGTGCAGATCCCACCGCACCACTTCAGAGATTCAGGGACATTCATTTTTTTCATGAGTTTTAGTTTCGCAATCTATAAAAAGGGACCACATTACAGATCATACAGATGCTTAATGGTTTGCAGAATTAGTGGCCGTGGAAGTGGTCCTCACTGGTTCTGGAACACACTACACCCTCACCAACTGTCAATGATACCGCACTCGTGCCTGCCCGGCTCAGGTAGGGCGCTTCGCTGGGCCACAGCAATACCATATACAGTTAACAAAATAGGCTCTCGACTTCAAGAAAAGAATGGATGAATGGAAGCACTTACAGTTTGCTTTCCTTCTAATGTTCACTGTCTTATTTGAAAACAGGAATTCCGTGGGTTTGCTCTATTTCTCCAGAGCCTAGCACGGTAAGTGCTCAGAACACATAGTAGAGGATGGATTTTGAGATGGTAGCATGAACAGCTCCCTAGAAACGTTTCCTGCCGTGATTAATGCAGATACGAATGTATAAGGGGGAGCCGGGCGAGGCCTCACGTTCCTGAGTAATCCAGAAGCAGCCCGGGGAGAAACGGGGCATCATCACGAGGAGCCCACGTTGAGGGGATGGAGCACATCCAACTGCCTCATAGGGCCGCTCTGGCATTGCGTGATGGACAAACGTAATGTAGATCTGTGGGGTCAACTGATAACCCAAAGCAAAACGAGTCCGTGCTCCAGCAGGACCCCTAAGCTCATGCACTTGGATAGAGTGTTCAATGTGTGATGATACGGGTCCCATGTTTTCTAGAAAAAAATCAGTGAGGAGGAAAAATGACAATTGTTGGCTTCAGATAGAAGCAGAGATAAAGTATCAGAAATTGATATCAAGGATTGCTATGCAATGTATGTGATTTATGTGTGTTTTAAAAACAGTCATTTCTCCAAAAGATGATTTAAAAACAAATATATTTGATTCAAATAACAATCACTGATTACCTACTATATTTTAGGTGATAAGTTATATATAAAAGACAAGATTTTTTTTTTTTCCTCAAAGTGCTCCCAGTCTAGAGCAAGAAGCACACGAAAATAGTAACTTATCTTCCCGGTTTACAAAACCAGAAACGGCCTTCATGGGCCTGATGCCTTCCTGTGAGTCCAGAAACCTGATATTGTGGTAGCGGGAATGTTGTCGGGACACAAGAGCAGAAGGGTGGTTTGAGGCAAAATCCAGATGGGCTTGGAATCCACACTAAGGAGTTCCAGCCATCAGCAAATATTCAGGTTCAGGATCTGTCTTTTAATTCAGGCAATTGATTGATTGATTGATTTTTGAAAGAGGAAAAAGTTTTGCTACAGTCGGATTATGTATAAAGAACGCCGGGAAAGAGTGAGAAATCGATTTGCCGGTGGTGACCGGGGTCCTGGAACGCAGACCTTCCTGGGACCTACCTGGGCAGCTCCTTTCATTTCTGCCATTCCTTCTTAACACGGTTCCCGACCAAGGGATTGTGTTGAGTTGGCGATGGAGGTCACTGGAAGGGGCTTGGTGCGTGCTGTGGGGACACGGGAGGCAGCCGCCACCTCCCAGCGTGGCAGACTGGAGGGGACCCGCGAGCAGGGCGCAGGTGCATAGGGCCCGGGGGGCCAGCAGGAGCAATCTGCCCTGTGCCAAAGACACAGACGGTATGGGAGGTTGGGATTGGGACCTTGACCTTCCGCAGCCGTGTTAACCCGGAGAGAGGAACCTGCTTTTCAGGTGCTGTGCTTGACGCCGAGGGCGGCCAAGATGCGGGCTAATTTATAAAGTGCTGAATGCACAGGATTTCCTTAGCCCGCATGGCTGCAGGGGCCGCAGTGCCTTCCAGGTGAAGTAGTCCGTTCCCACACCGTCCTCCCCACCTGACACGGAACTATTGCCGCAAGCCCTGGTCTCTCACAGAAGCGCCTGGAGAGCTTCCTAAGTGGGATTCCGAGGACGTCGCTCCCCTGCTGAACACTCAGTGTCCTGCTGCTGCCCCAGGAACGTGTGCGGACTGCTGACAAGCACCCCCTCTCTGTCTCATCTCCTGTTGTCTTCCATCCCACAGGAGTTCACCCCGAGACTCCCCCTCTCTGACTCCGGTGCATGTGGTCCTATTAGACGTGGCTTTGGGGACAGACCGTGACTCAGGTCTGGTGGTCAGAGTCAGCGCAGAGCAGCCTCCCGGGTCACCGTGCTCCAGC
The DNA here is from genome assembly GCF_024610735.1 of Ursus americanus. Lineage (NCBI taxonomy): Eukaryota > Metazoa > Chordata > Mammalia > Carnivora > Ursidae > Ursus > Ursus americanus. Next base: position 82,163,905 of record NC_142133.1, on the reverse strand, counting down.
CCCTCGTGGCCCGGCGTGTGGCCGCCCTGACCCCGTCTGAGCACCCGCATCCCAGACGCGAGATGGCAGCCCAGCCTCCAGGAGGCATCACGCTGCCCTGGAGCCGGTGTGGGCTCCGATTCCCAGGTTCCCAGCCCCGGCTTCTAGTATCCGATAGGCAGGGACTCCTTGCTCATCCCAGACGATGAATCAACTGCCACAGGAGGTCTCCAAACGTCACCCCCGAGCAGGAACACGCTGCTGACTGCACGCACCCGCGGAGACGGAGCCGGTGTGGAGAGCTGTGTGGGGATTTCCCAGGAAGGAAGCGAGAAACATTCTTAGAAGGCGCGGTGCCTCGCGATCATCACACGAGTATCCACCGCCTGCTCGGGGACCCAAGGGACCTTCTAGGGAATTGAGGCTGAGTGGGCTGTGGGCTGGTGGGTGGGGCTGTGGGGCTGACGGGCAAGGGGGCACTGAGGTGTACCTTGGGCACCTGTCGAGCGGTCACTGCTAACTCCGGGAGCCTCCGAAGCCTCCGATGCCCTGCCCGGGGCCAGAGGTCCCGAACATCACGGGGCTTCCCTGTGCCCTGGACACCATGTTCTATAGACTGTGCACCCCCCAGATAATAACCATGGGGACAGGCAAGGCTGTTCCTGTTCCTGTTCAAAAAAGAACTTTGTCTTCAGGTCCCTTCCCCACACCTTGTTCATATGTTCAGGAAAACAAAACAAATAAAACACAACAAGAAGTCCTTGAAGGATGGACGGCATTTGTCCGAGATCTTGTGCTGTTGGACTACTTATGAATCAGGTGGGACGTCAAGTATTTTAGTGCCAGTAGCATGGGAAACATTACAACTCATGAGGTCCAGGTGAGGGATGCACCTGTTATCTTACCCCGAAGCAGCAAGCGTGCCTCATAGCCTGGATTCTGGAACCCCCTGTGTAATTCAACACATACCAGCTTCGTTTCACAGGAAAGAACACCACTGCAGGCAAATTCTGAGAATAGATGTCTGAGCGATGCTTCGAGGACCAGTTATGGTACCAAGATGTTCCGTAAACCTGCCCTTTGCAGACGACGAGCGCAACCTGTACCTAAATCAAGAATCGGATGGAAACGGCATTTACAGAGAAGGATGGTGAGGACAGGTGTGTGCTGCAGGCTCGCCGGCTTTCATAACAATCCATCTTGCAGCCCGGGATTCATAAAACACTCGCGAATGCTCGGAGAGCCCTGAGAGGGGCTGCTTTATCCCGCCGGCTGCAGATAATTTCACGAGAGGTCAGCGATGACACGAAAGCATTTGATAAATCCTCGGGCCACTCCTGAAGGTGCTGGTGCGTCTTCTCCAAAGAGAGATTTGCTTCCTGGGAAAGGCTGCTCGTGGAAATGTCCTCCGAGAAGCCCAGGTAAAGAGACAGAGTCCTCTGAATTCAGTGGGGGTATTTCATTCTTTCTTTAAAAATTTCCAAGAATTTAGATATTTCTTGAAGAAGCTAGCTGTTATAAATATCTTTTATCCAGCATGGCTTTTATAACATGGAGAACATACTAAATGAATTTTTTTTTTTCAATTCAAAGGGTCGGAACCAATCAGGTCAGAAGTCAAACAAGAAAGTACGTCTGTGTGTGTTTGTGCCAGTGTATGTGTTTGAGTGTATCTGTGTATGTCTGTGTGTGTTTGTGTGTGTGTCAGTGTATACAACTCTGGGTGCATCTGTGTGTGTGCATGTGCGTGTGTGTGGGGGGTGGTACTCAGGAGAGGGTGGGCAATACTTTGGTCTTGCCATATGGCTTACATACAAATATAGATTGTAGAAACTTCACCACACTAAATTAGGCATCTGTGCTTGACAATATTGCCTGAAGTTAGGCTTTCAAAATAAAGATAATCATATTAATGATTTTACCATAAGGCTTTCTGCTGATTTTTTGTTTGGTGAGTGGAATTTCTGAATTCGACTCCTTGGGCTGTGTCTGTGACCTCTGCTGCGTTTGCCCCGCCGTCCATGGGACCAGGGGAGTGTTGTCCTCTCCTCTGCAGGGGTCAGACATGGCATACCTCTTTCCTGGACCCTTCTAGAGTGCCCACATGGTCCTATTTCCTATTTCACTGCCACTCCAAACTTCTGCTCTGGGCAGGGGAAGAGGTGGAGCCCATTCCCCAAACCTTTCATGCCCCAGAGATGTGAGATTCCAAACGTCGTTGAACTTGGAATCAATCCTCACTTGTGTCTGGGAATGAGAATTCCTGCTTCTCATCCTGTCCTGTTTTCAGAATGCAGATTCTTAGCGAGGTGCCTGGGGGGTGGGGGGTTTTGATTTCCCTTTTATTTGCAACCACAGCTCATGCCGCGTCTCTAGGATGAAATCGGAACAAGTACCATCATCACAGAGCACCGCGTCGGACTTTGGCTGGTTTGTTTGGTCAGAGTTGGAACTGTGTTCCGCTCAGATCGCCCGCAAGCAGCAACACTGTCCCCCTGAGCTGGCGGAGCTAGAAGTACTCGCTCCCTCGAAGGCTCTCCTTTGTCACGTGTCTACACTTGCCTTTGGAAGATCAGGATTATCTATGTTTTCCAGTAGTGTTTCCTTGGAGAGTTCCAGGGCACAGTTGTACCTTAATAATAGTGTACCGCCCATCCCCAGCGTCTGAAGGCACATGCCAGACATACCAGGGAAATAAATCATGTGTCCTTCTTCATTCTCAGAAAAGCCTGCTGCTCCATGGCCAGAGCATAGCAGATACCCAGACGAGCTGTATTAGAGACCCACAGGCAGAAAACCCCAGCAGACAGGACGGAATGACCCCTGGCCCTCCGCATATGCTAGTTACGGATGGAAAGAAAGTGACGAGCAATTGGGCTTTGCTTTAAAAAGCCTTGGGCTTTAGGCAAGTGGCTGGTTAGCCTGGTCAAGCGAATTTGAGCCCTAACATTTGGTGCGAGGGTGGGCATCACTTCAGAGTAAATATGAGGTTTAACATGCGCTGGAATGTTTTAGAGACAGCAAGTGTTTGCCCCCAGTACTGTTTCATTAGGATTTTAAGCCTAACAACAATCCCGTAAAAGTATTTTTTAAAATTCCCGTATTATGGGAGAAACGGGAGCTCGGCTAAGAAAAGTGAGCTGGCCCGTGGCATAGGATGAGAAGAGGGCAGAGAGAGTGTTTAAATACGGGGATTCTGACTTTTAGCTCAGAACCGACTGTGCTGTTCCATGTTGGACAAGACTGTTCCCCGAGCAGAAGGCTCCATCCAGCACCAGGCCCCGAAGCTGGTCTGGCAGGGACTCAGGCCCGGCCTTCTCAGGGCCATCCGCCTCCAGGGGCGTGTGCAGCAAGAAATTAGTCACCCTGCCTGGGACAGAACCACTCTGGTCTAAGGAGCCTGGCAGGTTCAGCCTGGCCATGGTAACCCAGAAGGGCCAGGATCAAATACCAAAGAGCCTAAAACTTGTACAATTGTGACATAGGACAGCAACCAGACCAGCTTTTAAGGAATGGCATGCAAGACAAAAGACAGCAGCAATGAAAGCTTTTTGACTCTCGGTAAACATGTGCTTTGGGCTGTGGAACCCATATTGAATGAAATAAATTGGAAGAAACAAGGTAATCTTTTGTTAATTACCTGTGGTGTAGACAGAGGCCTGGCAGAGGGAAGACACACTTGTCTTTAGCCACAGACATTGCCCACTCGTAGTATTTTCCCTCCGCTGCTCGGACTTCCCGTTATCCCTTACACCCAACAACACCCTCAACTCTGCGTTTCTCCACCAACTCAGTCCACACGCATACCTTCTGTCTCTGAAACATTGTTCTCATGTTAATACTGAATATAGAATTTAATTTGTCTCGATAGTTTATGTCGTGTCTCCTCAACCACCTTGCAAGTTCCACAAGGCTACAGATTCATGTCTGTACGTGTGTGTGTAGGTGTTTTATTGCTTTCTGTTCGGGTATCTTCCATGTGCAATATGCAGTCCTATATGCCATAGGGTCAGGTTCATAGGAGATTCGCCCTACATGTCAGTTAATTGCTTAGTGTTCCCCTGTCTCCCATCAGATTGTCCCAGAACTATCTAATGACCATATCAGATTAGCAGATTTTTATGGGACAAATCATTTTTCAAACTTAATTAATACTTGAGTTTTGGGCATCAGTGACGTATCTGACAATAAAAACCAAAATGTAAACTTGTAGGTGCCCAAACAAGCCAAACAGAGAAGTTGTGATGTTCTGCACGAGAAAGTTCAGTTAAATAGTCTTGTTTTGAAATGACATCTGGTCGATCTGCTCCCAAGTGATTTTTCCCCCCAAATTTATTCATCTACCCATCCATCATCTACCCATGGATCTGTGGATTCATCCATCATCCATCCATCTATCCACACTTTCAAAAAATATCTAATTTTTTTATACCAGACAGTATCCTACATAATTAGGATGGAGTATTGAAAAAGACGCCCAAAATGTGCTAATAAAACAACAAGAAGGGAAAAAAAAATCAGAGTGGTGAGACAGAAAGTAGAAGGACTGTAAAGAAACCAGGGAAATATCCCATAACAGTAACTATTATGCAGAAATACGAATAAGGTCCCAGGCAAAGCAAAAGTCAATGCAGGTGTCCTGAGGAGGGGATGAGCTTAGTAATGTTGTTAAGTGCCCGGAAGGGCCAGCGTGCCTGGAGTAGGGGGTGAGGGGGGCTGGAGGAGGAGGGCTGTGCTGCTCAGCTCGGAAGGCTTGTAAGGAACCCAGAGGGAGGGTTTTGTACACCAGGCTGAAGAATTTGCATTTTATGCCATGTGGGGCAGGAAAAAAGGGAAGATTCTAAGCAGGGTGTGTATGTGATGGAGGGAGGTTGCTATTATATATTCTATGTTTTTAAAAGATCACTCTGACATATGTGCCAGCAAATCGATGATCTGGAAAGAAAGGAAATAGGAAAGCCAATTTGGGCATTTTGTTAGCTCGGGTAGGGATGACGGGGGGGGGAGGTCCGGGGTGACCAGCAGGGCTGCCGCAGCTGATACAGAAACAGGTGAGCACGCTCTGTGGGTCTAATACCCTGAGCTGTTGGTGAGTTAGATGTGAGGGGTGGGAAGGAGGGGACAGAGAATAGCTTCCATCAGAACAGGGAATAGGAAGAAAACGCACAAGCATCCTGAAAACAAAGACTGACAGTGACCTGCTGGTAAATCATGGTGGGACTTTCCAAGACCAGAAGGCCGGTGGAAGTGAGCAGAGGAATGGGTCTGTTGGTCGGTACGTCCTCGGTGTCTGGAGACAGAAAATCTGTACTTACGTTTAAGAAAGTTCTTCAACCGGCTCCATCTCCTTCCTGGGGCAGAGAACCCAGCTCTGTGCCCCCCTGAAAACTCACCAAGCAGGAGGGCTTGGAGCAGAGCACTCTTTCTTCCCACATCCCTCAGGATCCCCTCTGTGTGTCCACAGAAGGACTATCACCCCGAGGACTCAGGGCTGGAACGCGGACGGTGACTGCATTTGCACGTACGTGCGCGATGGGGAGGGGGGCACAGGAAGAACTTGGGGGCAGCGTGTCTGCAGATACAACGTCTTCAAGGACCGCACTGGGTCACAGCACGGTGGGCGTTCCTCTCTCCCTCCCGCTGCCCGCAGCAGGACTGCTAACTGCCCGCTCGGTCCGGCCTTGGCTCACTGCCCCCATTTCTCCTCGGTGTGCTTTCCGGCCACGATGACAAGCCAGCTGAGTCACCCAGAGAGACTGAAGCTCATTTGCCATCCTGGCTGCGGAGCGAGGCAGTGAAGGTACAGACTGTGCCCCGGCAGGACAGAAGCGACCAGGGGAAATCTTACCAGACACTCGAAATCGCGCCCGGTACTGTCTGTAGCTTGCCCTGTGGCCCCACATCTGAGAAAAGATTGGGTCATCAACCAAGGAGAGAGGAGTCGAGGCTAAGCAGCGGCCAGTGTCTCAGAGTGAGCAAAGGGAAAGCACACCCTCGTGCGCTTGATTTAAAAAGATAATCCAGGGATAAAGAACATGACCTTAAAACTTAAAGGAAGAAAATATGGGTAAAATCTGAGAAACGTGCTTAGCCTCCCCAGTAGCCCAGGGAAAAACATATACCTCGTAAAGAACAAAAGGACAAATGGATAAAACAGGGACAGAGAGACAGCACTGAGCAATTCTCGTCCTCAACCACTTGGCCTATCTGCGGCTTTTAGCACAGAGGCTCACGTTTTTGGCTTCCCAACATCACAGACCGCTGGCATTTCTTCCTCATTGCTCCTCCTTCTCAGTCTTTGGTGATACCTCCTCATTTCCCTGACTTTGGAACTCTGGGATTCCCGAGGATTCAACGTTTGGACCTCTTCTCTCTTCTCTTGGTGATCTCATTCGTTGCACGTTATCTACATACTGATTTCACCCAAACCCATTTCTCCCCATCCTAGAACCCCAGACTCACATATTCATCCACTCACAGCTCCATCTATGTACTTACAATATCCACTCGGGCGTCTCCTGGACATGGACACCCTCACTGCCACCAACGGAGCTCTGGATGAACCCCTACTCACTGCTCCATCTGCTTCCCAATCTCTGGCAATAAGAAACTCCATTCTTTCAGACGTTGAAGCCAAAAATTGTGGGGATTCATGTTTTACTCCTCTCTTTGCTCACTTCCTAAGCAATCCATCAGCAAACTCCACTGACTATACCTTCAAGATATATTCAGAATTGTTCATCGTGTTGACCCTTCCTCCATGGTCTATGCCCCCTCATGTTTCACGTGGATTATGACTCTGATTGCCCTTCCTTCTGCTCTTCTCCACCTGTACTCTGTTCTCAACACAGAAGCCAGTGTAATCACAACCGCCTGCTGGCCCCCGCCTGACCGTCCCTATCCCCCCACGCCTGTGGTGTCTTCTTCCATGGTTTTCTTTCTTCTAGAACCACATTGGCCTTGATGCTTCTCAAGCAAGCTGGATACGACATGCACCAAGACCTTTGCTTTTCGAGATCTCTCTGCCTGCAGTTCATGGCTCGCTCATTACTTCCTTCTCAGTGATGTCTTTCTTGAAGGTAATTATCACTCTCTGATGATAAAGTCTTATCTGATGATGACACATTCGTTTGGTGGGTTGGTTGAAGATCTGTCTCTGCACGAGGACGCCAGCTCCAGAAAGATGGGCATCTCTGTCTGTCTTATTGTTTGCTGAGCTCCCTGTGCTTAGAACAGTACCTGGCACATAGCAGGCACGGGGTAAATGTTTGTTGGATTAATTAATAGATTAATGAATACCGAGATCATATGCAAGTATGAAAAGGACATTGAATGCATGAGGTAAGAGAAAAGAAAAAGGAAAAAAATCAACAGCAGAACTAAAGTCCGCATGGCATGCACTAAAAAAGAGTTGATATATAAAATCAGAATTTTTGATTTGATGAAAATTTTAAATTCCTTCCAGAACGAATAAGAAAAACCAAGGAAATGTAAATGAAGACAAAGAAGACAGTATGCACAGTGAAGACTCTAGACATCTCATCTTAAAATAATGATGTTATTCAAATTGATCTAGAAAAATCAGTGCGGAGCAAATAATCAAAGACACCACAGGAGAAAATGTTCATATATAAGAATAAAATATACAGATCTTAATCTGTGGATTAATTAGGTTTACTATATTTTAGATAAGATCCATAAAATCACACCTAGACAGGGTCCGTTGTTTTGTTTGTTTGTTTTTTGTTTGCTGGCTTTTGTGTGTTTGTTCATCTGTTTGTTTTTTGTCGCCGTGGTAACATCCTCTGGGTTTTTCTCTCTCTCTCTCTCTCTCTCACACACACACACACACGAATTACATCAGTCCTTATCACTGCAACAGTTAATGGTCAAGACAATAGAGCATCTCGGTTCCAAGACGAAAATAATCACAGCACTACTTCTGAGCAGGACAGAGAGGATTGGGACCTGTGCAGACATTACTTTCTTTGTGGGCATGGAAGGTGCTAGACATCGTCCACTTCGCAGACAGGCAGCGTTGCAGAAGGACTGTAACCCTGCTTCTGAGCCTCCACTTCCCAGGTTCTAAAAGCAGCTCCTGCACTTCCTGGCTGTGCAACGTTCCATCACACCCCTGCTGCATGAGTGAGCGTTCTCATCTTCCAGTTCCATAATCTTGGTCATTTCTAGATGTCTTCCTACCGGTTCCTTTTTCTCCTGGTTACGAGTCATAGTTCCCTACCTCTTGACATTTCCGATCACTTCTTACTGGATGCTGGACATGGTGAGTTTTACATTATTGGTTCTTGGATTTTGTTGTACTCTTCAGAGTGTTGGGTTTTGTTTTTTGACACAGGGAAGTTACTTCACGTCGGCTGGACCGTTTCAAGGCTAGCTTTTACAATTTGTCAGAGTGGGTCTGGTACGGCATTTAGATGAGTTCAAGTACCCCTCTGGGTTCTCCTGGATGTCCTTCCTGCTCTTCTATCTTTCTGCTCTGGCTGGTGGGACACCAGAAGTCATGTGAGCTGCCCACTTCTTGGCTGCTCTTCCAGCCCCAGGGGGTTTTCTCTCATGCGCACACAGGTCTGGACTCGACCAGAGACTCCAGGGGACTATGTAGGTTTCCAGGCCTCTTTTTCTGTGTAGCTATCTTCTCTCCAACATTTCTTCTGCTCCATAAACGCTAGCTGCATTGGCCTTCCCAGCACCTGATCTCTGCCTCCTCCACCAAGTGGAGATTCTAAGCTCTGTGTGCTCCTGGTTGCACCTGTCTGTATGCTCTTAGCACACGGTTTCTTCCCATCACACTGTCATCCTTTCTGGATCACACCTCAACAGTCCAAACCATGGCTCCTCTGGCATTTATCTCAGCTTCCATAATGTCTATACATAGTATGTGACATGTAAATGTTTGTCAGATGAATAGTTCCTTTTAGGTACAATACATTTCTTCCTTAAGGAAAGTCATACTGGCTAAATTTAAATAGCTGTGTTCTGGAGCCGCCAAATTTAAACACAAATCCTGTTCCTATTTTGGGTGGAGGCTAGAAGCCATTATTGACAAGGAGTCTAGGGAGGAGAATTTACACTGCTGATGTCATTCCACTCATTATCTTAGTATATGCTACATTTTTTTCTCACCAAAACTATTGTGTTTCCATAGAAGCAATAGGAAGAAATCAGATTGAGTTCGGAGATAAAATGCTATTGCACCTTGGAGAACACATGCTTCACTGAACTTCGTTGAATGGAAAAAATGCAGATTCCCTTCTCTGATGAGCAAGTGAAACAGACACCCAGTGAGTGTAACACAGTGGCTCTGGTACTCGTGCTAAGGTTTTGTGTAGATGGAGGCCTCTAGATACACAGGCTTGTGTTCTGCTCTAAGCTACGTCTTTCTTGAAGGTAAAAAAAAAAATATGTGAGCCAATAATGAGCACATAGAATAGTCTACAGGACTACATGTAGCTAAGTGGGAAAATGTTTTGTGGAGACGGACAAATCAAGGGTTAATTACAGAATTTGGGGCCGTCTCTGGAGAAGGTGGCATTGGAATTGACTCTTGAAGAATCACAGGGATGTCCTGGGGGAAAGGGGCACAACAGATGCAAGCAAGGTCAGAATGATCTGACTCGATGCCCTCTTTCCCCGATGTCTAGGACCGCGATGCCCTCTTTGACCTTTCCAAGGCTTGGCTTCTCCCGGTGTCAGTGGGGGCAGAGCACTTTCCATCCCCAATTTCTCCTTCATCACTAGCGTTTTCTGCAGTGGCCCCACGCAGCAGCCGGCCCTGGGTCAGAATCCGAAGATGAAGAGGGCAGTCCGTGTTGGCGGCCGACCACACTGGGCACCACGGAAGGCCAGAGCTGGGCCTGGTGTCCTGCGCACCCAGGACCCCCGCAACGCTCCGACTCATGGAAGGAGAGTCCCGCTGGAGATGTGTGAGGCCACTTGGCTGGGTCGCGGGGCCACGGCCCCGCTCCGGGCTCTGGCCGGCGCAGCTGCTGGCCACGTTCCACAGCCCCACGGCGGCAGCTGCAGACGTGCCCCGCGGTGCCCGGACAACACTGTGGGGGTGGCAGCAGAGCGTGGAAATAGCTGGAATCCAACGGGCGTGTGTTCTTCCGGTGGCTCCTCTAGGAGTCCTGACGTCCGGCGTGGGAGGGGGCGGACCTCAGAACAGCCTGTCCGGCCCCGATGGAGCCGGCGGACACGAGCCAGCGGCTGGCGAGCTGAGCTGCACGGTCGCTGTCACAGAGACACGGGGTCCACACACTGGAACCAGCATCCCAAAGCCAGGCAGGGGGTTGATGTGGTGGATAGAAGGCCAGTTTCACTGTGCACACGTCTTTCTAGATAAACCGCCATCTGTATTAGCGATCATACAAACAGTCTCCCCAAACACTCAGCCTCTCCTCTTGCTCATCAGCATCGGCCTTCATGACGCTCTCCTTTCCTTTCGCCCCATTCTTTGACCACAGCACGATGCTTCTGGAACAGCCAACCAGGAGCACGGGTGGGGCAGTCCCACGGGGCAAGGCCTCCCTTCTTCTGGGCCTAAAGCCGGGGAGAAGTTCCTTGGAGATCTGCTCAGGGCAGGCAACTCCATCAAGGATTCTCGAGACACAAGCACCCACACGACACTTCCAAGAGCTTTCCTGGGACCCCCACGTAGACAGATCACGCACTCGTCACCTTCCCAGGCACCCTGGGATCCTGGACAAACTGTGCTTGTGCAGGAAGTCATGCAACCGAGGTCACCGTCCGCCCAACACGAGCACAGTTTCCAGGGAATAGACGTCGCAACCGTGTGCTGTGTCTGAGCACAGCGCGTGAGGAGCGGCCCCCGCAAGGCTGCCTGTGGAGTCCAGGGCTCACCTCCTTCTGACACGGGAGAGTGAGTTGTGACTCCATCTTCTGCCGTTACTCGTTGAGGGTCAGACCTGGCACCACCATCTCTCAGCGCCAGGGATGTGGAATCTGCAGGGGCCCGTGTTGCCCCTTCTGAGAAACTGAGGCAGCCTGGCTCTTGCGGACATGAGTGCGCTGCCCTGGTTGACCAGCAGGTGTAGACGGCGACAGGGACACACCCAGAGAGCCGTTTCTTCCCTGCCCCGGGGGGACATGATCTGGGGTTGGAGGGACCTCTGGTCCTGCCCTGCGCAGGCGGGGAAGCAACGGGGATGGAGACGTCTGCATGCACAGTGACAGCAGGGCAGCCGGGACACACGGAGCTCTCCACCCCTGCTCTTCCCGAGGCTCCGATGGGAGTGTCAGGCCACCTGAAGTACCGGCCATTGAGGCTGCTTGTCCAGCCCAAGGGGGGAGAAGGTGGCAGCGCGGCAGAGATCAATACGGCGGGACGCTCATTCCTGAGCCCTCCTGCAGGGTCACACTCAGAGCCATCTGTGCCACACCCAGGAACGCCCCACAGCTCCCAAGGCCAGGAGACTCTGTGCGGAGACCCACCAAGGGCGGGCCCGGGAGTCAGCTGCCGCCACAGGCTCTGACACTTCCTTCCGGGGGTGCAGCTGCGTTCCCGAACGGCGTCACCCCAGCCCTTCCGGGCTTGCCCTCGGAGCCGCCTGCTGCCAGGGCAGAAATATGTGTCCTCTAATTGCTTGTGATCCCTGGAAAATCCCCAGGTGTGGCCGCCCCGGGGACGTCTTGCCCTGGAATAGACTCGCCTTGGGAGGTCTCCTGGCTTTCAGGGAAAGAGGGCGATGTGGCCGCGGGGTGCTGCCAAGGACTAGAATCCCTTGACTTGTCTCCCCTTTGCACACCCTCCCTTCTCCCGTCCTTTTGTTCCTCTGCATCTCCTTCCCCTTAGAGCACACGTCGCTGTGACTCCTTTTGCTTCATTCCATCTCAGGCAGACAGGCGAGCCCGCGGGTCAGAGGGTGTCCAGGGTAAGGAGAGGGAAGCCTGGAGCCTTGGTACAGCTCACGGATCATCTCTCCTCCCCTCTGCAGCCCACCCCTCCTTACACACACGCACCGTCTTTCACCTTACAGGGGGAACGTGGGATGATCCGTTTCTTCTCCATCTATCGTTCGCTTAGTAACGCAGACAGTGCCAGACTTTCAGGTTTTTTGCAGCGTTGTCAAACAGAACGAAGTGACACGGGGCTCACAGTTCTGGGTTGTGAAACCATCTTTGCTTCCATGGACTCCTCTAGGGCTTACAGCCTCTCCCTCTGGGGCTGTTTGCTCCTCTGGACCGAAACATTTCCTCATCTTGCATTTGAGATCCATTTCATCCAACCGCGTGGAAGATACCCCGGGGGGAGCAGGGCATCTAAGAAACCCCCCTCTGCCCAGCGCGCCAAGTGAGGAGTTTGGCCCATCACACTGAGAGCTGCTGCTTCTCAAATCTGCTAAAAAGGGAGCCCCACGACACACACGCCCCGCTGCTGCCCCCACACATCACACAGGCGTCCGCTCCGCCCTAGCCCAGCTGTCGGAGTGAGAATCCGAGGACAGTTCCCTCCGCGGCCACGTTCTGGGCTGCTTTCTGGCTCACCTCCTGGACGCGGCTGTTCCCACGCACCCACATCTTACGGGCAAGAACGAACTCTCACCCGTGACATTTCTATGACTTGGGTCAGTTTTCTTTTCTGTCCTTTTTTTCCCTTTTTTCCTCTAGTCTTGCATTCACAAAATACAACCGAGGTAGCGGCTTTGCAGAGCGTGCCAGAGCTGGCCGGAGCGACGCGGGAGGGCACTTTGTCCCCATCTCACAAGTGGGATGTCGTGGACTATCTCCCCCAAATACACTCGGTACTTGATTACGGACCATGCGTGGGAAGCCAGAGAGTTTCTAGTTTCTGCTCAAGACCTTGTCTGTGTCAGGCAGCATTCACGGGGACAAGGCCAGGACTCAAGGCCAGGCTGTCGTTCGGGGTTTTCCAGAAGTCTTTTAGTGAAGCAAAGCCAGTCACATTTTTTCCAACCTAGCTTTGACCCTTTGCCTGAAACGTCCCCTTAGCCAGTCACATCTCGACTTTGTTCTGTTTCTGTCTTACAGGAAGAGTGTCGTCCTTAGAACGAGACACACCTGGCTCACATTTTCTCAGCCACTTGGAACGGTCTTGTGGCCATGGCACGTCGGATAAGCTTGCTGCGGCCTGTCCCCGAGCACGGTTATCCTGCCGGTCACACACAACTTCTGATGTGGGGCGATATCAGCACCATAGGACATTCAGGGACCGCCGGCCCTCCGTGATCCCTCGTTCCCTTTCCCAACATGCTCCTTGCCCCGGGCCAAGGGTAGGAAGGACCCGAGCTCGGAACATCAGCCTATCCCACCTTGTGGCCCCCGTGATTCTGGGCGAGCTGCCTCATTTCCTCATGAGAAAAATGGCCATAGTCACACTACAGAGGTCACTGGGTCGCTAAGATTAAATGATCAAAGTTGCTGATGTAAATAATTATAACAGCTAAAGTTTTATTTACTGTCATATTTTATTCGTATTTCATGTTTGTGGGTACATCGTGCCTGTCAAATATTTAGCCCTTTCATCCCCACAAACCCATCTGCTGGTTCACTATTACAACCTCTGTGTTTGACGGGAGCATCCCGAGGCACAGAGAGGTTAGGCGAGGTGCCCAGGGGGACGGCGAGAACACTGGCGACAGCCCGCAGTCTGACTGTACCCTCACCTGAAGTGCCTGCCGCATTACACTGCCTGCTGTGTGCCCCCCCGGGGCTGGAATGCACCCAGCTACGGGATGCGTCCCCCCCCCTGCCTGTCGTAGACAGTGCCCTTGCCCTTGGGCCCAGAAGCCCCAGCCTCGTGCGGTGCAGATTCCACGGCGCTCTTTGGTTTTCTAATCTTCCAGGTGTCGGGCAACCAGTGACAAATGATTTACAGGGACAGTTGTTTCCACTTCCGCTCCTTGCGATTTCTCAGGATTGAGGATAAAAGGCACGTGGTTCTAATTCTGTTACAGTGAACAGAGAGCGGTCGGTGCCTGGGAGGGCAGCCTGCAGCCCAGGGCTGGGCCAGGCATTCCTGTCCCGAGCTGTGTCCTCCTCGGGCACAGTGCCCCCCGATGGCACCGCCTCCGCCAGGCTACCATTGCTCTGGAATGGTGAGAGCAGGTAATCTCCGAGCCTGAAACACTCTAAGACAGTCATTTCCAGACATGAGCCAAATTAATGGTGTACATTCCATTTTCTATCATAAGAGTCAGTTAACACAACACTTTCTCTTATAGGTGAAGTCCTCCCATCTGAGCAGTTTTTATGAATTTCTCCAAGCAATGAGTTGCATGGTATCATCTTGCTTGGCACGTCTCTGCTTCACCTGCAGTCCTTATAATTTATAAGATAAAACCAACTCTCTATGCATAAAGTTATACAGAGATATGTACTTAGTGGAATTATTGTGTGGAAAATGCAGCGTTTACTTATGACAGTGCCCCCCCGGGTGACCCGGGACTGCAGCCCCTCTGCCCTCCACCGCCGACGCTTGCTTTCTTCTCCTTACAGATACACCTGCTCCTAGCCCAGCCTCCAGCATCGCCTGGAATCCACTCTCTGTGCGGAATCTTGGAGGGGGCTGAGAATTCTCCTTGCTGGCCTGCATCCCAGCAGAGCCTTAACTTCTACCTTTGGCTGGTACAAGTCTTGCTTCCTTGTTACCGTAGCCTACAACCAGATAACCGAGAGGCAGTTAGCAGTGGTTGACCCCTCTAACTCCGTCCTCACCCAAGGCACACACAGTTCATACGAAAGTCAAAAGATCTGGTCTGTTTTAGTGGTAGTGGTAGTGGTATTTTTTTTTATTTTATAAAAAATTTTATTTCATTTTATTTCATTTTTATTATATATTTATACATTTTATTATATTTGTATTATATTTTATTATATTTTATAATAAAAATTTTTATTTATTTTATTTATTTTATTTATTTTATTTTTATTTTTTGTATTTTTTATTGTAGTTTTTTTTTTTTTTTAATTTTCCTCTTCTCCCTAGTGCCTTTGGACCTCAAATTCAGGCCTTCAGCATTTACAAGAGCAGGGATTCCTAAATTCTATTATCTCAGCTGGCACTGGTCCATAATCCCACATTCATGTCCATGTATACGTTCCTTCGTTGGAAGAACTACTGTTTACTTTTTTGTTAATTTTATCATGTTATGTGAGTCACCATACAGCACATCCTTAGTTTGTCTTTTTTTTAAAGATTTTATTTATTTATTTGACAGAGATAGAGACAGCCAGTGAGAGAGGGAACACAAGCAGGGGAAGTGGGAGAGGAAGAAGGAGGCTCATAGCGGAGGAGCCTGATGTGGGGCTCGATCCCAGAACGCTGGGATCACGCCCTGAGCCGAAGGCAGACGCTTAACGACTGTGCCACCAGGCGCCCCGACATCCTTAGTTTTTGATGCAATGTTCCATGATTCATTGTTTGCATATAACACCCAGTGCTCCATGCAATACGTGCCCTCTTTGCTTTTAAAATGGTTTTTCCTCTTTTATAATGCGTCACTATCCATGTGAACTGGTGGTGTTGAAATGCTTTGCTTTGTTTTTTATTTGTGGGTCTATATGAACCCCAAATTGGGAAACCACTTGCATCAGACTGCTGTTCGTCATTGATTCAAAAATATATGCTCCCTGCCCCATCTTAATATTTCTGAAAGTAGGGTACAACTTACACTCCGTGACATCTTAAGAGTCAATGAAATGGAGCTATGATTATTGGACACGTTCTCATTAATTTTTTCATTGCCCACGAACATACTCTCTGAATAGCATTAAAATATTTTGAGTGGTTTCAATAGACTCAAAACTCATATATTGAAGTCCTAACCCCCACAGTGACTGTATTTGTAGATAGAACCTTTAAGAAGGTAAACAAGGTTAGATGAGGTCAAAGGAGTGGGTCCTAACCCAATAGGTCTGGTACTTTTACTAGAAGAGGGAGAGACCCAGGATGTGCGCACACACAGGGAGATCCAGTGAGAAGGCAAGTGTCTATAAGCCAAGGAGAGAGGCCTCAGGAGAAACCAGCTTTTCTGACAATTTAATCTAGGATTTCCAGCCCCCGGAATTGTGAGAAAAGACATTCTGTTGTTTCAGCTGCCCAGTCCGTGGTACGTTGTTACGCAGCTCCTGCTGACAAACTGAGGTAAAGGAGGAGACCAGTGCTGTCATCATAACATTTGGAGTAGTTTTGTGAATGAACTGAGAGCTTGGCTGAACAGACCGTAGTGGATAAGCAACAGATTATTGGATCTGAGCTCATTTAATTGTGAAAGTCCTCCATAGGTGTATGTCTGGAGGTTCAGCATTAAAATTAGAGAGTCTGGTAGAAAACAAAGAAAAATCTGCAGTTTGGAAGTAAGCAGAGAGTTCTTAGATAGGACAGAAAAGTAGAAAGCATTAAAATGTATAAATTTATCTTTCTCAAAGTTAAAAACTTCTACTCCTTAAATGACACGATTAAGAAAATTAAAAGCATGCCATTGACTGGGAGAAAGCACTCTCAATGTATGCAGCTGGGAAGGAGTTTCTATCTAGGTTACATAAGGAATTTGCACAACTCAATATTAAGGGGGAAACAAAGTTCAACATAAATGGGCATAAGATTAAATAGACACTTCACAACAGAAGATACAGCAACATCCAAAAGCCTCTGGAAGACTGTCTTACCCCCTTAGTTATAAGGTAAATTAAATGAGACCTGCCATGCAGTACTGAGACCCACTCACGTGAATGGATGCAATGAAAAGACATACACCCCAAGTGGTGTGGCGCATACATACACATTGGCACTCCTAAGGACAAATAAAAATCCTTGATTTTTCATAATTCTGTAATACAAGGTGAAAATTACACTTAGCCCATAATTTATTTTGAATGCTTAATTCTTAAAAGTGGTTGGAGTGAATCAGATCCAGGGTCTTTCATGGCATTGTGGAACCCGAGTTTAGTGTTTGGTTAAGGCGGAGCCACGGCTCCCAGAGAACTGCTCTTGGGGCATCGGCAAGGTAGTCCACCCCGTGGGCTGGAATTTCCATTGTCCCTGTGGAAACAGAAGACCATGCTGTGCATACCAAAGAGTTTTGTATTATTTAAAAAAGTCTTGGATGCAATTCAAGGTATTGACTTCACAAGCATTAGGAAGGAGACATTTTTAGTACGCATTCTTATTAAAGCTGTTTAATAGTAGTGAACACGACCGCGGGGGTAATCACTTATTTCCACTTCTTTGTTCTTTTTTTAATTGAAAAGAAGCAACCCTTAACAGCCATTTCTAAACTAACTTGTCCTTTTAGGTATGTAACACTATTCATGAAAAACTTTAAAAAATCAATGCAAAATGTCTCTATAATGAAGAACTTGGCTCTTAATTATTAAGAGTAAGAGTAAATTTTATCCATAATGTTTTGGGAGATTAAAAGCTAAATTTGTTGTCCCCTCTTTGTTAGTACTCATAGAAGGATTTAAAGAGCATAGCAGGGGTGCCTGGGTGGCATAGCGGTTAAGCGTCTGCCTTCGGCTCAGGGCGTGATCCCGGCATTATGGGATCGAGCCCCACATCCGGCTCCTCCGCTATGAGCCTGCTTCTTCCTCTCCCACTCCCCCTGCTTGTGTTCCCTCTCTCGCTGGCTGTCTCTATCTCTGTCAGATAAATAAATAAAATCTTAAAAAAAAAAAAGAGCATAGCAAAACAGACAAGAATGAAACATCATTATCCCACACCTTCTCCAAGAACTCTCGGTGATGATCCCAACAGAAATTTTTCTACTTTAAAACACAATTCCAAACAGTTCTAATTTCTGCTTTCATTCAGAACTAATTATGACAATGGAGATAGTACCTACAGATTCTCAAATTTAGGGCTTCGGTTGTTGAGAATCACTATGTTTTTGGTAGTCTTCATCTTCAAGAGCCCAGCGCCCGCTATTCAAGGGACCTTCCCAACCACTCCCGTGACATTTCGAGTAGCTGTGGACAATGTTTTGCTATATTTGCTTAGCTTTGGGAGCCATAGAATTGCCTCTCACTGTTAGTTCTAAAAAAAACTGTGTATTAGGAATCTCAGAGCTAGAACAATCCCTACAGCATGTTTATTTCCAACACCCCAACCGTCATCTCTTTGCAATGTGACCGCTCTCTGATGATTCCCAATGATAGGGAACCCGTCACTTCAAAAAGTCGTTGCTGTGTAATCTATTAAAATTTTTCCTTAAAATATGAAAGTATCAACCCTGTGGATCAAACAAATGAAAATCGCCAACACCTATTGTCACAGTGTGCTTTAGACTCTTCCGTAGTGACTGAATTTATTCCAATGGGTGGTTATTAGGTCTATAACTCAACTAACTGTAATAGTGACAATAAATTTTCCTTATGTTATTTGGAAGATAAACGTGATAAGCCAAAGATCAACCCCATGGGGTCACAGAGAACAGGCTTCACGTGTTTGTCATTCCTGCTTGTCCAGCTCCTCAAGGCCTCAGTCAGGGCTGTCTGCACTCTTCTCTGAAGACTTCTCCGCATTAACTAGCTCAGGTCCTTCAATGCTGGTGCCAAGATCCTTGAACCGAAAGGGTCTGCTTACTTATTTTTGTGCCCCCACAACGTACACAGTGTTTGATGTGAATTCAGTGTGGGGCTCAGCTAATATTTGTGGAATGTGGGAATGACATGATTTTATTTCCCCTCACCAAAATGGTTACTTTTCTCTGAAAAAGCACAGGTTTGACTTTACCTTTCTCCAACGTAGCCCCAACCTGGCTTCTGACCAATGCTCAGCGTGACATTTTTTTTGGCTTTTTTTGTTAAAGGAACCTAAGGTTGCTTGTGTGTCCGGGCAGCCACGTGACAGCACTGATTCCCGTGCAGTCATTTGCCAATAAAACACTAAGTTCTTTCCATGGTTATACTCTGTCATTCTCCACAACTCAGGCAGTGTGATGGCACTAACTTAGGTCCATTGTGTCTCGTTCACCATAATGTCAGTAATAAATTCTTCCTGTGTGCTAGTAATAGTTCTAAGCTCTTTTTTTTTTTTTTTTGCATTAACTCAGTTAATTCTCAGGGAAGCTCTGTAAGAACTCACTTGGACTGTAGGAGTCTCAGTTGCTTAATAAATAGAATGGGTTGCTCCTTGAACTTATAGAGAATATTCCAGAGGATCAGAAAATACTGCCACAAAAATAAGGATGAAGAGATTCTTACATTTCTGGAAAATGTACTTTCCAGCGAGAGCACCTTGCTACCCAAAGTGCGGCTTGAGAGCAGCGGCATTGCCTGAGAGCTTGGCAGACACGCAGATTCTTAGGTCTTACTCCAGGTATACTGAGTCATAATTGGTGATTTAGCAAGACACGCAGGTCATTCCTGTGCACATGTAGGCCTGAGAAGCAGGGCTTCAGCACAGGGCAGTGCCCCAAGATGGGGAGCTGTCCGGAGTCCTAGCGCCACCCACATTCCTTGCCACAGACTCCCCATGCATACATACATACATACACACATATAAATACAGGCAAATGCTGTCTACCTCTGAGATGCAGTTTAAAATAAGCTAGATTAAATATATGCACGGGATCAGCCTGGCCCCAGAATGTCACCGATCTCTTTTACGTATTTACTGAATCCAAATACGATGTTTTAAAACAATGCTTTCTCTTCTAGGATTTTTTTTAAAAAAATCAATACACATTCATTGTGGAAAATCAGTAAAATGCTTTTTTAATGTGCAGTTTTATTTCAGTTTAAAGCTAGATAAAAGCTAGCATGTCTATGGACATTACCTCGAATTAAGTGGCTCTTATAAAAAATACTTGCACTGCACTGTAGGAAATCAGGTTCTATTTTCTTAAAATCTGTGATAACAAGAACACAATGTAAAAAAAATGTGTCTCCCCAAATAAAACAAATCACCAAATACAACTTTCGTAAGAGGTGGAGCTCGGTGGAAAGGGGATTGGCTCTTGAATTGGGTGGTCAGGTCTGGATCCAGAATGCTCCATTTAGTAGATGAATGACATCAGGCAAGACCTTTACGTCATGTGAACCTTAGCGTCTTCGTCAGTAAGTTTGTTACAAGGATTTCATTGAGGGGAGAGACCTAACTCCAGGGCTGCCCTGGGGTAGGCGCTGGATAAGTGGGGGCCAACCTGGCCATAGAGTTTCAAGAGGGTCTTTCTTGACAGCCCCTGAGAATAGGAACTCACTACCGGGTTTAACAGCAGTGTGCAGCCCAAAGTAGCTTCCAGACAGGTGGGAGTGTGGCAGGGAGTGGCCCCCTGCAACGGAGCATAAAGGCTAATGTCGCCACGGGTGCAGGCTTCTTATCAAAGCCGCTGAAGCCACAGCTCTGTGCTGGTGAGGACGACATGAGGTCACCTGATCGTCTACAAAATTCTAACGCTCTTTAAGACGGGGAGCGAAGGGGCTAAAGGCCACGGTCTGCGGAACTGGGGCGCTCCTGCCCCTGTGGATTTTGCCCAGAAGGGGGGGTGTCTGCACATGTTTCCAATTTGTCTTCAAATCTCTTTCCCTGTTCTCTGGGCTTTCAGAATCAGTGAACGTGGAGTCATTGGAAGAATAATCCATTCATTATCAAAGGACGAACATGACGGTGGGGAAATGGGATATGTAGTTTAGCTTACAGAGGCTGTTTTAAAATCTGGGGTTGTAAATACTCCTGGGTAGCAGGCCAGGTGACGTTGACGAGCTCATTTTGTCACAAAGCAGGAGTCTGAACGGAGTTCCCAAGGAATCATTGCAAAATAGCTATCTAAAATAACTCACTTGTTATTTGTAACTAACTTGTAACTAACTTGTAACTAACTGCCCCGCAATGTTGGCTGCAAAATGCAACCGGGCTGTGGCGGGGAAGATGTGGGCTGTGGCCAGGGGACAGGATTCTGCTCAAGGAAGCAAGTTTCCAGAACTCCACTTCAGTGTCGACCAAGTTATTGGGCTTGTGGTGGGCTCCATATGCAGTCCGATGAGTTTTCGTGAACTTTCTAGCTCCTGTCAGGGTGGAAGGTCGTGGTCTGTCCACTCAGATGTTTCCCTTCACTCATCTGAGGAATGTGTGCTTGTCGCACGGCTCTTGGACTTTCGGTGGAAAATGAAACACAAAGTAGCGGTGAAGAAAAACGATGCATGAAGCAAAGGTGAGAACGGTTTTCTGTGAGTTTTGAAGAGAGATACATGGAAGTGGACCGCTTCCTAATTGTGCTCGATTACAGGGAACACAGTCCTGACTTTGCCACCTTTGAACTGACCAGCATGGGTATGACTTCCTAGCTGGCAAAAGTTTGTTGAAATGCTCTTTGGTACCAGTCACCGTTGGGTGCTCTCATGAGAGGGAACAGAGCTGTAAAGACCAATCCCTGCACCGGCTAAAGCCAACACCGGGGGGGGGGGGAACACAAGGCAAACACGGTGTGTGAAAACAAAGCCACCAGGACAAGTGATGTCACAAGGCAGCGTGTGACTTAGGGAGACACGAAGGACATGGACGAAGGCTGGTTTCCAGCTGAGGGAAACAATGTGCTGGAGGAGAGTGGAAGTCCGCAGAGAAAGTGTTAAGAATCTTTTTCTGAAAGGTGGAGGATTCCAGATACACAAGAAGCAGAGGGCAAGGGCGTGGTGGGAACTAAGCCACAGCTATAGAAGGAGCTAGGCTTTGTCCTAGAAACGTAGACTTTTATTCCCTGTTCTTTTTCTTTCCTTCTCTCTATTTCTCCATATATATATAAATAATATATTATATATAGTATATACAAATACTATATTATATATAGTATTTATTTACACTATTTATTTATATAAATAAATATATATTTATATAAATTTATATAATATATAAAATAATAAATATATAATAAAATATATAATTATATAAATTTATATATATAAATTTTATACAAATATATATTTATTTATATATATTATAACATATAGTATATAATAAAAACATGTATATATTCTATACTATATATTACATACCGTATATTATATTAATGTGCTAAAACTTGTTTAGAATCTATTTACTCTTATAGAATCCATTGTTAGAATCTGTTTACTGTTAGAGAATCTATAACTTTCTATACTAATTTTGAATTAGAAACAAGACAAAACAGCTCAAGAATTTTCTTTTTGTTTTGTTTTGTTTTTAGTGGCCAAAATAAATATTAGCTGACCTGGGGAGACATTTGAAAAATCCTTGGGCCATCTTGACTCTCTAAAATCAAATATTTACCTCCCTGCAGTTCTCAAAATAAAAGCTTCTGCTTGAAAGTGCTTGCCATCAAAACAAATGTTTGCTGCAGAATGTTACAGTTGGACTGTTGAGACACCACTAAATAAAATGCTCGATTGCCAAATCATACTTTTTGTTTGGAAAACTACTAAGATCGGTCATATGCCCTAAGAGTTAAAGTTAGCTTTTTTAGATGAGTAATAGCGTGGAATACTCTGAAAAAAGGAACGGCGGGAGAGAAGAGTAATGTACACTTTATGGATAATACACATTTCGAAATAGCTCACCTACAAAGACAGCGACTTGCCCCCGAAATAAATGCTCGCTAAAAGGTTCACACTTTAGGTCAATATGCCTAGTGGTAGGCCAGCCCATCTACGGTCCCAGACCTTTGTAAGTGTTTACAAAGAGATTTTGTTGTAGAAAGAAACCTCAATCGAGTGGATTTCACTAATTTGGAATTTATAATGTTGCTTGTAGAAATTGTTTGAAGTTCTTCTTTTAAGATAAAA
This sequence comes from Ursus americanus, assembly GCF_024610735.1. NCBI lineage: Eukaryota > Metazoa > Chordata > Mammalia > Carnivora > Ursidae > Ursus > Ursus americanus. Next base: position 82,141,171 of record NC_142133.1, on the reverse strand, counting down.
GAGTAATTTCAGGGCAATTTTTTAAGCAATTTAGCAGACTGAACTATTCTGAAGCCCGTGGGAAGCATTCATTTGCACGCGAGTATTGTATCCGCTTTTCTGCAAATCGCTGCAACCCACGTCTCTAAGCAACTTTCGTCCCGATCTTCTTTGGTACGTGGACTTTTCACCACTCTGAGGGTTTTATTGTTAATTCTCTCTTTGTTTTACATATCCTTAAAAATACTAAAGCTGCATGCATTTCATATTGTGCCCAACTTTAACTATCTTCTGTAGCAAACTGTGAGGTTTGCTTTGAATTACTTCTTTGGCACATAGCTAGGACATCAGGTAGTGTTTCTTCTTACATATGTGTTAGCTACAAGACACAGGCACATCTGGGACACTGAAGCCTGGAACTCTTAAAATCTGGGGTGCTGATACAAAATTCAGAATTCTCCATCATGCCATTGCATATGGTATTAACACTTCATGTTAATAACGGGTATGTATGGCTCACTTACTGCCTTTTGACAGTGCTCTATACATAAAGAAAGAGTATCCACTGCCCCAGAATTTTAGTATAAATTATCCAGCACAATTGATAAAATAAACAAAGAAAAATGACAGATGAGTAGAAGGGTAAAAAAAAAAAAAAAAAGCCAGTCTTCTACGGATGGCTTTGTAAGTGTATTAGTTAATGCCGAACATGGTATTTGGATTGAATAGAGCTCCCATCCTGGAAAGATCATAAGCTTTACAATGTACAATCTAGAGGGAACATTCACTTTGTTACATGTTGGAACTTCTGAAAAATGGACATGCCCAAGTTTCACTCCTGGAGATTTTGACAGAGAAGGACTGGGGTGGGGTCTGGCTGGGAATTTTTGAAAAGCTTACAGATGAGGGGCACCTGGGTGGTGCAGCTGGTTGAGTGTCTGACTCGGTTTCAGCTCAGGTCATGGTCTCAGGGTGCTGGGATGGAGCCCCACATAGGGCTCCACAGCCTGCATGGAATCAGATTGCAATTCTCTCTCTCCCTCTCCTCTGCCCTTCCCACGCATGCTGTCTCTCTTTCTCTTTCTAGAATAAATAAATAACATCTTAAAAAAAAAAGACAAGAAAAGCTTTACAGATGATTCTGATGCAATCGGCTGGAACACAGAAGCAATATTAACTAGGAGTTTGAGAATCTAAGTGCTAATTTTGACTCTTTCATTTACCAGGCCCATGACTTCTGAAGTTACTGGTGGTCAGTGAGATCTGGCATATTTTATACAATGTAACACTCCTAAGGACAGCACTAGAGAGTAGGTAAGGAAAGCTGTAGAAAACTGGAATCCTTTGTAAACACGTGTGAGCTTGTTATTTTCAGAGACTAGTGGTTTGGGTAAATGAAGTTTTTTATGTGGAAAATATTTTGGCACATTTTATCAAGCTGGTTTGCTTACACATAAAACCTCCTGAAGACCTGATCAGAGCTCTATGTAAACCATGTATTCAGTTCATGGATTGACCAAGTAGTTCCTTCCTGCTCAATGAGACAGGACAGGGCAGGAAGTAGATGTGCTCCCAAACGGCGGGATGTGCGACCGGCACGGCTGTGCCACTGAAAGAAAGCCATCGGTGGGTCTCAGTACTGAGGTGTTTGTAAGCTCAAACAGGTAGAGGAAAGGTGGTGCATTTTAAGAAGAGACATGGAAGGTATAAACATGGCCCAAGGTGACCTTCTATGGTTGAAAACTATATCTTCTGAGATTAAAAAAAATACATTGGGTGGGATTAATGCAGATTTGATACCATCAAATAAGTGATTAGTAATGTGAAGACACGGCGATGGAAGCTAACCAAAACAGAGAGAGAAGTGGCTGAAAAAAGCCATAGCACTCAGGGAGTTTGGAACAACATAAAACAGCCTCATATACCTGTAACTAGCATTCAAGGCTGGGGAAGGACTAAGCAGAGACAAACTTTCAGAGAACGAACAATGGCTGAGACTTTTCCAAACTTCATGAAAAGTCTAAACTCAGAGATCCAAGAAGCTCAAAAACAGGAAACTTGACATGCACCAAAAATGAAGAGAACTATATCATAGTCAAATAGCTAAAAACAGTAATAAATAAAAAATGTACAAAGATTCCAAACTGCAAAAAAAAAAAACCAAAACACACAAAAAACCACGTACAGAGAAATAAAGATAAAGATGAGAGCCAATTCCTCATCAGAAATCATGGAAAGCAGAAGACAGGAGAGCAACATCTCTAAAGCACTGAAGGAGAAAAATCGTCAACCTCAAATTCTAGAATTTTATGCTCAGTACTTGATGTCAAGCCTGTCTATATAGCTACAATAAGAAAATGTAAATTATAAGGATAGACATACAGATCAATGGAAATGATCCGAAAATCTAAAAATAGGTACACACACAAGGTCAATTGATTTTTAACCCACGTCCCAAGTAATTCAATGTGAAAGAATTTTTTTCAATAAATGATAGTGGACCAATAGAACATCCGTATGCAAAACAATAAACCTCAACTCTTACTTTGCACTATCCACAAAAATATAAGTCAACAAGGACTAAATATAAAAGATAAAGCTATAAAACTTCTGGAAGAAAACAGAAAATCTTTATGATACTGGGTTAGGTAAATATTTCTTTGCTATTACACGAAAAGCACGAACGATTAAAAAATGTGGATCAACTGGAATTCATCAACATTGCAGAGTTTCTTCTGTCCAAAAGACTTTGATAATTTTCACTAAAAGACAAGCCACACACAGAGAGTAAATATTTGCAACACACACACTCAGTAAAGACCTTGCATCCCGATTGTATCTTACAATTTAGTAATATGAAGATAATTACATCAACAAACGGGAGACAATACGTGAACAGATACGCCATCAAAGAAGATAAGAAGATGGTAAATAACATATGAAGGGTGCTCACAATCAATAGTCATTGGGGGAAAAAAGAATAAAAACACTGTGAGATTCCATGACCATGGCTAGCAGGGATAGACTTTAAGAGACTGATAATGCCACGTACTTGCGAGGATGGAAAGCCCTGGAACACTCACGTGTTGCTATATGAGCAGGGATGCAATGGTCCAGCCCATTTTGGCAGCCAGTTTGACAGTTTCTAATATAGTTAAAATAGACGCACGAAATGTAGTTGTTTCCTGGGGCTGCTGTAACAAAGTCACCCAAACTGGGTGGCTTAAACAACATGAGTGTACTGTCTAACAGTTCTGGAAGCTGGAAGTCTGACATGGAGGTGTCAGCTGTGAAGAAGAATCTGTGGGGGCCTCTCCCCTGGGTTCTGACGGTTCACTGGCGATCTCTGGCACGTCTCCACTTGTAGAAGCATCGCCCCAATTTGTGCTTTCACCTTCATGTGCGAATCTCTCTGTGAGCAACTGTGTCCACCTTTCCCCTTTGGTTAAGGACCCAGTCATATTGCTTTAGGGCCCACTGTAATGATCTCACCCTTACTGGGTCATTTGCAAGAGCTCAATTTCCAAATAAGTCCATTTTAACAGGTTGGGGTTAGAACCTCAACATTTTTTATGGGACATAATTCAACCTATGATATCCTAGGGCTTGGTGATCCGACACATAGGTGTTTTTCCTCAAAGATTTTTTATTTTGTTTATTTATTTATTTATTTGAGAGAGAGAGAGAGAGTGCTAAAGGAGAGGGGACGGGGTGGAGGGGAAGGAAAGGGAGAGAATCTCAAGCAGATTCTGTGTTAAGCCCAGAGCCCGATGTGGGGATTGATCTCAGGACCCTGAGATCATGATCTGAGATGAAATCAAGAGTTGGAGCCTTAACCAACTGAGCCACCCAGACGCCCCTCCTCAAAGGGTTTTATGAAGATTATGTGAAATTTGAACATCCATCAGTATGAGTGTTGCTAATACAAGTCCTCTATTTGGTGCAAACAGTTTGGGTGAGAAGAGAACATTGATTTACTCTGCCCCTCAACACATGTGCACGACATGAAATGCGTTAATTGCGTTATGCGAAATCCTGCTCTCCAGGAGCTTACGTTCCAGTGGAGGACATACAAGGTGACTTTCAAAACTTGTAAGGCCAGGAGGTCCTGCCTCGTACAGGAAAAGTTGCAGAAAACATATTCTTGTGAATTCAAGAGGCCAGTGACTTCTTTCATCTGGAGAGGGTCAGAGATGGCGTCATGGGGAAGCTGGCAGTTGACCTCATCCTCAAAGTTCTGGACAAATGGCTGGAGGGAAAGGCACTCAGGGCAGGAAGGACACTGAAGCTGGGTGACGGAGCTGGGAGTGGGTAGAACACAAGTGAGGAACAGGAGATCACTGACATGCGGGAGCCATGCGGGTGAAGTGGGCCTCACAGCAGCGGGTGGGTGTCAGCCCCAGAGCGCAGGAGCCCAGTGCCAGAGACGGTCTGTGTTCTGGAGGCAACAGGGAAGAAGGGACACATTTGAACACAAAAATGACAAGATTAGTGCTATTTCAGCAACATGTGTCTTGTGTTGGGGGCAGAGAGGTCAGAAAGGGAAGAGCCGCGTGGGGTCCTCTCGGTGTGCAGACAGTGGAGGAGAGGCCTCGGAAACCGGCTGTCTTTCCTTCTTTGGGGAGATTTCCTGTTCACCCAACTGGCCCGCTGTGTATCAGGTAGCTTTCTACGAAAACCAGCCCAGCAGAGATGTGAGTAAATAGCGGGGAAGCTGATGATCTTTTGGCTCCAAGAGCCAGGACTTAGAGGATGCTGCGGTCTGTCGCTCCTTCTAAGAGGACATAATTCTACCACGGGGATGCAACACGCAGCTTGATTTGTGCAGAAGGAGGGGGATGATTTCCTCACAATCAGATCTCCGAACCATCAGCATTATAGATGATTCCAGCACTGCACTTTTTAACAGGCTACCTTCTATGCTACGGTATTCATCTCGTGGAGGACGCACTGAGCATTCAGGGAGAGAGCTCAGATGTGCGGGCTTCCAAATGTCCCCGCGTGGCATGAGTTTTCAAGGTCAATGGCCAGAGAAACAGTCCCCGTGAGAAAATCTGAGAAGAGCTTGGCTTCACAGTAAACACATACGATGGGCTATCTGGGGGAGCAAAGGTGAAGTTCTCTGCCCATCCTTGCGTGTCCTTGGAGAGGTGGCCCTTGGCTTCCTCCTCTCACAGAATGCATCAGGAGGCTCACGGCTCACCCCAATCTCTCCCGCTGAGTAAGTTGCCCCTGCAGCTTCCCTGAGGCTTGAGCAGAGCTATGTTCCTTAGGGCGAGCTCAGTGATGGCGAGGTGAGACCCAGTCGTGGGGAGGGGGCTTCAGATCTCCCCAGACGGCTTGGAGATGGCGGGTGTGATCAGCCAGACTTCGCCCATATGTAACTCTGCGGGAACGCGGAGGCTCCCCCAGGAAGGCGACTCCGGATGCCAGGCTGTCACTGGTGCACAGCAGAATGAGTTTAGGAACAATTGAGCTGAATGCACACGTGGACTGTCTCCATGAGTTCCCCAGAGGGCATTTTAAGCAGGAAGCAAGATGTTTATTACTATGTAAAGCTCTGAGCTTCCTGGATAAGAAATCTGTTCCTGTATTTCTTTATTTATGCCTGTACTTCATATAGACCCGCAGAGAAGAGGAAAATATTTTAGGCAGGAGCATCTCTGGATGGTAGGCTTGTACGTATGAGGAAAAATGCCTGGAAGTTACCGGGTGATCTGAGGGTGAAAGGAGTCGGTGGCTCAGTGCAAAATGTGCCTGCAAGTCAAAGCCATGAAATAATTTTCCAAGAGCCCACACGGTTATTAGCTGAAATTGAAATTCCCTCTATCTAATCTTATATAACAAATCACCCCAAAATTCAGTGGCTTCAAAACGCAGCAATGACTTCAATTTTTCACGGAGTTTGGGCCAGTTATGGACCACATGCCTGTCTCGTGTTGGCTCTCCGGGACAGGGGTGGGGCGGGGCTGGATCTGCCTTCAGGAAGGCTCCCCCTCAGACAGGCAGGTGGGCCACGGCTATTTCTGGGGGCTCAGGTGAGGCTGTATTCAGAAACCTCATTACCTCTTCATGGGGGTGTCGACATCTCTGTCTTCCTTATAGCATGGGGGTACATTTTGTTTGTTTGTTGTTTTATTTTATTTTTTTGAAGATTTTATTTATTTATTTCAGAGAGAGGGAGAGACACACATAAGCCGGTGGAAGGAGGCAGAGGCAGCGGGAGAAGCAGACTCCCGCCGAGCAGGGTGCCCGATGCAAGACTCGATCCCAGGACCCTGGACATAACTTTTCATTTCCTTTGGGTAAATACCAGGGAAGACAATTGCTGGATTGTGATTGCAGGATCATGGGATGAGCTTTGTAAGAAACCACCGAACCGTCTTCCAAAGGGGCCGTAACATTTTGCATTCCCCCAGCGATGAGCAAGAGTGCCTATTGCTTCACACCTCGCCAGCATTTGGTGTTGTCAACCTTCTGGATTTTGGCCATTCTGGTTGGTATCTCGTTGTTTTACTGGGCATTTCTTTAATGACGTATAACGTGGAGCATAATCTCCTGTGTTCATTTGCCATCTGTGTATCATCTTTGGTGAGTGTCTGCTGAGGCCTTTGACCCAGTTTTTAATTGGATTGTTTGTTTTCCAATTGAGTTTTGAGAGTATTTTGTATATTTTAGATAATAGTCTTTTATCAGATGTATCTTTTGCAAATATTTTCTCCCAGTCTGTGGCTTGTCTTCTAATTATGCTGATATTGTCTTTTACAGAACAGAAGCTTTTAATTTCGATGAAGTCTAGTGTGTCAGTGATTTCTTTCATGGCTTGTGCCTTTGGTGTTGGATCTAAGAACGTATCGCCATACCCAAGGCCATCTAGGCTTTCTGCGACATTCTCGTCTAAGCTTTTTATAGTTTTCCATTTTACATTTGGGTCTGTGATCCATTTTCAATTAGTCTTTGTGAAGAGTGTGAGATCTGCGTCTAGATTCATTTTTCTGCACACAGATGCCCAGTTGTTCCAGGACCATTTGCTGAAAAGCCTCACTTTGCTCCATTGTATTTCCTTTACCCCTTTGTCAAAGATCAATTAATGATATTTATATGGGTGTATTTCTGGGCTCTCTGTTCCGTGCCATTGCTCTATTTTACCAATACCACACTGTCTTGATTACTGTAGCTTTGTAGTAAGTCTTGAGGTCAGGTGGTGTCAGTCTCCAACTTTGTTCTCCTTCAATACCGTGTTGGATATTCTGGGTCATACCTTTCTCTATGCATGAAAGAATTTTGCCTCTGGAAGCTCATGGAATCTTTCCCATTCCCTTAGTGTCTGAGTTTTAAAGCCTTTTTAGATCCTTAAGAGTGAAAATTGCACAAGTCAGGTTTTTGTCCCAGCTGTGCTGTTGTTTTGATAGGCAGCCCCGTAACGAGCTCTGTTTTACGGTTGCTAATATACGCCTATGATTGTGCCATTGTTTATGCTGCTGTGGTCGCTTTATTTACATGTTTGGGCCCGTGGTATTATAAGGCCTGCAATATGATATTCTTGTGTCATCTCGAGATGTAGAAATGTTGTTCTCATTAGTGTGGTTTCAGAAACAACCTCAGTATATAAAACACTGTCAAAGAAAGCCTACCCCTGATCAACTTTAAGTAAGAATAACACATTTTATATTCATGGCGATTTTTGAAATGTGATCCTCTGGGTTAAATGTCCTATCCATACATTACCTACTTTTAGGATAAACACAGCATTTAACTTTGATTAAATAGGGAGTAGATGGGAATTTAAACGAGTGGAACTCAATTATTGAACTGATTACACAAGAAATATATGTTGTCTATTTTAATCTGCTTAATTACTGAAACAAGCTTTTCTTTTACAATTACTCCATTAGTCCAAAGAACAAAATCAATGCATATTCAATTAATATTAATTATGCCACAAATGTAAAGTTGAGTCAGGTTTAGCACAGCCCAATACTGTGATTTTCTTATTGGTACATTGAAAATTCGTTTACTGAAGGAGAGGAGGAAGGGCGCTTTTGACTACATTTAGAGTCAGCATGAGAGCCAGATTCTAAATGTCAAACCAATCTCAGACCTGTAGGGGTTTGCGTAAGTGGAGGCAGGGCTGAGGTGGGAGACACACCATGGTTCTCTTTCCTCTGCTTCTGGAACAGAAACTTGAAAAGATCTGGAAAATGAACCTGTAAGGATTCTGGACATGAAATTGCTTGTGCTAAATGATGTTTTACTGATTGTAGAGTGACGGATCAGAAGATATCAAACGAATTGTCCTGAAGCTGTATACAAGTTTACATATATATATATATATATATATATATATATATATATATATATATGAAGTTAAGTATTAACTACTCAGTGTAGTATATAATTAACATATGTAAATTAAGTTAAATTTTTAAATTACATGCACACATGTGCGATATTGTTATTCTCCATCTATAAGCTAGTAATCAGAGTCAGACAGGTGGAATACTGGCATCGAATAGCTTACGAATGACACAGCTGGAATTCGAGGAGGCATTTTCAAAGCCTATTGCTCTTGACTGTGCCAGAGCTTCCACTCAATAAGCTGAGTTGTTTATTGATGGAAACAGAAGAAGACAAAATGACACCCAAATATACTTGAGTGGTCCCAGAGACGTTTTTGCCTACTCCAGTCAAGTTAACTTCAAACCACGGATCTGTTTCCCAGCATGCTGTTCATCTGCAGCCTAAGTCACGAAGGATGGGACTTAGATGCCCGATTAATTCTCTCACTCATTTACTCACGGATTGCCCGTGATGTGCAAGGCTCTGTGCTGGTCCCTGGAAACACAGTAGTGTAAACCACTGACAGGGCTCCCACCTTTATGGAGTCGAGAGGGAACTGGACTAGTGTCCAGGAAATGGACCAGTAAAGGAGGTGCTATAGGGACAGTCGGGGACCTATGGCACCCACTACAGGGAGGGCCAGCCCAGAAGAGTCCGAGAAACCCCAGGTGGCATTTCTAAGACTAGCCTTGTAATAAGTAAGAATGAGCAAGGCAGAGATGAAGACTGAAAGTTTGAGGAGAAAAAAAAAATAACATTCTTGATAGAATGAGCAGCAAATGTCAAGGACCAAGTGCCTCATCTAGCTCGATTCTTTCAACAACCCCCCGAGGACGCTTTACTTTGCCAGAAATACACTTGTTTCTCGGTAGCCGCCCAGTCTGATCTGTGTGGATGGCAAGGCTCGCAAAGGCCGAATACTGTCTCCTCCCTGGAAAATAGCAGAGTCAGGCTTAATATTTCTTTTCATAATTCTACCTTGTAATTACCCACGGTTTATATCAAAATCCCCGAGCCACACTTTGCCCTTAAATACGGAGAAGGTAAGAGCTCTTGCGGTAGCCACTGAGATTAGACCTTAAAATTATAAAACGAGTCAAGGTGATCGATCCAGTGGGTCCTGACCACAGAGACGGCCACACGGTCATCACGTTTCAGTGGTTTCTGTGTCACTGAGTCTGGAAGTGGAATAGGGCTCATGCGGCAGGAGACAACTTCTCATTCTGGGTGTTCTTCTCAACTTACATGAACTTCACCGTTTCTAATTCACTGTGCTCTTCTCTCGTGCTCAACGGACAGAAAGAAAGGCAATGAGTCTACCCCGGGTCCGGGCGCTTTGGGAACTCCGCATTTGTACATGGAAACAGGCAGACGGCTTCCGACCCTCCGATTTCCTATTTTTCCCCCTCTCTCTCCTGCTCTCCTTCGCACAGGTGGGATAGAAAGCATCTCTCGTATCCAAATCACCAAATCGTGAGTACCTCTCCCTGAAGAGACGACACGTATACTCTAAAACCAGCCCTTAGAAATCAGCAATTAAGATCGAAGGACAGTAATACAGTCAGTCGGTGGCGTGGCAATTAGGTCACGGTCGACGCCTCACCACGCCAACTTTTCCAGCACGTTCCCAGCTTCGGGAAAACCCCTGTGTGTGCTTCTCTCTCGGTGAGCCGTCTGCCGGCGAACTGCTGTCCGTGCCATCTTCCTCTTCTGTCTTCGGGCTTCTAGATCCGGCTCATACGTCGTTTATCTTTTGCTGCCCAACATCCATCCGAAATTCTAGTAAAACAGAAGTGTGGTTTTGGGCGGGGGTGCCGGAAGGGGGGCTTTTTCAAAGCCCCTAAGCCATGTGGGCCGGATGGAGTTGGCCTCACCTCCAGGCCCTGCGGTGGGTGAACGCTCACTGGCCGGCCCGGAATAAGACAGTCCGCTGAACTTGTCCAGGGCCGGTACGATACAAAATGACTTCTCACTTCTGCTGGGTCTTCTGCAAAACGTGCAGGTGTTATGCCTGCTGTTCTGGAACTTGGAAGAAAGGCTGCATGGTGCCCATGCTCCCGTCATGCCCCAGCAGGTGGTCTGAACACGAAGCCACAGCTGGACAACACACCCAAGAGGAAATGAGAAGAGTCAAGTCTGGTGCCATCAGCTGAGTCCCTGAATGCAATCCTACCCTGACAGGCTCCTCGCGTCCCTGTTTCATCAATGCGCCCTTATTCTTTAAGCAAGTTTGGGTTGTGGCTTTGGCCATTTTCCACTGGAAGAACATTAACTGATCTGCTTCTAATCTTCTGCCAGGCAGAAGAGATCGCGCCCTCCTCCGCATTCTCAACACGCTTTGTTTATGGCCCTATCACATCCCCCATCAAATGGTTGTAGTGGTTCTATGTGTCTGTCAGCCTCTGGAGGGCATTCACCATGGCTAATTTCTCTTTACGTCTCCCCAGATGTAAGCACAGGGCCTGGCACATGGTAGGCGCTCAATGAGGGTTTGTTCAATTAACTGCCAAGTTTACTGCTCTTCTGCTCGCTTCAAATTGCTTTCCCTCTCTGTGTTTACAGGCTTCGGCTCCCACAGAATGCGAACGTAGCAGTACGATGTTTTAATGAATAAAATAATTAAAAGGCAGTAGAGCTCCATTATCTTGACAACCCCCCAAAGGTGAACCAAGTTAAACGCAGGTAACTAATTCCCGTCAGAGGGAAACCAAACGTAGGAAATTGTCAATTGTTTGCAGAGAAATGTCACCACTGTTTCTAAAGCATATTTTCCCAGGCTTATATCATTTCAGTCCTTCTATGGGCACCAGAGACCTTTGAAAAAGAAAGTATGGGCACGCTATTGGTGAAAAGATAACCTTTAAGGGATTTTAGAAGAGAAGAAATAGCTATCCCCCAGAGTGCCTTCCAAAGCCTTATAAAAATGCTACCAGCTGAATTATGACGGTATTTCTACTTTGTTTCAGAAAATCCACCCCGCCAGGATTGAAAAATACCAGCCAATTAGCCATCCAGACAGCACGAGTGCTTTCATTAGCCTTCAGATGTTTGCTGAATCTCTTTCGTGTACCCATACTGAGCAAAAAGCTCACTCATGGATCCCAAGTGAATGTAATCAATAGACCAGACCCATCGCATTTTTACTCTCGTTGCCTGGCAGATCTGTGCATAGTGAGTTCGCTCACTGCCACTATCCTAATATTGCTGTTTTTGTGCGATTTTCACAATAATCCTTTCCCATCCCTAAATGGAAGGAAAGACCGTGTTAGACCTTTATCGATCATTTCGTGCCTGAAAGAGAGTTCCAGGTAGCTAATGCCTACGCGTTGCTCCTGGCTTTCCATAAACTGCTGGCACATCTGTCATTACTTGGCTTTAGTGGTGCTTTTTACCATTAGGTAACAATGCTCTTGAATTTCACCTTAAAAGTGTCGTTCTGGGAGCAGGCACAGAGCAGCAGGGTGGGTGTTAGGGCAGCAGACTACTTTTACCTCCCAGCTCACGGTTCTCTGTGACATGTGAACAACAACAACAAAAAACCCCTTTTCTTCCCTTAACCTCACAGGCTCATAAAAGAAAAGAGGTCTATAAGGATCATGAGGATCTTAATATTTTCTGATTCTATATTACTTTCTTTGAGAGGGTAGCATGCCAGTTAATGTACATGAAATGTACATTGGAGAATGCACTCCAAATTTCTTGTTTCTCTTTTGCAATGCTTACTGTTTCTCCCTTCAAGTGTCTTTGCTCAGTTGTTAACAGGAAAGCATATGTTCTTGTAGAGGTCTCTTTCTTGTTGTGGAAAGCAAGAAATGTAATCATCTGTAAGAACAAGAAATAAGAGCTCCAATTATTTTTACATCACAAAGAATTGCATGAAGAATGGCCTCTTGGAATATTAATGAATTTGGAAAGTGTTTCTATGTTAGGGGCGCTTCCCTCTATTTGCTGATGCTTTAGCTCAAACATTCTAATCCTGAGAATTTCCTGTGCTGTGTAAATCCCATTCCGGCCTTACCTGCTCCAGGAGGCCTTGGTTAGACACACCTTCCCATACTCCCCTGGGTACATATCAGTCACTCCATGCCATCTTTACAGTGCTTTAAGTTAGAACAACGTTCTGCACGTTGAGTCCCTTGAAGGTGATGAGTACGCCACACCCCCCTTGTATGCCCAAGACCCAGCCTAACAGGCCGCACATTATTACAGAAATCATAGTCAACATACAAAAAGAAAGTTTAGATAAAATTCATTGACAAGAGCCTTAAGCAATAATGACAAAGTTAAGTGGCGATGTAAAAGAATTCTCCGTACTGTGTGTGGTAGATGGGAAATGGGTTGACTGGACGTGGAGGGACATGGAGGAGATGAAATGTCAGCGTCAGAAAAACAAGAGTAGGAATAAATATGAAAAGGAGGTAGTGTACTCTTTGTGTTTCAGAACAATAATTAGTCCAATATGGCTAAGGAATGTTAGAGAGTTAGGTTGAGAGGAAATTGCAAAAAGCTTTGAAGGTCAGGCTAAGACTTTATGAAAATGTTCTGTGGACCAGGCTAAGATTTTCATGAATACATTCTGGGCAGTCCCAACGTGCACACACAGTATCAAGACAGAAGCTATGCCCCTGGGCTTCGGTTTCTTCACGTGTAATTCAACACACGTTGATTAGGTTCGTTGGTGATCTCGAGGGCCCGTACTGGTCTGTTACTGCTGCAGAGCCCGGCTCGCCCACCCCTCACAGACGGTGCTTGGAAAAGGTTCTTCTCATTTGCTCTGCCACACGTGAGCCCAGGATAACAAGTAACTGCTGTGATCAGTTTGGCCTACTCATTTTGGCTTCCTTCCCTCACCATCTTGAAGACAATTCTTGAACGCAAGACTTTATAAACACACGAGATACTTAGTGGAGGGGAAGCAAACACATTTTACTCAGGAGAGGCCGCCATCGCCCTGGGGAGTGCTCTTCTGCCGAGGAAGGACAGAGCTGGCTCAGAAACCATCCAGAACCAGAGCTGAGATGACTTCAGATTGAGAAGGATTCAGAGAAGGAACAAGAAGTGGAAGCCAGAGAACCCGGGCAGGTTACTTGGGTATGGGATGGCCAGAGCAGGGAAAATCTGGAGTGCTGAAATCAAGGTGGCTGGGCTGAGAGGTCCAAAGTGCCCCAAGAGGACCTAATGGAACCAGCGTGGCTTCCTTGCTATGGAAACATAGGCTTGCATTTTTTAATCTACTTTTCATGGAAGTTTCCACTCATGTCCTCCACTCCCCCTGAAGAAACTTAAAGGTTTCAAGTTATACAGTGTGGAAGCAAACGGACTCATCAGAAGCTCGGATTGATGATAGCATCTTGCATGGTGATAGATCGTAACTACACTTATGATGATGACTTCATAACGTATGTCAATATTGAATCACTATATTGTATACCCTAAACTAATACTTAATAAACTAATATTGTATATTAACTACTCTTGAAAGAAGCTCAGATTGGCCAATATGAAGGCTCTTTGGCAAATAATTCAGTAAATGCACTGACTACCGGAAATTATAACCAATTCATATGTTTTTGTGGCAAAAGAAACATGTATTTTGGATGTTTGTTGTAAAAATATGTTGCCTACTATAATTTGGACTCAAAAAAAAAAAGACCTTATATGTGGCGAGTTACTTTGACTGCTTCCTTTTTCAAAAGATGGCTTGGTTCAATCTTTCATTCACGTCTGTAGGATAAAATGCTACCCAAACGTGTGAAGTTAAGGCTTTTGAGCTCATGACATTTTATAGGGACAATGAGCATAATAAAACACATGTACTTATACAGAGTCACCATGAGCTTGCAATCTTGCAGTCACACACAGCCCATGCTCTGCTGGCTCCTTCTTGAAATCCTTAACAAACTGAGGGTTTTGGGGGGGGATGGGCTAGCCCGGTGATGGGTATTAAGGAGGGCATGTATGGCATGGAGCACTGGGTGTTATACACAAGCAATGAATCGTGAAACCCTACATAAAAAAAAAAAATCTTGTAAAAAGACACATCTATATCTATATCTTGTACTGGGTCCTACGGACTATGTAGTCGGTCCTGTACCTATATGTAGATGATTGATTGATGGACAGAGAGACAGACAGACAGAAACAGATGATGAGAGGGGGGGGGCAGGGGAAGGAACTTAACCTTGGGATGGGGAACAATCTCTACCATATGCTGACTTCTCAAACAATTATTTTTTGCAAACTCACTCTTCTGCCTTACTCATATCCTACCTAGAGAGGAGATTTCCATGTGATTACTAATAGAGAATTTAAATCCTCCAAGCACCTATTTTTATGAGTTTCTCTATGATTAGCTTCCACACTCCATGAAATGGAGAGAAAGTCATTTGTGCAGCTACCCTAAAAGAGATTAGAAAGCCACTCTTTCCAGAAAAGGCAGTGTATTTGTCAATAACCTTCTTTCTACTTCTCTTTGTCATAACTTCATGCCTACGAACCAGCTATCCTCATTGAAACATAGGCCTCGTACGCTGCCACCTCGAATATCACCCAGCATCACACTGATTCGAAGCATGTAGTCCGGAGACTTTGGGGCTGAGTTACACGGTGACTAAGGCTCACGCTGGCGTAATTGCAAACAGGCCTGGTCTGAAAGCCTCCCTTGCGGGACAGCTGGAGTCATCTCGAAGATACCACGGTAAGTGGACTGACCCGGAGAATTCTAACGCTTTCTGATTCCACTCAAACGGAGAGACGTGCTCACAGTGACGAGAAGGAACTCTTCTGAAACGTAAGTTGTTACTAACCCTGGGAAGCTCAGTGTTAATCCCCGTTGTATTATTATTTTGATTAGTACATATTAGTGGGTTCCTGCCTTTCCATCGCTCACTATTCTACATTTGGACTTACTTTTTAAATAACACATTTTCTTTCTGGCTAAGGAAAGTCACTGATTTCTGAGCTTATGGGAGCTGGAAGAACTATGTGGGACTATCTACCTCATTGTTCTACAATTTCCAAGTATTTGGGCATTGGCTTCACTTTTTTTTTTTTTTGCCATGACTTCATTCTCCATATTCAGTGTTATTACTTGTAAATATTACTTAAAATCAGCTCACTTTTAATGTTAGTAAAAAAAAAATTTTAAAAAATGATAAAATAAGAAAGTCTCACTTTAAGCAGTAATATACATTAAGCTCTGCATTTATTAATCTGGTTTTCATGCTTTCAAAACATACAAACACATGTATGTAACTACTTTTTTTCCTGAAGTTTGTCTAGGACCCCCTAAAATGGTTTATGTACCTCTAATAAACTCACCACAATTTGAGGTATGGACATATGATCCTAACTTCTCTTGGCACAGATGAGCCAATGAAAGCAGAGTGAGCTTAATAAAATAAAGAAAAGATTATCCCACGGCCCAGTGGAAAACCACATGGTTAAAAAAAATAAATAAATCTTAGAATCCTTACCTTGCAACTTCTTACTTCTACCTTTTTTGGGGTAAGTTCCTTAAAACCCCCGAACCTCAGTTTTCTCCTCTGGAGAACTGGGATTTATCCAACAACATAGCTCATACCATGTTCGTAAGCACGGAATGAGCCCCAGGAGCACGGTGCGTGGTGGGGAAGGTGACTCATAGTGACAGGTGACGTGTGACCTGGTCGAGACTGTGGGTGTTATTCGGAGTGACATAGGAAGCCAGCACCCGAGGTCTCAGAGGTGCTTACTGACAGACCCGGAAGAAAACCAAGCCCTTGTAAGTCCGCGCGATAACCCTGGTGCAGAATGAAATCAGCTGGCTGGGTGCTGAATAAACTTCACCAGCGTCCTCCCTCCGCCTGCAAAGCATTAGGTCTTTGTAAGGCTCTATCTTGCCTCTGATGTCCATGGAGCACAGACAACTTTTCTTCTGATGAAAACCTATGAATACAGTATTGCAGAATCATCACTGTTTCCCTATTTTTTTTTCCTGACATGGTTGCTTCCTTGCAATTTATCTCTCTAGCAAAAGGTAGAAGGATTGGTTTGTTTCTGATTTTTCCTTTCAATCGAACATATGGTTCTGTTTAAATGTGTCCATGTTTGCAACTTACAGTTGACGTTTTTGGCACTCAGAATAGTATCTTGCAATTATACTTAGTTTAGAAAGAAGGGTTTGCTTTAACAGCAGAATGCATGAAATAAAAAAGTTCAAGTCAAATTTATTGGCTGCTGAGAGCCTTCGAGAATGTAGACGTCTGGTCTGGGGGAACTCAATGGATTTCTGTTCTTGGTACATGCACCCACTTATGTGTTCATGTCCCGCCCCCATCCTCACGGCCATTACAAGAAAGCATCTGAGTGTTGTACAAGGCTAAAGCTTTTTGTGTTAATCTATCCCATATGGAGCAGGTATTAAACAGACAGCGAATTCACTCAAGGCCTGGGGGCGAGCAAGTATTTGCAACATGGGGACTCTGTCGAGGGACTTGAGTAGCAAAGAATGGGGAAAAGAAAACAGAAAAGGGTACAAGGAAAGTAAAAGAGTGCCTTCCTGGCTAATCTCACCCTGAAAATAATTGTTTGTGAAGACTTCTCTGAGCAGTAGACCTTCGCCAACACTCGAAGGGACCGTCGGAGGGACGGCGCTCTGCTGGCATCGCTGTGCCCAGGAGACACAGATTTACCCTATTTGCGGGTCTAACGGCAGAAATTAGACCCAGAAATAGCAATGATTCAGTGAAACTCAATAGCGTCCCAGCACCAGATCCAAGACACATGGAAATTAATGAATCACAGGAGTTCAGCAGAAGTGGTAGAAATGCACAAGTAAACCCCTTGAAATTCAAGCAAGATTTTAGGTTTTAGGGACTGGATTTTAAGCAAATGAGAAAGATGTGGAGATGCTCGGTGGCTAGAATATCTATCCCAAAAACAAGAAAAGAACTGGGCCAGTTCACCGTGTATCAGCAGAGACTAGAGCTCTGGGGTGGAGCCTGGATCTCAGAAGCAAACCAGGGGAGAGACACTTGTGCGCCCACCCTGCTTAACCGACCAGCTGATTCCCCAGCAGGGGGGCATCAGAAGTTAATACAAAAACACCGATTAGACTGGTTCAGTTCCATAATCTTGTACATACATTTTCCCTTGCCTATTAGATTTAAAATCACTTATTCTAAAATGCGGATATATTTCTTCTGGGCGATTTTGTTCTTTATCTGTCCTACAGACTCTTTGAGGGTGATGTAAGCCTTATCAACTATCAGTGTAGATCTCTTGCACAGAATGAGCCCAAGCGAAGCCTGGAAAACCATTTATCAAGTGGAATGCATGCTCTGGTAGGTGTGCAAAGAGAGGGAGTTTTCAGTTCAGTGGTGTCTAAAATCTCTTCTAGCTCTGAGACTACTATTTTCTGAAAGGTCCCTGGCTTCCAAAAGCCTAGCAAACGCTCCTAACCTAATTGTGCTTCTACCCTGCTGCCCCGACGAAAACAGCCCTCTGAGTTGTTCGGATCGATATTCTTCTAGCCAGCAAATTCCTGTTCAACATGGACCGCGTACCTACTGTGAGCCGGCCCACCGCGATAAGCCCTAAGGATTCAAGAGTGAGAACAACGAACACAGTTTTTGTTCCCAGGGAGTTTACAGTTTACGTTACTTAAATTCCCAGAGTAAAAAAACGTATGTCTAAGAAACTGGGATGCAAAGAACATGATCCCGTGCTCAGCACAGTAGAGGGCTGGGCTGTCGGAGAAGGATTCCTGGGAACGATATTTGAGCCTAAATAAAAAAAAAAAAACTGAAAAAACAGGGGAGTTAACTAGAGAAAGTGGAGGCAGGGTTTCTGGAGAGGACACAGCTATGCCCAGGGAAGGAGAGAGACATTAACACAAAGCAAACCCAAAGGAAGCCCGTGGTCCCGTGGTCCGAGGGGAAAGAGGGAGGTGTTCCGGAGCAGGGGCTCTTAGGGACTCAGTGGCTGGGCAGAGGACTCCGCACTTGATCCTAAAAGATCATGGAACACGGGGACAGTTTACCCGAAGGTTAACATGACTGGATATGAATTGGAAAACGTCAATCTGGCTTCTGCTTACTAGCAACAACCAAACAAAAACAGGTTTTGAACCGATAGACTTAGACTCCCTTACTAGACAATTCTTAAAAACTCTTCCTTGCTCAAGTGCTACCTGTTTGCGTCAAAGACTCGGTAATTTGTACGCTCTGTAGAGCTGAGCCCCAGCCAGTACTGCCAGCCAGGCTTTCCTGGCCATTTCGCGTCAATGAGCCTCTTTAATTTCCTTGAAAAGCTGGGATGCATGTGGGGGGGTGGGGTGGGATCCAGGAGTGACGACAGCAAGGTGTCTTCACAGCCTGCATTTGGAGAGTTTTATGAACAAACGAAAAGACTGACAGCAGATCTTTGAGGACCTGCGACAGGGGGAGGAACCACGGGTAAGGTTCTCGAAGTCTAGTTCCACCTCGGACGGGCACTAGCCACCCTGTGCTTCTGTTCACCGGCTGCCAAAGTTCATGCCAAACACGTGGTCTTTCCTGTTTAAACAAAATGCACCCATGCACTAAATCGCTTGCTGAGCTCTGGGCATGTGCAGATCAAGTGTGGGGCCAGCCTTCAAGTCCCCAGCTCTCTCCCTGGGGAGGAGAGAAGGCAATACCTGGGGGATACCGCGGGGTTCCGGTTGGGCGGAGTGCTTTGTCACGCATGCCGTCATCTACCTCTTGCC
This sequence comes from Ursus americanus, assembly GCF_024610735.1. Lineage (NCBI taxonomy): Eukaryota > Metazoa > Chordata > Mammalia > Carnivora > Ursidae > Ursus > Ursus americanus. Next base: position 82,122,126 of record NC_142133.1, on the reverse strand, counting down.
CCTGCCAGGTGAGGCCACCAGCCTCTCAGCCCAATTTTTAGGAATGAGAAAGATAGGACTGACTGGAAGCACCCCCTAAGTCAGGCTGTCGGTAGGCGGCAGAGACAGGGGTCACCCAGGTCTGTTTGACCGGGAGCCCTTGTTCTTTCCATTGCGAGGCCCTGGAAGCAAGTAATCACACAACAAGGTGATGGGTGTTTTCGGGAGGCGCACGGGAGGAATTTCGGGAGCTGAGTGCAGGGACACTAGGCGGAGCTTCCGCTGCTTCCCCCCGCCAAGGATCAGGTCCACGAGCGGGCTCGCAGGGCTCTGTAAACTAGAAAGTGCTGCGTAAATAGAAGGGATCCTTGGAACCCGCATGAGCCGTTCTGCTGAGCCAGGGTGCTCTCAGGGTGAGGACAGGCTGGGACGACGGCTATTCAATTCAGTTATTTCCAGGACATTCTTGGCATTGGCTAAGCCTCACCGTTAGGTCTGCCCACCAGCGACCTCTCCCCTCCCACGTGGAAGCGCGGGGCTGTCAGCGGCGTGGGGACCTGGCTGGCCGCTGCCCGCTGGCAGGCCACTCAGGGTCTATATCCCCAGGGAGAGGGGAAGCCTGGCTCAGCCTGGAGAGCCCAGGAGCACGCTCCTCCCTGGGACCCAGCCCTGGAGTCCCTCCGAGGCTCCTGCGCCCCTGTGGAGGTCTGCATCCCGGGGCCGGGGAGGGTGGGCTGGGAGACAGGCGGTGTGAGGTTACAGGGGCTTTCCTGGCGGCCTGGGCAGGGTTGCTGGCAGGTAGAGGGCTGTGCAGGGCAGCTCCGAGTGACAGCAGGGCTGGGAGAGCCTGCGCTGAGTCCTCCGGGGAATGTGAGGCCGGCTCGGGGCAGAAATGCTCCCACCGACCTCCCCGCGGTCACTCTGGGGAAAGCCTGTGTATGGGCCTGGGGAGCAGCGGGCAGTGGAAGGCCTGTGGGCTCGCTGCAGACTCACGCACCAACTCCTGACACCAGGGATTATGTTGTCTGCTTTGTTTTCGAGCTTTTGTGGCAAGAAACAGAAAAAAATGGAGAGAGGCAAGCAGCTGAAAAAGAGGGTGAGGCTGGAGGCAAAGATCTGCAGAGTGTTGAAGGAGGAGGGGGAGAGGGTGGATGAGGAGGGGGAGGCAAGGGAAGGGGAAGGAGAGAGGAAGGGAGGACGGAGAGGAGGGGGGGAAGGAAGGGGAGGACAGGAGGGAGAGATAGGGGAGAAGGGGGATGGGGAGGTTGGGGTGGAGAGAAGAGGAGGAGCAGTAGGAGGAAGGGGAGAAGGAGAAAGAAGGGGAGGAAGAGGAGGGGGAGGAGGAAGAGGGAAGGGGAGGAGGAGGGGAGATAGAGGAGGACAGAAAGAGGGAGAAGAGGAGGGAGGGAAGGAAGGGGGAGGAAGAGAAAGAGGAGGACGAGGTGAGGAAGAACATTTGCGGAGTGTTGAGGGATGAGGGGGAGGAGGAGGAGGAAGGGGAGGAGGGGGAGCAGAAAGGACGGTGGTTCTGTCCTGAGGTACAGGACAGTCTCTTCAAAGAGGCTCAGAATGGCTCTGTGGTTTAAAGAAACTCCAAGGGGAGGAAAAGAGGGAAGTCTCTGGACTCTCCCTGGGGACTGCAGGTTTGCTCTTCGAGGGGTCCAGGTAGGGAATGGTCATCTGCTGTCATCACTGTGGCTGCTCAGCTGTCACCCTGACCACGGTGCAGCCCACCCCGCAGGGGAGCCCCGTGGGTCGTCGCTGTCAAAACGGGCATGGGCGATGCACGCTCCCGCGCGTGCACAGTAGCTGTGAAGAATTCGGTATGCTGGCGAGTAAATGCCGCCATAAAAATAAACAAAACAATTGTTGATCAAGGTATTTCAGCAAAACTGCAATGAGAGAGCTTCAATTTTTCAGAGGACTCCCCTGTGGCAGAACGCCCCCCCACCGGCCCCCCACACAAGAATTTACCTTTCCCATCAGAAGAGTCAGTGGAGAGAAGTTCTTTAAACATAACATGCTGGGTGTCTCAGAGGAAGCTGCGAGAGCGTCACCCCAAGTGGATGGCAGTGACCATAAAGGACTGATTTGGGGAGGGGTCCGCACTCACGCATCATATCTCACGTCTGCAAAAGCTGCGACCTTCTGCTAATCTAGGAAAGTCACCAGAGATCTTTCCTTTCTACGTTTGCAAGGACCGTGGGGCTGCAGACAAAGGGTTATTTTCATGTCAGTCTTCAGCATTATTATTATAAGAAATTAATATCATCCACCTTATCTAGGAATGTTTAAGGGTCGTGACCTGACCTGAACCGTGAACCCAAAACTGAACTGAACCACATTAATTTGCAAAACCATCCACTGAAACTGAAACCACATAGTGATGTTAGCTGAAATGTATCCTGAAACAGTGTCTTCTAAAAACTCGGCTTGTTGTATTTTGAAAGAAAATTAAGGGATGTAAGAATGTGTCTGAAGGACCGGCCATCAGGGCTTTATTTGTAATATGAGTCAAAGCACATACAGTGTGACCAAAATAATTAAAGAAGAGAAAAACCACTCCAGACCTTGGCATGATTGAGCTCTCCACTTTCCAGACTGTTCCTGGCGGGAGAGGAAGGAGGGGAGCTGGAGCTGGCGAGGGTGCCGTGGGTCCCACCGTCTGGCCTGGGGGAAGCAAAGCGGAGCCTGGGACAGCTCGGGGGTCAGGCTCTGCAGGAAGGGAGAGAGACAAGTGAATGAGGGAGGGGTCTCCTCCTGGGGTGTTCAGCAAAGAGCTTAAACATTTTCTGAAAGAATGAAAAGAAATTCACCAGATCCTAAGTAGCCCCTTGCACTGACCCCTTACTTGACAATGAATCAGGAACCACCTTTGGTTCTCTCCACTCTGGTACATTACCTGTAGTTCAGCATTTATGTTTGTTACTCTTCCGCTTGGGGGTGGGGGTGGGGGAGGAAAAGGAAAGACAGTAAAAAGCTTATCTTTTGTTAAGGTGCAAGTGAAAACCGGGTCAGGGCACGCCTGCAGGCCTGACTTCTCTGAAGACCCCTCGGCTGGAGAAGGAGCTCTTCTCCCACCCTGCCCACCTACAGATTCCCAGTTCCGTCCAGTACCAGCTTCCCCTGGCTGGGTACACACAGGTGACTGGATGAGCATGTGAATAAAACCAACCCAAGGCCACTCATCACCCCATCCCTCCTGCCCCAAAGGCATGGTGGACCCGGCATGGCCAAGGGCCAAGTGCCCTCCACGCCCTGCTTCTCTGCCTTAAAATAGCCCTTTCCCCCAAACAGCGCTCTTCTTCAAGTTCTCGGTTTCGTTTCCCTTTTATTTTAGCAGCTGTGTGAGTTTCCTAGGGCTGCCGTAACAAATGGTTACCCCTAGCGGCCTCAAACACCAGAAATGTATTTTCTCACAGTTTGGGAAGCTGGAAGTCTGAAATTGAGGTGTTGGTGGGGTCTGCTCCGCCTCTGAAAACTTCAGAGAAACGTCGTGGGTTGAATTGCATCCCCTGACGTTTGTGTGTCTGAGTCCGAACGCTCCGTCCGACGGACTATGACTGTATTTGGAGATCAGGTCCGGGCAGATGCAATCGCATAAGGGGGGTCATGCTGGGGGAGGGGGGCCCGTGGCAGCGTGACTGGTGTCCTGATACAGGGGGGATGTGGAGACAGACACGCACGTGGAGAGCAGCCCGTGAAGGCAAAGCGGACGCTGCAGGGACCAGACTGTCCGCTAGAGCCTCCCGCGGGGTGTGGGCCCGGCAACCCCTCCGGCTCAGACTTCAGCCTGCAGCGCCGTGAGACCATCACTGCTGTGCTCGAAACGGCTCCGTTCACGGTGTTTAATGACGGCCGTGCTAGCAGCCCGACCCAGGGACCATCGTCCTTGCGTCTCCTGAGCTCGGGTGGCTGCCGGCAATCTTCGGCATCCAGGCTGTGCCTCTAGCTCTGGGCCTTGTCCCTGTGCGTCCGTGTCCCTGTGTCATTTGGATGAGGTCCCACCTGACTGGCTTCCTTTTAAGTGCATTCTGCCTGCAAAGTCCCCATTTCCAAATAAGATTCCATTCATGTGTCCTGGGGACTTTGGACTTCCGTATCTCTCTTGGGGACATGATTCAATGCAAACTCCTTGAATGCATGATGCATGCTCACTGCTCCTTCCTCAGAGCCTGGCGACTGCCCCTCTACTCACTACCATCTGTCTCCTGCTTCAGATGCCCCAACGTACCATTTTCCCCTGGCCACCCCGATATCCAGGGTTCCTTCTCTGCCCCGACATTGAGAAGGTTGCCCATGGCCTCCCAACCCCCGCTCCCTGGCACTAAAGGCTGCGCTGTCCATCTTCCTGGGCAGTGGCACCATGGACTCCTGGACCTGCTCTCTTCCCTCACCTTCCAGAAAGCTTCTCAAGTTCCCAGCTCCTTCCCAGAGTCCTCTGCTCCTTAGATGTTGGTGCTGCCAGGCCTTCCGGGCAGGTGAGCCATGCGGCTGCTCCCCATCCCTGGCACCCTGAGCACCTGCAGGGACCAGCCGCCCCCTTCTCTGCACTCCCGTGAGCGCTGTGACCCTGGACGTTACGCATCACCGGGTGTGACACAGAATAAGCACGGGCAGCCCTTGAATGACCGAATGAATGCATGACTGAATGGACCTTGTGACTTTTCAGAAGTGGAGAAGGAAGCAGGGCACGGGCGGTCTTTTTATCCCTTCTTGAGAGCTGGGCCCAGAGACACAGGCAGCATGCCCTGCCTTAGCTATATGCTCAGGTGAAAAGAGAATTACGGGTTGCCGTGGAGGCAGGACCCAGTGGCCATGGGCACGTGCTGATCCCGCTCCCCCGAGGATATGGGATTGGTGTTGCAGGGGACGCTAGGGCCCCGAGACCAGCACATTCACTGCTGTTCTCATGGAGCCCCCTCTGCCTGTAAAGTGAAAGTATTGCCCAGGATGGCCGTCTTCCTTCACAGGGACATGACGGGAACCAATAGAATGCTTCGGTGTTTTTAGAAGAGATTTTTAAATCCCAGAATAGAAGGCGAGAGATAAAAACAAATGCATACCGCAGGCAAACCCACACCCTCAGGGTGGCCTGGAGCAGCACCCGCAGGAGATGTGGGGGTGGGGCTTCAGCCAGGAGTGCTGGCCACAGCAGGTGCACCCTCTGCAGAGCTGGGGTCCCACACCCTCACTTCACACGAAGAACCTTCAGCCCGAGAAGATTTGAAATCATGTCTTTTAAGTTAAAAGGAAGCAATATCATTCTGAGAGCTATTCTTCAAAATGACGAAAGATGGTAATAATTTTACAGCAGCTGATCCCGTGCATGTAACCTCGGTCACCTGGACAGTGGCTTGTGCAGTTCAAACAATGAAATAATCCAGGTCATTGAAACTCGGCAAGGACCATCCGTGATGGAGTAGTGACAGTGGATAACCGTGGGTTGTGTCCATTTCTTCTCACTTCTAATTCAGAGCAGGAAACGAGCCGGCACATTAGGTCGACAGCTCTGAGCTACTTAAGAAGCAAACTAAAAGCAATTCCATTTAAAAATAGGGTATGTGCATAAATATGTGAGACCCAGTGTGGCAGTAAACATTCGGGCTGATAGCACGGGGGCGACGGCAGATAATCCAGGTTCGAATCCTACCTTTTGCACTTAGCAGCTATGTGAGAGCAGACACTTTAACGTCTCTGGATCTGGGTTTGCTGGTTTGTGACGTGCGTGCTGTAATACATAGCTCACAGCTCTTGCTACAGTGTTTCTGGGCATCATCACACTTGGTACAGTGCTGGCCTGATGATCTGTGTTCAGCGTTTTTTATCTGCACATGACTTCAGACTGCGGGGGTTGGGGGGAGCCAGAAAGAGAAACATCTCACTGAAAATTAAAATCAGCTGGTTGGGACCTCACCCCCCAAATTCTAGGAATTCCGTGCTTTGCCACATTAATTTCATTAAATATTCATGGAGATTGTGCGTCTCTTCTGAATCTGCCTGGGAACCCCGGAGGAAAAAGCACTTCCTGCGTCCTCTGGAAGGTTACCCTGAGCTAGCCAATGTGCGCGGGTGCTGGCGGTGGGCAATCGCAGAGCGGGCGCTGGCTGAATGAAAAATGAGGAAGGCTGGAGGGGAAGCAGGTCACTGCAAGGGCAGAACGCGGCTTCTGCAGCGTGCCAGCAAGAGGCCCGTCGTGGGCCAGCCAGCCACCGTGCGCTCCGTGTGCTCTCTTGTAAGTAGGTGCCTCCTGCCCGGGAGCCCCCGTCTCTGAGATCCCGGGGAGGCGCCAGCGGGAGGGCGCTCAGGACCCACGTGTAGTACTTGAAGAATGAGCCACACCTGGCACTTGGAATATCCAGTTTCATGAAAATACTAGATGAACATATCCTGTCTTCACAAAGACCGTCTCATCCGTGCAGAAATCATTTGCGTCTATAAAACGCGGAGTTACCAGAGTGAAATGGTTTAGCTGTCTTTTGAGGTTCCTTCTGGAATGTTTGTTCTAATGGACTTGAGTGGGAACTGCAGGTGGGAGGGGAAATGGAGCGGAGAGCCCGTGGTGACAAGCTCGCACAGCCCCACTCATCTGACGATCTCTACAGATTTGCACTGCACAGATTTTCGCTTTGCCGACCTCACTTATCAGGGCTATTCCATTCCATTCAAATTAGAGTATCACTTTGCCTTCTTGAGAGGATTGGCCAAATATGAGTTGAAATAATATTTGCAAGACATTTACTTTTCATTTCTCAGGGAAGCAACAGATCCAGGGGAGGAAGTGTGGGGCCGAGCAGTGGTGTGTCCTGGCACCTCTTCTCTGCGATACCCCAGGCACGTGCTCTGCCTGTGATTTCTCATCGAATACTTTCCACACCCTTTGGGGGGGGGATGTATTATTTTTCATTCCATAGATGAGGAAAGGGAGATTTACACAGTTTAAGCAATACACCGAAGGCTGTACAATTAGTTTACAGTGGAGCTGGGGTTTAAACTTGAATTTTCTAGCTACATATGTGATTTTATTTAAATGATACAGAGTCACACACATCGATATAGTTTACTTATAGAAAATCTTCTCCCAGGATGGGCATAATCATAGATGTGACCAGAAAGAGAACACACCTTGGCAGCCCTGACTGAGGTCGGGGGCGTTCTCAAGGAGATGATCCATTGTGTCCGACTGCTACCTACATGACAATGCACGGACTTTGGACTGTGTGGTACCTGGTACCATTCTCTGCTCCGGTTCTTTCCCTCATTAACCTCATGCAGAGTCGCAGGAAGAGAGAAGCAAGTAAAACCCAGACTAGGCGAACAGGAAGAAGCAACAACGACATGCCCTTTGCTAGACTTGACTGTGGGGCTTTGAGACTGTAGGACTGGACATGGAGGAAGGCCTGGGGCGTTTGGAATCGTCCCCCGGTTCTCGGAGCCTCAGCCAAGCCCTCAGTGGCACCAGGGGTCAGCTCGGCACTGAGGGGATTGGAGGCATTTCAGGCTGTTCCCTGGCCTCAAGCAGTCTTCACTCTCCATCCATCCGAAGGCTGGGAACACGCGCGGACCAGCCAGGTGAGTTTACGGGGACTGTGGTTCATGGCGCTCACACGTTTTCATCTTCACCTGCTCTACGGGCAGGGTCTCTGTAGCTTGAGGAAAGGGGACCTTGGCTAAATCAAGCCTGGACAGTTACTGCTGCTGGCAATTCCACCTGTGGGTTATTAGCCTGAGATGGTACGTCCTTCTACGGCAGCTCCAAAAGAACCAAGGAATCATCACACGTAGAGCATTTGAGGAGTTTTATATGGTGGAACGTTTGACAGCAAATTTGAAATATTACTAATATCTTGAAGTTAAAATGCAATAGGGCCCCCAGCTGGATAAGCAAAAACGATGCCCAATTATGCACAGTATTTCATACACGCGTGGGAGGCCACAGATCCGGGTGGCCACGAAATGTTCGTTTCTTTATTGTCTGTAACATGACTTGGTATCTGATTGGGAATCACGTCCCCAGGGTCGTAGAACATCGTCTCCGGCCTCTGTAGGCTTGCTCCTCTTGGCAGGGCTGCCCACAGTTTCCGTGTCTCACCAAGGTTTTGGTGGGGGGGAGGGCACAGAGTAGAGGATGGGGGGGGTCATTGCCCCATGAAGCTGTTGCTGAGATGTGAAACACCCCAGCACCCAGGACTTTCACACCAGTGGGGCCCTCTGCCACTTGGGGTCGTGTGCAAGACGGAAGTTCCTGGGTACACGGGTTGGGCACATCATGGGGTCCCCTTTCACTGAGAACTTGGGTGTGCTCTGGTTATTGCATTAGGTGCCAAGGCACAGAACCCACAGATCTGTCCTCTTCTCATTTCTTTCTTTTTCATTGTTTGGGGGAAATCGTTCTTCATCCATGCTCCTGGCCAAGGCACCTTGTATAAACACTGTATATCCTATTCCTTCTAACGTGAGTTGGGCATTTGGAAAGAGAATCCAGGAGGGAACTCTGTGGGGGCTCCTCGGGGCCCTTTAGTGCTGTGATCACACAACCAAAACCCAAATACATTAGGAAACTAGATAAGAGGGAGATACAGAAATCATACAGGCTCATACCTACACCTGTGTTGTTCAAGCCCGTGAAGCTACACTTCCGTGTATCTCTGACTTGCTTTCTGTATTTATCTTGAAGAAAATATACCAAAATGCTAGCAGTGGTTAAGACAAGGAGTGGCTGGTACGATTTTCAATAGTTTCAATGTGTAAAAACTCCTTTATTTATTTTTATTCATAATAATATTTTTAATATATTATGTTAGTCACCATACAGTACATCCCTGGTTTCCGACGTAAAGTTCGATGATTCATTACTTGCGTATAACACCCAGGGCACCATGCAATACGTGCCCTCCTTAGAAAACTCCTTTACAAGCATTTTTATTCATGATTAGAATAAATAATGCCACTTTGTAAAATGATGCATGTAGACATGTTTTAAGTTACTATAGGGGTCTCAAAAATTAAAATATTAGAAAGAGTAATATATAGGGAATGAGCTGTCACTTGTGATCTTTATCACAAGGCAAGGATCAAATTCTGTTTTTCCTGAAGAATGGCAAATTCTGTTTTTCCTAAGAATGGCAAATTAATTTCTCCCAGCTTATTTGTCCGGAGTTAGTAACGGGTAGTATAAACATGCACTATGAGAAATCATCTCTCATCGTTTCATAGAATTTGTGCAGGGAATGTGTTTCTCCAAGTAGACTATGTGACATTTAATTTTCAACGTGACATTTTTATTCACCCTAAGCTGTGTAACTTCACATATTATCTGACAAGAGAAGTGGAAAATGAGGCTCAGCGCTGACTGTTTAGGGGACCCCCTGCAGGTAGGAATCTAAACAGTGGACCATCCCTTCTCTTGAGGCTTCCAGAAGTCCTCCTAATAATCGTCCCCAACACTAGCACATGAAACAGGCCACCACCATCGTTGTAGAAATACATGAACCAGAAGTCCTCCTAATAATCGTCCCCAACACTAGCACATGAAACAGGCCACCACCATCGTTGTAGAAATACATGAACCAGAAAGCAACTGGAACACACAACAAAACTGAACAGTCCAAGGACCCAGCTGACCCCGTTCTTCACTCCTCCTTGAATCTTTGCTTCGATTACTGCAGGTCTTCCAAGGCTCTCCCTTCCTCTCTAGCCTGATTTCCACACGAGCTGGGCCCTAGCTTGGAGCCTCGTTGCTTTCTCTGGACCTTAAATCTGATAATGAGGCTCCTCCCATGGTGACCGGCTCTCCACTGCTCGCAGGATGAAGCCCCAGCCCCAAGGCATGCTGCAAAAGCTTTTCCCAGTTGGAAGCTTCTCCAAAGGAGATATGAGTATGGCGGATCTAAACAGGCAACAAGCCCATTAAAAGATGCTCACATCATTGGTCTTTAGGGGGAAGCAAGTCAAAGCCGCAGTGAGATACCACTTCCCATCCACTAGGATGGCAATAACAATAATAATAATAACAACAACGAAGACAACAGAGACAGCAGGAATAGCAAGTGTTGATGAGGATGGTGGGGAAACGGGGGGCCCTCCTACCTGCCTGAGGGGAGGGGGTGAACAGCACTGCAGCTGCTGTAGAAAACAGTAAGCTAAATACAGAACATCACACGCCCAGCAATTCCACTTTTAGGTGTATACTCAGAGGAACTGCAGACGGGTGTTCATACCGGAGCCTCGGTTGCTCGTGCCGGCGCTCTCCTTGGCCAAAGGCAGAGCCACCACCAGTGACCATCAGTTGGCAAACAGGTAAACAAAGCGTGCTGCTCCCTTAGACTGGAATATCGTCTGTAAGAACAAAGCAAGTGCTGCGTGCGCTCCGGGGTGGATGAGGCTTGGACCGAGTTCAGCCGAGGGAAAGAAGGCAGGCACGAGGGGCCACCTCTTGCACGATTTCACGGAAATGGAATATGCAGAAAAGGCAAATCGTAGAGACGGAGAGGAGGCGAGTGGTTGCCAGGGGCGTGGGTATGGAAGTGAGGGGGAGCGGGGAGTGATTGCCTGATGCGTGCGAGGAATTTGGAGGTGAAGATTGTTCTGGAAATCACATTGTGGATATGCTGAAGGCCGCTGGATTGCACACTACACAATTATTAAAATGTAACTTGTATGTCATATGTACGTTTCCGGAATAACAAAACGTGTTTTAGAGGCTTTCATATGTGCATCTAGCTTGATTTCTTCTGATCCTTCTGTCCCAACCCTGTCCTCAGTGGGCAAGTCAGGCCACACACTCACACTTCACAGGGTGGACGTGCCAGCTCATAGCCTCATTCCTTTGCTCACACGCCTCCCTGTGCTTAAAAGTGTGACCCTGCCATTTCCCTCTCTGCCTGGCTTATACTTACTGCAGAATGCACTTGTGTTTCAAGACAGAACTCATACTACCACGTCATGAAACCCTGCCCGGACTATTCCAAGTACATCTGTGCACCCACTACTCCTGTGGAAATATCTCTCAAATCTAGGTGATACTGTCGAGGTGACTATGGCTGTGTAACAAAGCACGCCAGGGCTTAGTGGCTTAAAACAGTGACAACGTTTACTTTACTTGCAAGTCTGCAATGTGAGCAGGATTTGGTAGGAATAATTCCTCTCTGCTCCATTAAGCCGCGGTTGGGGCCAGTTGAAGGCTGGACTCATTGAAAAGCTCATGTACTTACAAGTCTGGCCACTAATGTGGCCACTGACCATGACTTCAGCTGGGGCTGTCAGCCTGGGCCACATCGTATCTCCTTTACGGCCATACAACGCGGCGGCTAGGCTCCCACGGCATGGCCTCAAGCTAGAGAAAAGCAAGCACAATGCTATCGTCAATCGTGAGTCACATGGCACCACGTCTGCCACATTCTCTTAGAAACACATCACTAACACCAACACCAGCTCGTATCCAACAGGAGGTGACATAGACTCCACGTTTTATGAGCCGACTATCAAAGGACTCATGAGCATGTGTTAAAATCATCATGAATATTCCTCTAATCTGAGAAGGGTGCACCCACCCTAAACCCCCATGGCTTTCCTTGCTTCCACTATAATCTACTTTCTTATTTCTCATTTTGTGTCTTATCTTTTCTAGATTGTTAGCTGCATGGGACGGTATCAATTTTGCTCAGTATCCTATTACCAGTGTGCAGCAGCACTCTGCCTAAATATTTATTACAAGAATGAATAATATTTTATTGCCCTCATTTGTTTGCTAGATTTTTCTCAAGCTACCACGGCCTAAAGGCATGAATTGGGTCTCACACAGCTTCATAATCCATGCACTAGGGATGGTAGTGTCCGACACAGAGCAGAAATAATAGTTCCTTGTGAAAGGCATCAGTCAGTGCGTGGACTGATGATGGCATTTGTTTGCTGGGAAAACGTGTGTATGTGAGCATGTAGTGTTTTCGAAAGACTTCTTCATTTGTCTGCTAACCTCGGTGACAACCATTATTTTCCTTAAGACTTTACATTCAGGGCTAGGAAAGTACTCAAAAAAAAAAAAAAAAAACCAGTAAGCATTCAGTATATTCATTAAATTTTCTAATGAATGAATGAATGAATGAATGCGTAGTTTGCTCTTTAATGGAGGACTACACCAATAGACATCAAGGGTTCAGTGGTTGCCTGTTATGTTACACTGAATGCATTCTATCATAATTTGATATTTTCTTACCTTTTTGTTTTTTTTAAATATTAGCTTGTAATCAGAGTACAGCAGTGGTTTTCAAGCGGGGGTGATTTTGCCCCCAGGAGGTATTTGGCAACATCTGGAGACAGTTCCGTTGTCTCAGCAGGGAGGGTGCCACAGCTCGTGGGTGGAAGCTGGGGGCTATGGTGCGACGAACAGCCCCGCACAAAGGAGAAGTACCCAGTCACACTTCTCAATAATGCCGAGGTCAGGAAACAGGACACACAGACGGGCAGACACCGCCGTTGTCCCTCGGGGAACCATGGGAAACACAGGTGCACGAAGGCGTGATTACACTGGGGCGGCTTCACTGTAATAATAGAAACGTGTGGAACAAACAGAGGTCGGACAGGGTGGGATGTCCTTGGCTGACCTGGACTCATCCTTCCACAAGAAGGAGAAATTACCTGTGTGAAGGAGAAAAGCCTTGACCGAAAGGCACGTGCTTAGCGATACCCAGAACCCCAGAATGGACTGGAAGGAGAAGGTCCTCGCACCCAGGCCTCTTCCGGTGGCTGGAAATGATGCTCGGCATGGCCCCAGCGTGCGGGGTCGGACCTGCATGGTGTATTGGACATAACGAATGACAGGGAGGTGGGGAGAGGGAGGCTTTTGCTGTTACTGTTGTTCTTTTCCCCTCTTCTTTGTCCTACACCACGAACCTCCGCAGCTGGCAGTGGATCCTGTCCGTCCCGGTGAGGAGGGGACGCCTCCTCTCTGCTCACCTGCGTTTCCTTTCTCCCTCCGGGTGGAAGGCGGGCAGTCAGGCGGCTGTCCCTCGACTCCAAGCCCACCTTCCGCCCTGCTCTGGGCTGTGGCGCTGCACCTGCCCCCGGGCTTCCTCTGTGGGCTGCGGCTGTGAAGCCCCAACCACGGGGTCAGCACGGGGACCCCGGAGAGAGGTGGCAGGAGACGGACACTCACCTCCTCGGTTCTGTCCCTTTGTTGCTGTCATTTATCATTACTCAGTGTAGGACATCCATCAATAATTCATAGAGCAGTAAATATTTTGAGGTCCATACTTAAAAACGTTTGATGGAGTTCGTGCACCAATAAAATGTTGGCGATCACAGTTACACATGAAAACAGGATGTCTGGAGAGAAAAAAGGTGGTCCCCCTCCTCCTCCCCCGTAAAGCCTCATCCCGGTTTCTAAGTTCCGTTGGAAATCCTCGTTTTGCTCGCTGATTCATGTGATGAGTGACTTCAGCCTTCACGCGGACTTGGAGCCGGACTTCCGGGGCTCGCATCCTGGACTCACCACTGACTACGTCTGTTGCTTAGGGCAAATTGTAGAAACTTTCTACGGTAGTATAGTATTAGCCTGTTTTATGATTGGAGCCTTTTAAAGGGTTATTGAAAGAAAAACGCTTTTACATGTTGTCCCGAAACACAATGGTTAACAGAGAAAAGTACTTTACAGAATGCCCCAGAGTATGCTAAGTGCTCAGTAAACGGCTCTGTTGTTGACTTCTGAAGGCGAGATCCTGCCCCCTATACACAGAGATGGAGCCTTGTCTTTGCACACATCAGCAGAACCCTCTCTCTGTGAGACTCTGACTCCTGAGTGTGCACAGGACATTTGCACACCCAGTCCTGGCAAGAGGGTACAATAGCTCAGACAGTTGTGGTGCAAGGAGGACCCCCGAGGAGTCATAGTAACAGCTTGCATTCTCTGAGCTGGAGCCATGGTTTTGCAAGGAACCACTCATCTGGTCCGTACAGCGACTGCATCAGCCGGGGGCAGGCTCTGTCCTCCCATCTGGTAGATGACGGTGCGGAGACAACATCTTCTCTGACATTTATCTGAGTGACGGACCTAGAAGGGGCAGGGCTGTGAGTCCAAACCCGGGGGTCTTTAGTGATCCAACAACCACCCCCCTAAGGGCCACCCTGCCTCCAAAACCACACGTAGATAGCTTTTCTTTTCTCAGCTCCAGAAAGGAAAAACTAGCTGGTGGTGACGTCCCAAGTGACGCTGGCACTCCGCGAGGTGGGAGGGGCCCAAAGCCCGGGAACCAGGCACTTGCACAAACCTGAGCAGCTCAGTGAGTATTGGGTTTGGAACTGGAACCTGGGTCTCTCTAGTGTCAAGTCTGCGCCCTTTTCCTCATTCCCCTAACCACATAATCCATAGTCTAACGTGCATTATTAATTTCCTATGCGATTACAATTTTTTCAAATATCCGTGTCTCCCCAGTCAACCATATCCTTTCCATATGGAGTTGCAAGTCCTATAAATTAAATGAGAACAACATGTTAGACAGGAATGAAAGAGTGGTTGTGGGATTTTTTTTTTTAAGAATACGATGACTTCGACCTATAGGTATTTATGGAAAAACACCAGAATATTTACAAATATCTGAATGCTGAAAATGTGTTTTAATTGGCTTAACAAAAGAAAAGGACTTACACAGAAGCCCTGGGATTAATCATTACTTTGCTGAAAACGATGGATCCTTGGGTGGCAAGGGGTTGGTTAGTGAGCCCCTGCAAGGCTGGAGCCCTGGCAGAGAGAAGCCCGGGGAGGCAGAACAGTGGCATCGCGGGGGGAGCATCTGACAGAGACACGAGGGCTCCGAGCTTGGGGACGAGACAGTTAAAGCCTCCCCGTGCGAGCCAGTGATATCACACAGCGCCAGTGCCAGGTCAGCAGTCTGGCTGGAGCTCGGACGTGGCTGGTGGTGCCAGGCAGTGCCAGGCACCCCGGGGAGCCCTGAAGAGGGATCCCCAAACCGGGTTTCCTTCTGCAGCCCGGAGGATGCTTTGACGACTGCCTCATGCAAGAAAACAGGGGCTGCATGGCTGCTTCCCAGACGAGCCACGTTGGAGCACGGACCTCCCCGGCTGGGAGCCCACTGTTGCTGTGACAAAGGGAGCTCGGCTGAGAACCTGCTCAGGTGAGACGAGCCGGGGCCGCTGCTGGCTCGGGTCCTGTCTCGGCCGTGCGCGTGGGGGAGGCTGGTCTGCCGGGCTAGACGCTGCTCTCAGACAGATTGATTGCTGCATGCTTTTCGCTGTTTCCCTAATTTCTTTCTAAGGAGCGCGAGTGGGTATCATGCACTTTGTTCGGGAAGCCACCTCTAAAATCAGGGAGACGCTTTTCCAACAGCATCTAGCTGGTGGGGAATTCCAGCTCAGAGGCTCCTACGTGCCAGCAGCAGACAGTCTGATGAGCAAGTCCCCGGAGGTGATCTCTCACAGCCCTTCCGGATCCACACAGGGCCAGTGAGCACAGAGCGCACCAGGGCGCCCGGCAAACTGAGTTCAGATTCAGAGGCTGTCCTGCAGTGAGCAGGAAGCAGTGTGGTGTTGGGGGACACCACGTGCCCCCTCGCGCTCAGCTCCTCTTTGGAAAAGATGGTTGAATACTTGCTGTGACAGGTTTGAGCTGCCCTGGACACAGATCTGTGTCCTATTACCTTTGTTTGCTGAGCCCTGGGCGCCAGGTCTGGGGCTCAGCATTCCTAAAAACTGTCCGTCCACTGACCGTGCTTCGGAACAGAAAAAAGTGACGGCAAAATACGGGTGCAAACGTGGAAAAGCCATGAAGTCTAAGTTACAGCCTCAGGGGAGTTGTTAGCCTTTCAGAGCATTTCAGAAAGGACCCGGCAGAGTTTGGGCGATGCTGAGCACGTTAGTTAAGGCAAACGACCCTTAGGTTACTGCGGGGGGCTGCAGCAGGTGCTCTGACCCCGGTGGCCTGAGGGAGCTTTGGGTTAAGCGAGACCCCAGTGGCCAGGCTGAGGCACGGACAGCAGACGGCAGTGAGCTCCGGGCTTTGGGGTGAGAGCGTCTCGACAACAGTCTGGCAGAATGGGTCACAATGGCTCACCGAAGGGGAAGACCGTGAGCCCCAGCCAAGTTGGGGTCACCCTCCGGCGTGTCTGATCCCTTGCGTAGGTGCTGCCATCAGGTCGTGCTCATGATGAGGCACGTGTTCTGGTGTCAGTAGCCAGAAGATTCATCCAAATTCCACCTCCAACTGAACTCTTGGAAAAGCAAATACGATCGTTACTTTCCTGATAAAATCCGTTTAACTCCTCCTCGATGTCTTCACGGTTACGTGCAGAATTCTTCCAGGGACCCTCTAGGCTGATTCCAGCCGCGTGGTCTCTGTTCTCTTGCTATGTGTGCCCTCCTGGCCTCCTTTCCGGAGACTTCCAGCTTCATGAGTCACACAGCATGTGCTCATGGCTTGTCTGCTCCTCCTGGTTCCCTGAGGTGATCTTTCCGTCTCAGGGCTGAACCCTCAGCCTGTAACACCCGCTTCGGCAAAATGTATGACCTCTATTCATTGTCGAAGACCCAGCTTAGCTTGGTTTCTTCCAAAAAGCATGCTGGGGCTGTTTTAGGCTGAAAGCTCCTTACCCTGAAAGCTCCCTGTTTTATTTCTATTATGGAGCATTGTATTATAATTACCTGCACCCCCCACTAACCTGATGGGGGGCAGGGGCAGGAGCCATGGCTCTGAGCTCTTTGCATGCCACAAATGCATCTCAGACGGGTTTAGACAAGAAAGGAAATGTGCTGGATCTGGAGACCAAAAGCATCAAAACGTGGTTTTGCTTCTGTGCCAGATGGATACAGGGGTTCAGTGAAGTCCACAGAAATCAGTGGGTGTTTATGTTTGTTTGTTTGTTTGTTTTTTAATTTTTCTCTATTTCTCAGGATTGCTTTGTTCTGGGTTGATTTTATTCACAAAGAAACATTCCCCATGAGTGGCCCAGGCCCAGACGATACCTCCAATAGTTCTAATTGGTGAGCTCCATGATGAAAGAAGTCCTCGTTCCCAAGTCCAAGCAAAAGCCCAGTGTCCTTTCTTTCCCCGTTTGGCTCTCGAGGCCGTTCCTCAGTGTGGTCGGGGTGAAGGCAATGCGGTGTTTGAGGGGTCTGTCCCCGCACCGGCCACGCTGAGAAGCACGCACAGACCGGTCCGCAGCCACCGCGGACTCCCAGGCTGGCCGTCACAATGGGGGCAAGAAGGGACCTTAGCAGGTACCTGCTTGGCTTCCCTCGATTTAATTTCGTAGGGGCGAAGGAGCTGTGAAAATATGTCCTACTTAATGATCACGACGACTTTGAGAACAAAGATAAAGATGAACACGCGTTGTCCCCCGGTGTATAGATAAGACCTCTCACCATTCATGATTTCCCCGGCTTAAAAGTTTTCTACACAATTTGAAACATATTTATATTTTCGAGTCTTGACCTTTTACCATAATCATTTTCTTTTGTCATTCAACATTTTTTAAAAATATCCTTTAATGGCAGCATGACCTTCCCTGACATGAACGTTCACATCCAGCTAGAATGTTTGGCCTAGAGTCAATCCCTTCCTTTTATAGGTGAGGAAATTAAGATTGCAAGAAGTCATTTTCCCAGATTGGTAGTGGCGCTGAGACGAGCTGCCAGGTCCTTTGATCCTGGTTCTTACTGTATCATTTGCCTACAGTGCTAATCTTCCCATGTCTGCAAGGAGATAAAGGGTTGGTTTGTATATTTATTATTTTGCTTTGCGACTTCAAGAACTGGTGGATAAGTACTGCAGAGACACAACTTCGCTGAGTAAAACGCCCATCGGTGGAGACCACATAGGCTCGAAGGAAGACAGTGTCCTTCAGGGGTCTGACCAGGGTGGCACCTAGAAGACACTATCTAATGGGGGTGGCAAAACTAAATTTTTCTAAATTTTGTTAAGGTGGAGGCTATTTGGAAAGCACGTGTTCTTTCTAGGGCAGCGTGTGTGCGGGAAGGTTCTAAGTCTTGCTTCTGCCTCCTTATTTTCATTCATTTAACAAATGTTGGTTGTACATCTGCTCCATGTCGGGCACTGTTCTAAGTATTGAGAAGGATCTGTGAAAAGTAAATACAGGCTGTGCTCTCGGGGAGCTCACAGGCCACCGAAGGGGAGGTGGGACAGAAAATTAGACAAAGAAACAGGGAAATAAAAAAGTATCAGAAACTGATGAAGAGTAAGCAGCAAGTTAAAATGGAGAGCTCTCATAAGGACTGGGGAGTTGATTTTGGACTAAGTTGTCAGGAAAGGCTACTTATGATGTGAGCGTTATGCTGAGGAGAGGGGAGAATCTGTGCAAAGGTCCTGGGGTAGCTTCTGCAGGTCTTGATTGAGGAGCAGAAGGAAGGCCAGCCAGTGTGGCCAAAGGAAGGGACTGTGGATCAGACGGTTGTCCAAAATAGGCAGGGCCAGGTAAGGAGTTTGGTTTTGATAAAAGTGAGGGGCTGCCAGGAAGTTTTGTAGCTGGGCAGTGCCACGATGACCTAATGCATGTTTGGAAGATCACATAGGCTTCTGGGGGAGAATGGATTTTGCGGGGTCAGGAAGGGAAGCAGGGATTCTGGCAAGGAAGCTGTTGCGGATGGTCAGACGTAAAGGGGTGACTCCCTGAACTGGGGGAGAAGCGGCTGGAACTGACGTGTTCTGGAGGCTACAGGAATGGACGAGTGGAGCCAAGCATGGGATGGGTGGTGATGGCGTTTTTAGGAAATGGGGAGAATCAAACACCATCCCTACAATTGTTAACGCTCACGGAAACCTAACACCTATTTTTTGCCCCCCCCTTCCTACTTTATTTGGAAGAAAAAGTGGTCATGTGGAAGAAATTCAGATTTAAATAACCCAACACTCTTCAGATCACCTGCAGTCACAGAAGTGCTTCCTCGCGCGTTGCTCTTCGGCCACAGTGAGGGAGTGGGCTCTGCTTCCTCCCAGATGAGGCAACGGGTCCCCGATGCCCTGGGGCAGAGCGGGTGCCACTCCATCCCTGGTGCACGAAGGTTTGGGAGAGGTTCCACGGGCTCTCAACCATCTGGGGCATTTGGGCGCAAGGAGCATGGAACCTGCAGTCAGAATAATCTGAGAGCCATTGTCCTCACTCGCAGCCTGGACAGTCCTGTCACTGCGTGGCCCGTGCGCCTCGTGACCTGACTGGTCCCAGCCCAAGCCTGCAGTGATACCCCCCCACCCTTCAGGCCTAGGTCTTCTGAGCCCCTCCTGTCGGCCACGGGATGACCTGTAAACAAGCAGCTAGGTGCACGAAAGGCCACGAGGTGACATCTCGTAAGAGCTCCCACA